>NW_024080653.1:4095640-4400292 GCF_003009895.1 Hyaena hyaena | reverse complement strand
CCCCTCCCTCCCCCCGCAGCCCCACACACTCCCCCCCCCCTGCAGTGCCACAACAGACAGGTCTTGGAAAAGTCACAGACCAACTAGACCGGAAGAGCGGAAAGGATCAGTCTGGGGAGGGAGGAGGATTGAAAAGCAGCCCTGGAGCCACGGTCAAGGCCGAGTTGGGCCCCAAGGTGTGGACCGCCAGCCCACAGCAGGGAGGCTAGCGGCAAACACACCAGTCGCAGGGTCGCTGGAGGAAGGGAGAAGTGAGGAGGCCCAGCTGGAGAGTCTGATCCTCACGCCCGCCCCGTCCTAGACAGCAGGCCGCCCGGCCCTCCCCACCCCTGCCATCGCCTGCTGCTGGCGGGGAAGGTGCTTAGGAGAGCCCAGTGTGCCGGACACGTGGCCTCCCTCGGGAAGATGATGGGGGAGCCGTAAGAGGAGGGACACACGCCACGGGCAGCAGGGGAGAGGAGGCAGGAGCGCGACCCCGAAATAGGACCAGATGCAGACGGTGCTCCGGCCCCATCCGTCTCTCCGCCCCCAGGACCCCGGCAGCCGGGCCTGCGCCCCCTACGCTGGTCCGACCAGCCCCTGGGACAGGACCTGACGTGCCCACCAGAGGCCCAGCCGCACCGCCGTCAGGGGCTACAGTCGGCTTGCTAGGCCCCCTCGTACAGACGGAAGAATTCCCAGACACGCAGGGCACGGCTTTAATGCGCAAGAGACACAAAAACATCTATATAAGGACGACTCGGAGGAAACAGGAGACCCCGGGGCTGAACCTCTAAGCCGAAAATGACAATAATCTCTGAAAGACACTGTAACTGTGAGCGAGAGCGTGTAGCACAAAAAAGCGTTGGTTAGAGAAAACTAAAAGGAATTCTTGTCAATCAGTGTGACGACTGAGATGAGAAACGTTAAGGTTGGATGTCAAGGTGCCAGCATTTCTCAGAAAGCAGAGCAAAAACCAGAGACAGAAAACAGAAGAGGAGATTCACGGAAGCTACGCGGCCGCCGCGGGAGGGCCGGGACCCGACGAGGTGTGTTCCCGCGAGCGCAGAAGTACCAGTGGGACGGCGCACTCGAATTTCCCAGGAGTCAAGGACGTGGATTTCTAGATTAGGGAAATCTAAGTATGCCCAGTGCGATGGATGGGGAGTCAACCCCGACGTAGGCGCGGCACTACGAAATTTCCGAAGAGTGGGGCCGAAAAGACGTCCAGAGCTTCGAGAGAGAGAGACAGACCAGGAGTCAGAGTCACATCTGATTGTCCACAGCGACAGGGACTGTGGAGCGAGCATCCAAGATCTCGCAGGGTCTCCCCTCTGTGAGTCTGCACCCGGCACAATGGTTACTCTGGCCTGAGGGCAGATACCCTCAATGTGCAAGATTCCAGGAGGGTTGGGTTGGGGGGCGCGACGGGAGGGAAGATCACAGATGGGTGAGCAGTGGGCAGGAGACAGATCACAGATCAGTGTGGGCATGGGGGAGGGGAGAGATGACAGATCGGGGTGGGCACAGGGAGGGGACAGAGAACTCATTCCACTAAAACACAGCAGCAGGAGACAAGGAGTTACGGGGTCCAGGAAACAGATCTGACCGGGGGGAGCACAAAGGAAACCCCCAGAGCAGCGAAGGAAGAAGACTGTATCCCCCGCCCTCCAGTGAGGGGGAAATCCTTCCAGAAGATCAAACGGATTGTCCTGCGAGGAGATTCAAACAGTGGGTAGAGCCGGGGGCTGAACTGAAAACAAAGCGCAGGCCAAGACGAGAATCTTAATTTGAGAGAAAAGCCCGTGCAAGACACGCGGAGTAACGATGGTCAGATGCAGTGGTGGACGGTGCGGTGATGGCTGGCGCAGTGGCAGCCGGTGGACCTATAGTTGTGCTGGCTGAACCCCGAACGTCCGAATGGAAACAGGCGTACTGGGAGACAGGGAGACTGGAAGGGGCGTGCAGGGCGTGCGGGCGGGAACACAGGCTCAGCCTCCATCTCCCGCAGCGGCTAACACCAGCCTGGGCGGCCACAGGGGTATTCGGGCGCGTGGTGCGGAGGTACAGGAATACACAGCAGAACAACCAAGGCGGCACGTGGGACTCGGTTAAAAACGGACACATCGCGCAACGCCTCCTGTCCAAGGTAGACTCTGCTGCACGCGTCAGGTCTCCCCCAACTCCCCCAGGGACCCTCCCTCGCGTCCACGTGGGCCCTCCAGAGCGTCACCTTTCACCAGGTGCTTCACCTCCCCGCACAGCTTCAGGAGGCTGTGGACACACTTCTTCTCTTTCTTCAGAAACTTCAGCTCCTCCTTCCTCCAGTCCAGCACTTCCTTCATGTCGTGCTTCTTCTCCTCGGGCGAAAGGCGCTTTCTCTCTGGAAAACAGAAGGAATCCTATAGAAGGAGCAGGCGTGTCCTTTTCCGCGGCAGCCCAGCTCTGCCAGCAACCTTTGTTTAAAAAAATTCTTTTAACATTTCTTTTTGACACAGAAAGAAACAGAGCACGAGCAGGGGAGGGGTAAAGAGACAGGGAGAGGCAGAATCCAAAGCGGGCTCCAGGCTCCAAGCCGTCAGCACAGAGCCGACGCGGGGCTCGAACCCACGAACCGAAAGATCGTGACTTGAGCTAAAGTCGGACGCTCAACCGACTGCGTCCCCCAGGCGCCCCTCTGCCGCCCCCTTTGAGGACGGTCTGAGTTCGCGGCCACGGGGAGGGGCGAGGTGGCTGCTACGTGCACAGCCACGCTGTCCACGGGCCCGTGAGCCCAGCCTCGAGGAGACAAGCAGGGCGCTCCACTGGCTCACTGATCACGTTCCTGCCGTTTTCCGGAGGATCAGAAACCGTCCTCTCAACTTACTGACGGGGAGAAACACTCGTCGTGGTCGAGGGCCGCCCCCTCCACAAAATACACGGACGGACCCACGCACTCCTGGCCCACGAACGGGAAGGCGGGATGGCGCTCCCACACTCACTTAGCTGCCAGATGTCAAGGAACTGACTGCTGTGCTTCGTGATGAGCTCCAGCTGCCCGACCAGAACGGCGCCCGTCAGGAGGTCCCCGGTGACCTTGGTGAACACGGAGTCGGCGACGGCCAGCAGCTTCTTGCCATCCTCTGTCATGTTGGCTAACAGCTTCTCATCGGTCTCTGAGCAGGTTGAGGGGAATGGAGTTAAAACAGCAGGTGCCTGCGTCTGATGCCCCCACCCCGCCGGCCCGAGTCCGTGCAGCCCGGGGCCGCCCGACGGCCTCCTTGCTGCTCGGCCCCCGCCTGCACACACGACAAGCAAAGGTCACCCTGCGTCCCCAGACGCGCTTCTCTCCCTCAGCTCGATTCTGTTTTGCCTGGAAGGTGTCCCGAATGACCCTGCTCATAGAGGGGGCTGCTGACACGCGGGACTTGACCAGAAGAGCCGCGCTTCTCTGGCTGTTAAACCCTGTGCCCCCTTCAGCTAGTGCTGAGGATCTTTCTTGAATGACTATCTCCTTTAAGCGGGCACCTTGAGAATCCGCGCAGAGAACAGGGGGCTGCACCAGGGCTACGCGGGCACCCAGCGAGGTGACCCAGGGCGTTTTCAGGGGCGGGTTTCACGGACAGACATCAGTGTGAGGATCTGATGTTCGCCCGTGTGGGCTCTCTTGCAAAAATGTGAATCTGAATTTGAAGATCAATTGAGCGGGCAGAACTTCTTTTTATTTTTTAAAAGGTATGTATTTATTTTTGAGGGAGAGCAAGCCGGGGAGGGACAGAGTGAGAGGGAGACAGAGTCTGAAGCAGCTCCAGGCTCCCAGCTGTCAGCACAGAGCTCGATGCAGGGCTCAAACCCACAAACCGCGAGATCATGACCTGAGCCGAAGTCAGAGCTTAAGCAACTGAGCCACCCAGGCACCCCTAAAAGTGCCCATTAGTTTTAAAAGACACAAATGTAATCTTTCTGAGTGAGTAACTTTCAACAAGGAACATAAAAATCCTGCGTCAATGACCCCGTGTTATCCCAGCAACACTTCCTCGCCAGTCTCTTCCCGTCACCCAACATAACACAGACTCCGAATTCTCTTATTGGGATTTTTAGTCCCAAATTCAGCGCCTTTCCCCTGCGTCTGAATCTAATGACTCACACATACACTTGAATAGGATATTTTTTTTGGGCGATACATACCTCCCCCTCTTTGGTCACAAAACACTCGGGGCATGGGGGTGGGGACAGGAGAAAGAGACGGTATTTAGTTTCTCGTTAAAAGTCGTCAGTATTGGCTGGGACACTGACACTGATCTCAGAATCACAGAGTTGTTTTTAGAGCCAGACACACTTGGGTATGAATTTTAGTTCTTGGTATTTATCTTTGAGACCTTGGGTAAGTCCCATGACAGACCCCCCCACCCCCCACTTCAGTTTCCTCATCTGAAGAACGGGGATCTGTTTCAAGTGTCCTACGTGGGCGCTGAGGCTGGGGCACGGTGGGCGTTCAGGGAGATACCCTGAGGCCCCCTGGGGTCCTCTCTCGCGTCTGCTTCCTTGGTCCATCAGCCCACCCTGAGCATCAGGTCCAATGCTCTGTCCCCCAGCCCGCGGGTCAGAAAGACACAAGCAGACGGGAGCAGAAGCATCCAGTACCCGCCACGGACATACCGTACAACTTGAAGAGATGCTTGACGTCCGGCCACGTGAGCAGGTGCTTTAAAACGTCGTCCAGGTCATCCACGGCTTGCCCTTTGCTCCTTGGCCAGGACTTGGTGATCACAGCCGACACGAGGCTGCCAAATTTCTGCAGGTCGTGATGCGAGATCTTCTCAAGGATACTGGTCTGAGACTGCAGGACAATGAGCAAAGAGAACACAGGAGGGGTTTTTGTTGTTTCTTTCTTTGTTTGGATTCCCTTGGAATAATGTAAACAAATCGCTCGTTCAATAACATCCCAGAAACCCTCTGTGATTAGTTTCGCAAAGCCTCAAAAAAAAAAAAAAAAAAAAAAGGCAAGAGAATAAAATACTTCACTTTTCTTGGGGCATCTCTGTTTCCTGCAGGCTGTGTCCTCACCTGACGAGTGGCAGAGACATGGAAACAAGTGCTCAAAAATCCGGGCTTTTTAAAAGTTGGTTTATTTATTTTGAATGAGAGACAGAGGCAGAGAGGAGAGGATGCGGGGCTCGAACTCACAAACTGTGAGATCGTGACTTGAGCGGAGGTTGGACACTCAGCCGACCGAGCCCCCCAGGCGCCCCGTAACATAGAACATTTGCTAACATGAGACATCATTTCCAGACAAAAAAAAATCACGCGGTCGTCTCAGTAGACAAGGAAAACTTTCAGGCATCCGATGCCATTCCATGATACGAACTCTCAACAAGGGAGGAATAGAAGGAAGGTCCTCAACCTGACGAAAGGCATCTGTGAAAAGGCCACAGCTATCGACACACTCACGGGCGTGAGACTGAGAGCATCCCCCCGCCCCCGCCCTGAGATGTTGGCACGGAGAGGTGGGGGGTGGGGCTCTAATCAGACCAATGAAGCGAGAACAAGATATAAAAGGCATCCGGGCTGGAAAGGAAGAAGTAAAACCACGTCTATCTGCACACGATGCGATTTTATGTACAGGAAACGCTAGGGCTCCCCCACACGCAGAGTGGGAGGCTCACCCTAAGGGCAACGTGGGGCAGAATCTCTTCCCACTTTGCAGGAAAAACCCCAAATGAGTTGAATCTTTGCAAACTCCTCTCCTTTTCCACAAACGTTCTGCCGGCCTTCGGAGTCTCCGCACACTCGCGGAGCAGCCGTGAGCAGGCGGTAAAACCGGCCAGTAGCGGCCAGGGCGCACGGCCATCTCGGTCGGTTAGGCATCCGGCTTTTAGCTTTGGCTCAGGGCATGATCGCACGGTTTGTGCGTTCGAGCCCCACATTGGGATCTGTGGTGACCGCACGGAGCCTGCTTGGGATTCTCTCTTCTCTCTGCCGCTCCCCTGCTCTCTCTCTCTCTAAATAAATAAATAAACTTACCAAAAAAACCCCAAAAAACAATCCAGCAGCAATGATGAGGACGTACAGGAGTGGCGCCGGACTGCCTGATTCAGGGCCACCCATGAGCGGTGCACTGCCTGCAGCAGCAGGAGCCCGAGTGGCACCTCAGGGTCAAGGGTACTGAATCCCAGGACCCTCCCTCTAGGCTAGAAGGGGGTTCCCGGTGCCATGTCTGCGCTGGCAGCAGGGCTCAGAACAGTGGGCACTGAACGGCCCCGAGCTGCTGATGTCGGAGGACGGCCGTGAACCTGAACCCATCTCCCCCGCGGGAGGCGGCTCACCTGGCAGGCTGTGCTCACTGCCTCGATGACACACTTCTCGAAGCATTTCGACACGCTGTCCTCTAAGCCCATGGCATCCCACTGGGTGCTGCAGAAGGCAGAGATCTGGACGAGAGGCTTCTCCTGCAACACACAGGACAGCGTGACGCGGGCAGGATGAGCTCTCTCGACCCCCACTGTCCCCGGGACGTATCAGGTCCCGCGTCCTTCACTCCCCACCCACCCCAACCACGTCCCCCGGCCCCTCTCACTGCAGCCGTTAGACAAAACAAGGCTACAGCGCAGAGTCTCTCTTCCCACACTGCAGAAAAAGCACCTGGCCTGGCAGCTCGCGAAAACAGGGAAACTTCAAACAATAAGCGTTTCCCCCTTGCTTCCACTTTCTTAAAAAGATCCATCTGACGGTTACACATAAAACTCTCATATCAGGGGGGCGCCTGGGGGCTCAGTCGGTTGAGCGTCCGACTCTTGATTTCAGCTCAGGTCATGATCCCAGGGTCGTGGAATCGAGCTCCATGCGGGGCTCAGAGCTAAGCGTGAAGCTTGCTTGAGACTCTCTCTCCCTCTCCCCCTTCCCCTCTCCCCTGCTTGCATTCTGTCTCTCTCTCTAAAATAAAAAAAAAAGGAAGAAAGAAAGAAAGAAGAAAAAAGGAAAGAAACAAAGAAAAGAAGGAAAGAAGGAAAGAGAGAAAGAAAGAAAAATAGAGAAGGAAAGAAAGAAAGAACAAAAGAAGGAAGGAAAGAAAGAAAGAAAAAGAAATGAAGACAGTTTTGTTTCCCCATCTGTCACTGGGGCTGGTAAGGAATCTGTCCCATTAGGAGCTACTGCACGTGCAGGGGGTTTACTCCCTGAACCCAGGGTTTCCCTGGCGGCAAGGTCGTTCCCTTACTCCTCGCTGGAACATCACCTTTGGTCAAACTATTAAGGCTGGATCAAAACTGCAAGGTCAGGGGCGCCTGGGGGGGCTCAGTCAGTTGAGTGTCCGACTTTGGCTCAGGTCATGACCTGGTGGCTCATGAGTTCAATCCCTGCATCAGGCTCTGTGCTCACAGCTCAGAACCTGGAGCCTGTTTCTGATTCTGTGTCTCCCTCTCTCTCTCTCACTCTGCCCCTCCCCTGCTGGTACATGCGCGCGCTCTCTCTCTCACAGATAAATAAACATTAAAAAATTTTTTTAAAAATGCAAGGTCACGTTTACTCCACGCCCTGTGGCCGCTAGGGCCACCCATCAAACGCACCATTCCGCATCTACAGGATGTTACGAATGATACGGTTTCATCAACCTGCCCTGAAAAGAAGGTCCCGACTTCTGGTACCTGTTTGATTCTTCCTTCCAGGTCCCCCATCAATGACTCCTTCCAGCCGTACTCCGCGGGGAAGTTTATTTCCACCAGCCGCCTCCAGACCTGCAAAAGCCCTCATGTCAGTGACAGCCCCGTGGCGACGAAGCGTCACAATGAATCCCATGAAAAAGGAAAGACCGTTCTGGCAGATCCACAGCGCCGGACACCCGGGTTCTGGCCACGTCTCCGTCACGGGTGATCAGCGTCGGTGGCAGGGCAGGGACACCCATCCCTGTCCCCGTCTTTGAAAAGGAAGGGCTTCGGCGGGAAGACCAGGCACTGCTCTCTATTCTGAAAGTATTTCTCTCTGGTCTCATCTCAACAAAACTCTGAACCTAAAACAAAAGTTGCAGGAATGGCCCGAAGAAACCCACGTTCCTTCCGTTGGGTTCCCCAGGTAGGACTGAAAGCTTTTCTTCTGTCTCTTTCGTGAAGCGTTTTCTCTGCAGAACCAGGGGGAGAGAAGGTACCGGCTCCATCCACGTGGCCCCCTACGTGCCTGGGAGGGACTCTCCTAATACTGTGGCCCTTCTGCCGCATAATCAAGGTGCAAGCGTCATATTCAAGGCAGTTCGTGCTGGTGGGGTCCTGTCCTCTGACGGGGGCCGGGGCTCCATTCTTCTGTCTGTAGTCTGTCTTTTGATCCGACTTGACTCATAATTCTCCCGTGAGGACGTGCAGATTCTGACTTATTTTTTTGGCGGGAATACTATTCAGTTGAGCCGTATTGAAAACATATTTTCTGTACGGCAGGCAGGACGGACAATCACCCCCCGTGGCTGGCCTGGCATCTCCGAGACAGTGCTTTGTCAGATCAGAGCCTCGCACAGGGAGATCACAAGACCCTGAGTCCGTCAGGTCTGCTAGATTTCTCCACCGTGCTCTTCTCTGTTTGTATCCACTTATAACCTGGGTACCCTGCTTCCTAACACTCGTACCCACTGAGTTCAGCACTCATAGATAACTCCTGACGGAGTCCATCACCACTGCCGTGTTACAGGCGAAGGTTTCGATCACGACCGTTTCCTCCACATCCATTGGAACTTTCCTTTCTCTTCCCTCCTCCTTTTGTGTCTGAAAACATATTTCAAGTATTAAGGAACTGCCATCCGGTCCCGGCATTACTCATCTGGGTAAACAAATTGTCCCAGATTCGGCCAGTGGTCCCTTCAGATGACCTTTTGTTTCCTTTTTTAAAAACGTGGAGGCGGGGCACCTGGGTGGCTTAGTCGGTTGAGCGTCCGACTTTCGCTTAGGTCACGATCTCGCGGTTCGTGGGTTCGAGCCCCACGTCGGGCTCTGTGCTGACTGCCAGCTCAGAGCCTGGAGCCTGTTTCAGTCTGTGACTTCCTCTCTCTCTGACCCTCCCCTGTTCACGCAGTCTCTCTCCCTCTCTCCTAGTATGATAAATCAGTAAAAAAAAACCCCAAAAAACAAAAAACAAAAGCGTGGAAGGACTTGAGCCTTACAGAACTATTGCAAAGATGCAGCGGATTTCCCACGTAGGCTCACCGCACGTTCCCCTTAAGTCCGTGCCTCACTCGGCCACAGTACAGCTGCCACAGCTCAGAAGCTGGGGTCCCCAGAGCGCCAGGAAGTAAACCATCGACGCTGTCCGTTTTCGTCCCAGGGGCCGATGGAGGACACCAGCCCGCCGTGAGCCCTGCGTCTACCACAGGTGTTTCAGGCTGGACTTCCCAAAGCCCAGGTTCCTCTTAGTGGGGATGGTAAAGCCATGCCCAGGGACGCTCACGGCGCTCACGGGCCCGGCCGGCACTATTTCTAGGCCTTTCGGTGGAGGGAGCCGGGAGCCGTCCCAGCCTTCCAGGTCATGAGCTCACACCAACAGCGGCCCCCGGCCCTACGCCGCATCCCCTTTCTCCACGGTGAGAGAGAAGCCTGGCTTCCAAATACCTCTGTGGCGTGCTCACACAAACCTCTCCAGAAGTGCTCCGTCTGTCCTTCTACCAACAATGAAAGCTCTAAACAAGGTCCAAGACTGATGTGGATTTTCTTCATTTCGACCCTAGACACTGCCCTCCGAGGGTGGCTGGTGGGAGTTCTGTGCCCCAGGTGTTCATATTAATGATTGTTTCCTGTCCGTGTGCAGAAGGGGAAAGTCTATGACACCATCAGCCCTGTTCACGCACATTGTCAGCTGTGGGATTTTACGACTCGCCCGTTGATGTGTCCCAGGGTGAGGCCCTGCTGAAATCTGGTCCGAGGGGGTGAAGGGGGACATCTGGTTGGGTGGCTCATCCCCTCTCTACAGCCCCGTCCCGACCGCTGGCTAACAGTCTTCAAGAACACGGCCAGGTTCGCCCGTGTGGCTCTGATGGTGCTGGGCTGCCTGAGCTTGGGTCCCCTCTCTCGTCATGTCCCCCAACCCTGTCACCTCTTCTGTAAGACATGGCTGACAGCCACACCAGCCTCAGAGCAGACGGTCAATTACATTTTAATCAGTGTTATTATTTTACCATCATTACTGCCCTTAACCGAGAATCGTTCTCTTGTGTCAACAGACTAACATCCTTTACTCATTCTTAGTGCTCGGGGATTACTCTGTCCGGTCTCCCCTTCAAGTAACTCTCACCTCCACCACTCTCAGCCTTTTTCAGCTGAACCGCCCGGCACCCGCCTTGCTGAAAGGGAGCCTGCAGGCCCCTCCCCACAGGCCCCACCCCTCAGCACCTCTCCCGGGGCCTGTGGCAGGGGGACCGCCGTAGACCCCACCGTGGACCCCACCAGGGAGGCCCGTGGGCAGCGCGCCCAGCACTGGGCTCTCACAGCCCGCGGACAGAGCGAGGGCCAGCGTGTCGCAGCAGCGCCTCAGCCCTGCAAGGCGCACCTTGATCTCCTCACGGTATCTGAACATGACAGGTGGCCAGTAGCTGCAGACAAGCATGCTGTCCTGAAAAACGCTCTGAAGCCACGCTCTGGTCTTCGTGACCGTCCCCTGGAAGACCGTTTGCACAGAGTTCTTCTTCCCGGTCTCCTTCTCTGGGCCTTCAGCTGAATCCTGCTGCTAGTGAGAGAGAGAGAGAGAGAGAGGGTCCCCGCACTGTGACTCGGGTCATGAGACGCTGCTCCCCCTTCCCGAGCCACAGCAGGCGTTTGTGAACTAGCCACGTGGCAGTCACGTGAATGCGTCCCAGACACCGGCCTCGCCTAAGTTTTAAGGTGCTTTGACTCCCCTGGACTCCGTGGCTTCACTGTGAGAGCAGGCAGCTCGGCCAAAGTGGGGGGCTTGGGAAGGAAAGGCCTTCTGCCCCGGGAACCCCCCAGCGTAGCGACAGCCTGGCGGACTCCAACTTACTGACGAGCAGGCCACGCCGGGCTGCCTTTTCCAGACGGGCTGGGAAAGGATGCGCCCCAATGGCATGGCCTCCAGAAGCTCAGAGGAGCCCCTGCTGGAGTGCCACGCACAGCCCTGCTCCATGGCCGGAGGCGGACCCAAGGCCCCTCCCGTCCGTGCTTCCTTCCCATGAGGTCTCCCCTACTTTGAAAAATCCTTTCTACCTGGGGACGGGCTCTGCCCCTGGGGACATCTCTGACCCTGGGTCCGGGCTCTGGTGATGCTCCCCCGCTCCTGGCATGTTTCCATGAAGCAGTCAGGTGCAGAGCCTCATGGCAGCAGGGCCCGCACCCCGGCCCTCCCAGCTCCAGCCTCTGTTTTTCAGCAGCAACCGCAAGCTCAGTGAAAGTGTCAGGACCCACAACTAGACCCACGACTGGACCCACTGCCATGCTGCCCTCTGGGGAGGCTCCCTGAGAACCACTTTATGCTCCGCCCCCCGCCCAGTGGCCAAGCAGATGCTGTCCCTGCCACGCGAGTGGATGCTGTGGGGGAGGGGGAGTGGACAACGGCTCACAGACAGACAGACAGGCAAGCACCTGCTCACTAAGTACGTAGGTGCCAAGTGGGGAAAGCGCAAGGTGTCCTCTGGGTGCATGAAGAGGGGTGCACCCAGCCTAGGACAAGAGGGGGCTCTGTCCGTAAAGACGAGGGAGAGGGTGGGTAGGGGTGCACCGGCCAGCGCCCCGGATCCATGGATGGCAAGAGGGCACGGTGGTTCTTGGCTAAAAATTGGACATGCCCCCCCTTGCTTGAAATCCCCGAACAGTACTACACCTTCTAGAACAGTCCAGAAGGTCCAGCATGGTGTGGCTGCCCTGTAGCCTGGCCTTGTCTAGACCTCGGCCATTATCTCTAGCCACACTATGCTCCCTGAGGGGCCTTGAGAACAGCGAGGCTCCACCTCCCTGACCCTGTGAAGGCTGTTCACTCCTCGGAGGAACCCCAGAACTGCCCTGGGTTCCCAAGGCACCTTACAGGCACACCAGCCTACCACCCGTCACCTGTGGCGCACGTACACGGTCCCCGGCTGTCCCCCACCAGACCTTTCTGAGCCCAGGGCCCTTCTCTCTTCCATCCCCTGCATCCGGCACAGGGCCCGGCAGAGACAGGCAGTAAGCGGACAGCCCACGGCCAAGCACTGGTCTGGAGCCTTCACGCGCTCCTTGCCTTCCTGCGTCTGGTGTCTCATCAATGCACTTAACCCTCTGTCAGGACCCATCCAAAAGCTTGTTAAAAACTGACCGTTGGGGCCCTGGAGCATCTGGGCCCACATCCACACCTTGCACTGATGTTCTATACTTTGTCCCCTGCGTGGCCTGCCTCCCTCCCTCCGTGGAAGCCCGCCGAGGGCAAGGGAGCAGACTGGGGCTCACCGAAACACCCTCAATGCACAGAACGGAACCCAGCACGGGGCAGGTGCCCAGCGTATAGTCTGAGGACACAATCAGCCACTCTGTGGCCCCCTAGCAGTCCCAGAAACAGCCGATCTCCCTTCTGCACCGAGGCCGCTCGAAATCCCACACTCACTGTGGGCGCGACGTTGTGTGTATGAGTACGGTATGAACCTTACCACTAGAGGTTCAAGTGTAATAATTCTGCAAACAATCTCAGCAGATGAGGCAGGCAGCTCACAAAACTTGGCGTCTTTTGTGATTCTGCAGACAGTTTCATGAAGTTTCAGGCACACAGTCAAGTAGGACTGTATCAAGGGCTCCTCAAGGATCCTGCACCGCAAAGAGTTAAGAGAAACGACTGAAGTAATTTAGGAGAAACGAGGCCACAGCACCCATGACCGTGATGCATTCCTTCCCTTCCGAATCCCGACGAGAAAGGCACGTATCTGATCCCAAATAGGTTAACATCTGGAACATTTCAACAGATCCTAAACTTATAACCAAGACAAAAAGGAAACAAGGTCCTTCTGATTTGCCTCCAAGGTCTGAATTATTTTAACAAAATCAAGTATGGGGCGCCTGCGCGGCTCAGCCAGTTAAGTGTCCGACTTCGGCTCAGGTCATGATCTCACGGTGCGTGAGTTTGAGCCCCGCATTGGGCTCTGTGCTGACAGCTCAGAGCCTGGAGCTGCTTCGGATTCTATGTCTCCCTCTCTCTCTGCCCCTCCCCTGCTCATGCTCTGTCTTTCTGTCTCTCAAAAATAAATAAATGTTAAAAAAAAAACATTAACAAAAGCAAGTATAACTATTTCCAAGCGTAGTCCCTTATCTGGAAAAAAAAAAGCTAGGGATGTATTTCACCGAAGATCAGATCCTACAAAATTTGAAAAAAAAATCAGAAAGGTACAGGGAGAGAGGGAGGGAGGTGCTAGAACAGGTACAGTGCGTGGAGTCTCTTCCAGCCCCGTGGGTCCCTGGCTGACACATGGCCAAGCCGACGGGAGTGAGGTGTGGCAGGTGGCGTTGCAAGGGTGCTTCTGTGACGGGCTCAGGGGAGGTCCTGAGGCTCCAGGCTTGACATTAACAGGGATGGGACACGCCCACCCCGAACGCCCTAAGAATCCAGGGGACGCGATAACAGAAGTGTCCCCAGAATCTCAGAACCCCCGCTCCCCTCACATGTTTCCGTGCAGTGTCATAGAGATTGGCAGGAACGCACGATTTCGGGTAACCAGGTGAAGCCGCCTTCAGTTTTATTTTCGACTGGCCTGACTTGCCAAAAACATGCAAAGACCAAATGTTAAAGAAACGTGGAACACCAGCTTGGATGTGCAATATGGTGATTGTTTCCAAATAAATGGAAGACAACGTGGAGGAAAAATGAGCATTAAGAGCTCGAACGGGGGGTGGGTGAAGACTTTCTGATCCCCACAGCGAATACGGGACATTGGTGGTCACTGGGGCAGGGGGTGCCTCGGGCGGGAGAAAGATTTTCATTTCGTTTTCTACTTACTTGTCCTGATAAATATCCAGGAGGTGCAACAACATTCGAAGCGTGTTCTCAATGCTCTGGGGTGGCCGAGGGAGAAAAACAGCAGAGTTAAACATGACCCCACCATGCGTACAAAACAGAACCAAAAAAAAAAAAATGTAAAGAAGGCAAAACGATGGATTCTTTTCTTCCTACCCATGAGTTTTAAGGTGCTCAGGAACCAATCTATCTTTCACCAAAAAAATGCAGGATTTAAAATTATACCGTTTCTTGCGCCCCACAAAACAGGGAAGGAAGGAGCGGCTGTGGCGGAACAGTGCCCAGGGAGCGCCCGACCCCCTCCCCCCCAGCCGAACCCCAGAAGGTCAGGGCTTTGGGGAACTCTCCAGAAGGAGGGGAACTACCAGCAGAGCTGCCCGGCCCCGTAGCGCTGGCAAACAGCTGCCCCGCCCAGGTCTCGGCATCTAAGTGCTTCACCCGCCTGGATCGCACAAGGGAAAAGTCCTAGGCTCTGAAGGTCTAGTTTCTGATCTGCTTTTCCTAAGCAGGGACTCGAGAGCCCGTTCTGGACAACAGACCTCCAGATCTCTGACGGAGGGTCTCGTAAGCCTCAGAAGCCGGTAATAAGTCCCTAGAAGACAGTCCAGGATGCGCGTGGGGAAGAAGGTCAGATAGTCCATGAAGTCCTCCATGTAGTGAACCAAGTTGTTCAGGGACAGCAGACTAAACCAGGACCGGAACAGATGCCCGTCCTCGCGCAGCAGATGCCTTTCCTCTCCCATGAGTTGAACTAACTGATTCCTGGAGGAGGGAAAACAGGGACAGGAAAAAAGCAGCAGTGAGATCAGCAAACACAGATGGAGTTAAGTAATGTCAGAATAGACCCACAAACTCCAAACTTTAAAAATGATTTAAATGGTGGGATGCCCGGTGGCTCAGCCCATTAAACGCCCGATTCTTGATTTCGGCTCAGGTCATGATCTCCCAGCTCGTGGGATTGAGCCCCAAGTCAGGCTCTGTGCTGACGGTGCAGAGCCTGCTTGGGATTCTCTCTCTCCCCCTCTGCTCCTCCCCGCCCCCTCTCAAAATAAATAAATAAAACTTTTAAAAATAATCATTTAAGTGCCAAGTAGTGAATTAAATGAAAAGCAAACAATAGCATTAAGAATTCACCAAAAGAGGGGTGTCTGGGGGGCTTAGTCGGTTGAGCGTCCGACTTCAGCTCAGGTCATGATCTCACGGTTCGTGGGTTCAAGCCCCGTGTCGGGTTCTGTGCTGACAGCTCAGAGCCTGGAGCTGCTTCAGATTCTGTGTCTCCCTCTCTCTCTGACCCTCCCCTGCGCACACTGTCTCTTCCTCTATTTCTCTCTCTCAAAAATAAACATTAAAAAAAAAAAAAAGAATTCACCAAAATGGATGAAGGTTGAAGACATGATGCTGAGTGAAACCAGCCCATCTCAAGAGGACAGATGTGCTGATTCCACTGCCGAGAGGTCCCGAGGGTGCTCAAATTCACGGAGACAGACAGGACGGGGCTTACAGGTGGGGGTAGGGGAAACAGAGTTGCTGCTTAATGGGGACAGAGTTTCAACGTGGGAACAAGGAGAAAGCTCTGGGCAGGAGCGGCACAGCCGTGTGACTATGGCGAACGCCACTGATCTACACTGAAAATGATTAACAAGCCAAATTATATGACATCTATTTTACCACAGCAAGAAATTTTAACAAGAAATAAGCACTGTTCCCAGCCTAGCGGAGCTATAATTGGCACAGAGCCCCGGTGTAAAGGCGTACAGGGAGTTGATTTGACACACTTATGTACGATCACCGCCTCAGCTCCACCCAGCACCTGCATCAAGTCACAGAGTTACAATTTCTTTTCTGTGCTATGAACACCTGAAGGTCTACTCTTCGCCACCCGGAAGGGTGAACACGGAAGGGATACAGCACTACTAACCCCACTCAGCATGCTGTACAGCCGGCTCCCAAAGCTTCTTCACCTTCTACCCAGATGCCCCCACCCCCCAGCCGCCTCCACCCTACTCTCTATTTCTAGGAGTCTCTCAGTGACACCACATGTATCACACTCCTCTGCGTGTGTCTGTGTATCTCACATCTTTTTTACCCACCCACCAGGTAACGGACACTTGGGCTGTTTCCACGCCGTGGCTATGGTGAATACCTGCCATGGACATGGGGGCACACGTGAGTCTGTGAGATCCTGGTTTCGTTTCTGTGGGACAGACGCCCCCAGGGGAGACTGCGGGATCATACGATGGCTCCACTGGGAACATTCTAAGGAACCTCCATATGTCTTCCATAGTGGCAGCAGTGACGTACGAGCGAAGCATTTGGATGAGCGAGTAAGTGAATGTTCCAGATCAAACAGTCCAAGTGGGCCCAGCGATGGTCCTTAAATCATGACATTGTACCGTGACCCTGTCCTGGAGACCCCAGAAGGTGACAGCTGGAAGGCGCATAAAGCCAGGTGCCACAGAAGTCACAGAAGGGCTACGAAGAACACTTGGTACAGGCTCACGGCCTACTGAGGGCCACGCCTGCCTGAAACGCAGGGTCTTTAAGAACAAGCCTGGTGTTTGCCATTTTCTGTCTTTAACAACTGAGTTTCTTCTAGATGGCTTGTACACCACTGTACAATAATTATAGCAATAATCTTTTTTAAAACTTTTTAATGTCTACTTATTTATTTTGAGAAAGAGAAAGAGAGCATCAGCGAGCGTGCTCCAGGGGAGAGGATCAGATTGGGAGAGAATCCCAAGCGGGCTCTGTGCTGTCAGTGGGGAGCCCGACGTGGGGCTCGATCCCACAAACTGTGAGATTGTGACCTAAGCGGAAACCAAGAGTCAGATGCTTACGCAACTGAGCCACCCAGGCTCCCTGAGAAATATTTTTCAGTATTTATTTATTTTTGAGACAGAGAGAGAGAGAGAGCGCGAGTGAGCGAGCAGGGGAGGGGCAGAGAGAGAGGGAGACACAGACTCGGAAGCAGGCCCCGGGCTCTGAGCTGTCAGCGCAGAGCCTGACGCGGGGCTCGAACCCACAAACCATGAGATCATGACCTGAAGTCAGACGCTTAACCAGCTGAGCCCCCCAGGCGCCCCGAGAAGTAATTTTAAAAGGAGGATTGCTAGAAGCAGGACCGTGTGCACAGGGGAGCCTCCTGGAGGACCTGGAAACACAGCGGTCACCCCAAGATTTGCAGCCACCAAAGCAGCTCTCCAACTTACTGATCTGGCCTCTTTTCCCGAAACTCCGAGAAGGCGATTCCTTCCAGGGCTGCCCAGGCGTCTTCATTCAGGATCTTGGAGTCCTTTCCTTGAAGGGAGGCCGCCGCGCAGTGGTGGAGCACAGGCAGGGTGAGCACCCAGAGGTCGACCTTCTTCTCCATGCACCTTTGGCACAGGTTGACCAGAAACCCTCTCCAGCTGGGAAGAGAGTGGAGAGCCCCTGTGAGCCCAACGACTCCTCACACGGGGGCAGAACACAGGGGTGGCCGGGAAGAGTGACTTGCCCTGGGAGAAACGTGGTGCATGGGACGTAGGGGCGCACCCTCGGCACCCAGCCGTCTGTCCAAGCGCCAGGCCCCGGGCAGGCCCTCGCTGAAGCCCCGGGGCAACCGACCACCCTCCGTGACAGCTGAGGGCACCGAGGTTTGGGGAGCCCACGTGAGCTGTGAGTCCAGGCCCTCTGGCAACAGTGAACCCAGATGTAAAGCTGCTCTGCAAGCGCACAGAGAAACATGCGGACACACCCCTACAGTCACGAGATAATAATGCTCGCCAGCTCTTTGAACTTCACACCTGCACGAACTTTGTACGTCTGCCACCAACTCTTTGCTCTTAAAAAAGGCAGGGCTGCGCTGGGTTATCTCAGGTTTGTAAGACTGAGAAGCAGATATTCTAAGAAGACTCATCGTTCAAGGAAGGCCCACCTACTGTCACCCCCAAGCTTCCACGCTGCCGCGGGGAAGATGGCAAGAGCGCCCTGACCGTCGGGGGCACTGAGTCACCCCCTCCCCCACCCAGGGAGACGTGAGCTCCTTCGGGACAGGCCGGAGGCTCCGCGCCGAGAGCACACTTGGCCCAGCACACCTGCCCCGTGTCGGGAAGTGAACACGGGGCCGCGGAGGCTGCGGGGAGAGCGCCCCCGACCTCCCCATACGCGCCCTCGAGCTGAGCCCCTAGCGGCAGTCTTCGAACCCTAACCCCTCAAACCCATGCACACGGGGTGACGAGGGGAACGTTCAAGTTTCCACATGTGTGGACACTGCTCCTGGGCTCTCTGGGAAGCTTTATGCGGACATTTACCACGTTGAAAATGACAAGGCAAAATCTCAAAGGCTGGCTCTACTGCCCCCCCGCACACAACGTACGCTGCTGGCTTCGCTTAAAAAAATAAACATCCAGGGGCGCCTGGGGGGCTCTGTTGGTTGAGCATCTGACTTCGGCTCAGCTCATGATCTCACGATTTGTGGGTTTGAGCCCCACGTCAGGCTCTGTGCTGACAGCTCGGAGCCTGGAGCTGCTTCGGATTCTGTGTCTCCCTCTCTCTGCCCCTCCCCTGCTCACACTCTCCCTCAAAAATAAACATTAAAATAATTTTTTTAAATAACCAGAAAGGAGCCCTCCGATCATAAAGATAAGAAAAAGAAAAAAACACCTCTCTGGTTTCCATAAGTCTTGCGCATCCTAAAAACATCAAGTCTGCAACTTTCTGGAATGCCCTGACCATCTGTAAGTCTTTGTGTGAAAAATACACATAAGCATGCACCACACTCCTTCCTGGGGACGCACGTGCTCTCGCGGCGGATCCGGCAGCTCTTCCAACGTGGGCTCCAGTAATATGCTTTTTCTCTTTTGTTTTTTTAAGATTTTATTTTTAAGTAAACTTGACACCCAACGTGGGGCTTGAACTCACAAGCCGACATCCAGATTCACAGGATCCACCAACTGAACCAGCCAGGTGCCCCACTTCGTTTTAAGTTTAAAAAAAGTTTGTTCGTTTTGGGTCGACAGGGGTAAGGCGTGATGCACCCCAAAGCTTCTCAAAAGTAGGGTATTCAGTAGCAAAGTAATAAAAGTGGAAACAAAGCAGGTAAAAACTGCAGGGGCAGATGTGTACAATCACAGGCAGTCCCTCTTTCCTGGGTGTTTGGCTCCGTCTGTGACAAGTATGCACTTGTACAAGCAAGCAGGATGCAGAGGCACAAAATCAGTTCACACACACGCCCACGCACATACATGCACACACGCCTATACACATACACATACACCCACACCCGTGCACATCCCTACAAACCCACATCCCTACACGCCCACACACATTATCACACATACACTTGCACACACACCCGCACACATGCACACATGCCTACACACCCATGCACATCCCTACACACCCACACGCCCACACACATTCACACACCTACACATGCACGCACACCTACACACACATATGCACATCCACACACCTACACACCCACACACATTCACACACATACAATACCTCTGACATGTTTCAAAGACGTGGCTGAGGTCGCGGTGAAGGTCGCCTGGCGAACAGGGATCAGGGCGGAGGAGGCTGCAGAGCAAGTCCAGGTCGCTCTGCAGCACGGGCAGGTCGAAGGTTTCCACTGCAAACAAGAGGATCAGGCCCATTCGCAGTTTGCTCCTCACTGGGTGCTGCTCGGGCCAGGGGTCCCCGCTTCTTGCCAGGAGTGGCTCCGACACTTTTTTCAGATACAACCACAGGCTTTCCTTCACCTGACCCCGGGAGAGAGGGAAGACACGGCTGTGGGCTCGTGACCATCAGGGGTGCGAGAGCCGCCCCCCCCCCCCCACCCGGTCGCCCTCCGATCTGTGCCACCAGGGCAGGGGGCCGACGCCCACGAGGGGCGGCGGATGCAGCTCCGAAGCGGGGTGGCTCCACTGCCCTGCTTCCCTCCCGGACCCCGGGCACTCCCGCTTCCCAGGCCTTCGATGGGAGCCACCCCCAGGGGTGCAGTCCAAAAGCCCTGCGTGGGGGAGGGGCCTCCACCCTTACAAGGGTCCACTGTCATCTCAGGTGGCCCCAGGGCAGTGGCCGTCCCACAATGGGGGGGGGGGGCGGGTGACAGAGAAGGGTTCCCACTCCTTTCCCCTCTGCCAGAGGCCTGGTGAGGAGGCGAGGCCCTAGGTGGAGGGGGCGGGGCCAGGTCAGGAGGAGGGGCCGGAAGGGGAGGAGGGGCGGGGTCAGTTGTGGGGTGGGCGGGGCCAGGTCAGGAGGAGGGGCCGGAAGGGGAGGGGGCGGGGTCAGTTGTGGGGTAGGCGGGGCCAGGTCAGGAGGAGGGGCCGGAAGGGGAGGGGGCGGGGTCAGTTGCGGGGTGGGCGGGGCCAGGTCAGGAGGTGGGGCCGGAAGGGGAGGAGGGGCGGGGTCAGTTGTGGGGTGGGCGGGGCCAGGTCAGGAGGAGGGGCCAGAGGTGGAGATGAGGTGGAGATGGGGTGAGGAGATAGATAGATGCGGTGGAAGAGAAAGAAAATGCGGAGAAAGAAAATGGGGAGGAAGAAACCTCCCGTGCGTGGTGCTTGGAGAACAGGGAGGGCAAGGTCCACCTGCCCGCACCTGCCCCTCGGGGCAGCCCCTGGCCGGCAGGACGTGGGGTGGTGCTGACCGCCCAGAGGGGTGGAGAGCTACTGGGGACACCCCGGAAACCGGGTACCTCCTTCTCGTCGTACTGCAGAGCGCTCCAGGGCTGCGCTTGGCCTTCGTAGATCATGGGCACTTTCACGACGAAATAAAACTGCTGGAACTGGGTAAAGAAGCTCTTCAGGTTGATGGCGTCCCAGGTCTGCAGGATGCTGAAGATGCTGTCCAACATGATGGTGGCCGCGAGCTGCTTCCCCCTCACCAAGTCCCTCCTTGTGCCGGAGGTTATGTGATCCACCATCCTCTGAAACAGCCCGGGGGACTTCATGCAAATTATATCATCGTACTGGTGCCAGTCTAAGAGCAAAAGAAGGAAGCTGCTGTAGCGCAGGCCAGCCGGACGCGCTGAGCTGCACACCCTCCCGGGGACGCTGGCCCGTGCAATGAGGCCAACAAAGGACGGCAAGAAGGATCGCCGAGGAGGGCGGCTAGGGCGCACGTGGGCCAGGTGCCTGCCCGCGGATGAGCAACAGGGAGCCCGGCCCCAGGTGGGAGACAGCTGTGTGTAGGATGGGCACCCCGGCGGCCCCGCAGTGATCAGAGGAGGGCACGGCTCAGCACCTGTGGTACGTGAGCTCCTTAGGAAACGATCACACAGACGTTAAGAATTTGATCCCGACACTGTGCTCAGTAGCAACTGAACACTATCGTGGGAAATCACTTCACGCCAGTGCCAGCTTCCTCTGTACTGGGAACCACGAGGCTAGCCCCCCGGAGGACAGCACGGGCCCCACGACAGACCAGACGGCACTCTGGACGCGGGGCTGCGATGCACGGCAAGGCCCGAGCCCACGGCTGCTCCGCGTGTGACCAGGTGCAGAGGACACGCGTGTGGACTAGAAAACCGGCGAAACCAGCAAAATAGTGAGGAGACCAAGAGGCAGACAGGATGGCTGGAGGCGGCACAGACACGGAAGCTCAGCCGTGAAGATCGGAACGTGGAAGTCTCTGGAAGAGCAGGTACTCTGTGCCTCCTGCTGTCTGCATGGAGGTCCCCGCTCACCCCACCCCTGCTCCATCCCGCCTGGCGAGGACTTGAAATTACTGCCTGGAAATAGTGCGTTTCCTGCTCTCTCCTGGGGACACGGTGGGTCCCTCAGTTTTTCAAAAACGTCCTGCCAGACAGAGGGTGAGGTGAGAGCCAGGCCCACATCGTGGAGAGCGGGGGGCTCCCTGAACCCTGGGATGGGGGGGCAGGGAGGGGCATCTAAGCAGTCTCCGTCTCTCAGAATCTACCAGAAGGAAAGAAGTGTTTACATTCCAACCTGCTAGAGAAAAGAGAAAGAAAATCCAAAAATCAGAAAAAATACAAAACAAAACCAAAACCAAAAAACAAACCTCCTCGTGGAAACAAGGTGAATAGAAAAGGCAGGTGAAGGTGGTGAAAGTCAGCCTTCCGCCGGGAGCTGTGACGGATGCTGGTGGGCGCCCGGCACCCCTGTGCTCACTCACAGACGGAATGAAAAAAAACACGAAATAAAACCGAGCAGCGAAAGCGCAGCAGACATGTGAGCCGGCTTCAGGCGGGCCGGCACAGGCCACGTCAGGGGACAGCGCGTAGGCTCCCCACGGCGTGGCCACCAGCATGTGCTCCCGTTGCCTGCTCCTCTCAGGGCGCGGGCTACAGCTGGACCTCCTCCCTGGCAGCCTGGCCACTGTGGCTCACGCTCTGCGGGGACGCTAGCAGGGAAGGGGGGCAGCCACCTGTCCCCACCTCTCTTCGGCACCTTTACTCAAATTAATGCAGGTAAGCTAGGGCCACGCTGCATGGAGCAAAGCACAGACCCTCGGTCACCATGCTTCCAGCACCTTCCAGACACCCTTCTCGAATCACCTGCAGTGAGGCCATCGGCCACGGGGTCACCCCGCGCCTGGGCTCCAGCCTTGACCGCCTGGGTCACGGAAAGCCAGCGAAGGCCAGCCCGTGGGCCCAGCTATCTATCGGTCACCGGCACTCAGCTCCGTCCCCCATCCCCGGAAGTGCCCATCCCCGGCCTCGGTGCCCCTTCCCCAGAAGTGCTGACGGTCAGCCGGCCACCGTAGCCGTGGAAGACCCACTGCCCCCGCAGTCGAGCTGCAGAAGAGCCACTCAGACACGGACCGAGACCTCTCGGGAGCAGACATGAACCCTGCTCTAAAGGGCTATGCTGTGAAACGGCCGTACCCCAGACACCGTGCACTCTCGGCACGCGCGCACACGCGCCACAGAGATAGATCATCCACGGAACACACACCACACGCCGCATGCAGTGAGTGGAAAACAGAACCAGAAGGGAAGAAAAGCTGCGGAAACAAGCAGACATGAAGATGAGATAGAAGAGGGGAGGCAGCAGGGGCGTCGGCAGGCGGGGGTCTGACTCTTGGTCTCCCGGGCAGGGGGCCCTCCTGCCCTGCACCTGCTCACCAGCGCCCCGCGGCCCCTTCGCTCGGCGGCTACACCTTCCACCCTTGCCCTGTAGTAAAAACCCCTTTCCTGTCTCCTCTCGAAGTGAGCGTTACGTCACGCTGATCAAAACCGTGCTTCCAGGGGCGCCTGGGTGGCTTAGTCAGTTAAGCGTCCGACTTTTGCTCAGGTCATGATCTCATAGTTCGTGGGTTCGAGCCCCGCGTCGGGCTCTGTGCTGACTGCCAGCTCAGAGCCTGGAGCCTGTTTCAGTCTGTGACTCCCTCTCTCTCTGACCCTCCCCTGCTCACGCTGTCTCTCTCTCTCTCTCTCCTAGAAATAAATAAAACATTTAAAAAATTAAATAAATAAAAAACCCGTGCTTCCAAACTCGGGTTTCCTTGACCCTGAGCGGGAGTCGGGGGATGGGTGCGTGTGAAGAGGGCCCACATGCGCCCCGCTCTGCAGGGGAACGGCCGCACCCCTGGGCCCGGCCACGGACTCACCTCCCGAGCCCAGGAGTTCAGACTTCACGTGCAGACAGCGGTTGACGAACTCGCCCTCCTTTTGCTGACGTTTGTAGATGAACTCGTACTCCACCTGGCCCTTGCCTTTCACGATGACGTACTTGTAAGGAATGGATTTATTCAGGTGCTGTCTGGAGAGGGTGGTGCTGCCTTCCACGAGGGACCCGATCTCCTGCAGGTCTCTGAGAAAACAGGACGCTGCTGGTTACCCCCGGAAAGAATCCTCTTTTGAAAATGTTCCTTCTCCTCGAACACAGCACGGAGCGCAGACCCAGAGCTGCAGGTCCACGCTGACCAAGAGGAGGCTTGTGGATAAGACACGGTCTCCGGACAGAACCCACACTCGGGAGCCGTGCCGACGTATGACAAAGCAGCGCGGGACAGGGAGAACTTGTGTGAAAAAGTCAGTTTCCAGAACGGTAAGCGGGTGAGCGACTTGAAAAAAAGTGTTCGTCAAAGACTGCGCGCTCTGTGCGCCTCCCCAGGGCTGCCCCGCGCGCCCTGGGCGTACTCACTTGGTGTGGTGCATCTCGCAGACGTTGCGGTTCCACTTGGGCTTCCCAAGCTCTTCTCCCCCCCTGACAAACACTTGGTGGACCGCAGGGTCGAATCCAAAGTGCTTGGAGATGATGGCATGGAAGTAGAGCGTGATTCCTTCCTGCAGGCTTGCGGGGCTGGAGCAAAGCCGTGAAAGGAAACACCAACCAGCTTGCACACGCACACGCACACACACACATGCATGCATGCACACGTGCGCACACACATGCACAACAGGGTCCCCACTTCTCGACTGGGTACAAACCCGCACCCCAGCAAAGTGCAAGAGCCTCCCCTCTCCAGACAGACCATGTGCCGTGGGGGCCCTCTCGGAGGTGGTCACAGGGTGGGGGACTGTCTCTGCCCGGCTGTGAAGGGCTGGGGGCAGTGGTGGGAGGGGACCGCCGAGGAGCCCGGGTCGTGCCAGGCTCCCCCCCGATGTGGCCCACGTGGCCCACGCGCCGCCGGGCTCCCAGGGACCGTGCGCTAGACTGAGGAATGGGGGTGTGTGACCCTGCCCCCCGCCTGCCGTCCCCAAGAAGGGCAGCCTGGGAATGTCCGGCCCTGCCCGGCGTGGGCGTGGCCGGGGACCGCGCCTGTGTCCCCCGGGCAGGCTGTGAGCGCCGGGGCTCACCCCTTACCTCTGCCTAACTTCACACACTCCGGCTTTGTGGTTCCTCTGCTCCTTCTCATTTTTCACAGCAGCCGCGTAACTCCTGGTTCCCCCTTCCGGCTTCTTCGGGCCCTCCGGCTTGGCCTTCTCGTTCCTACCTGTCTTCTCTCCAGTCGTGGCCGTCTTGTCCTTGGTCTCAGCTTCCTGGAACAAGTAACCGGGCCCGGCCTCTAGGACCAGCTTCACATCTGACCCAGCAGCCAGGGATGCTCACATCCCTTCCCTGCTCAGAGCCTCTCCGTGCCCTCGGGCCCCCCCGCCACAGCCTCTAGGAACCCCTTTGCAAACCGTGTCAACAGCCCCTTTTCCCCTCACTGGATCCTGGAGGCAGTGGCTTCCTTACTCTTCCCCAAACAGGCCTCCCACACTCTGCCACGGGGTCTTTGCACCTGCCATTTTGGCCTGGGATGCGCCCCAGGGGGCCACATGGCTTGCCCTCACTCTTTCGGATCTCCGCTCCGCCTGCGCTCCCTGGAGAGGCCTCGGCCGGCCCCGTTCTCTCAGCACCACCCCTGGTCCCCTCCACGCTCACCCCGCTCTCCCCCACGGCGCTCCCCACGCCTGACCTTGCTTTCTGGCTTTCCCCCTGGAGAAAGCATGAGCCTTGAAGGCAGGAGCTGGGTCTCCTTCACGGCTGTATCCCCAGCACCCAAAAGAGCGTCACCAAAGGACTGAACGGAGGCTGAGCTTTGGAAGGACCGGGGCCGAGAGCGGCAGACGGTGGGACAGACCGCAGGGACGGGAGGCTCCCAAGGCCGAGACGCTCTACCTGGCGGTGTGCTGGGGAAGCAACCGTGCTCGCTGGAGGCTGTTTCGTTTTCTGGGTCTTGGCTTTACTTTCTTTCCTGGCCTTTCCCGCCGCCTCAGCTGGCCCGGCTGTGGCCGCATCTTCCTGGAGACGACAAAGGCCCCGAATGTCAGGGCGCAGGTGCCGAGATGCTGTGAGGGTCAGCGTCCGCCACCACCCGCCCAGGGGAGGGATCGGCGGCTCTGGGAGGGGCGCCATCCCAAGGGTCCCCAGGGCCTGTCCCGGGGCGGGAGGTGACACGGAGCTGCCTGAGAGAGCGAGCAGCCCCTCACTCCCCTAACGACTCACCCCGGAGGCCTGGGCCCCCGCCTGCTGCCCGGGGCCGTGAGGCTCTCTCCCGGGCTCCGAGCCCCCCGCTGAGTCAGGCGGCGAGCGCTCCTGAGCCCCATCCTCCTTCCGGGGACGGTCTTCACCGGTGCAGGCGGTGGGGCCAGCCCCCTCCTGGGGGAGGCTGCTGCCCTTGGAAGGCTCCGGGGTGTCCTGTGGGGCGGCCTCTCCTGGAGTCTGGTCGCGCAGGGGGCTTCCGCCGGCCTCGACTTGCCCCACGGGCCCTTGGTGATCACCGCCCTCTGGCGGCGGCGGGTTGGCGCCCGGGGGCCCGCATGGTGGGTCGGCCGGACCACCTTGAGGATCTTGGCTCTGGGGGGGCACCGTGTCCGGGAAGCCGGGGCCCGCCAGCAAGCTGACGCTGTAAGGGCGTAAGGAGGCCTCTGCCAAGGAGTCGAGCTCCGCGGAAGGGGAACCGCTCGGTTTCTTTCTCCTGTTCCTTCTCTTCCTCTTGCTCTAAACAGAAAAAGACGCTAGTTTTAGTTCCTGGGCTCACTGTACTCTCCCAGCGCTTTCCAATTTCAATGTCTCAAGTACGCCAGGCTTCGCTTGACCACACCCCCCACCCTGAATAGGTGAAAGCTGCCACTTCCTAATCTTGCGAAGACTGAAACGAGACACGGACGGGTGGCGGGCGGAGCTGAAGGCCGGGGGGCCACGCCGCGCTGGCCACGCTCCTCATGCTGCCAAATCACAGCTGAGAACCTCACGAGGAATTCCTTCCAGCGGGACTTCATCCCTAGAAGTGTGGCCTGGTATTAATTAACTAATTTATTTGTTTGGAGGGAGAGTGTGCAGGAGCGGGGGAGGGGCAGAGAGAGGGAGGAGAGAGCGAGAATCCCAAGCAGGTTCCGCACCGTCAGCAAGGAGCCCGACTTGGGGCTCGAACTCACGAACTGTGAGATCACGACCTGAGGGGAAACCAAGAGTTGGACACTGAACGGCCTGAGGCCCCAGGCGCCCCTGAGAGCACGGTCTTTGAACGCCCACGCCGCGTGTGTTTTGTACGTGACGTTGAGAGAGAGAGAAAGGCGAGGAGGAAAACAGACGGGAGTGTGAACAGCCGTGTCCTGGCCGGAGACCCTGGCCTTGGAGCCAGAACCAGCTGTGCGGGGCCGCGGTGGGGGCCCCTCTGAGGACCCCGCGGGGCCTGACGCCCCACCTCGCTGAGGCGTGCAGCTCCGGAGCAAATGAACACGGGTCGTCGGGTCCCTGAGTGCCGGTGTGGACCCGGGACGAGTCGCCGGGGACAGTGAGCGAAGAACGTGGGGTCTGTTTGCACAGGGGGTGGGGTGGCCTCGTTCGGGTTTTCTCCACGAACCCTGACCTAACCTCCCACAGACGTGCCTCCAGCCAGCAGGACACACGGGGTGTCCCTGGAGCGCCCTCCCCAAGGGAGACCTCCCAGCCTGCTGACAGCACACACCCCACTACCATCGTGGGGCAAGAAAGAGGCTTTTTAAAAGGTCATTGAAGGTGAGACCTTCTCCAGCGTCCCAAGGCCTACAGAGCAGTTGAATGCTTGCTAATGTGCAGATGGTAACTGGGCAGGTGGGGGGGACCTGGGAGGAGTCTGCATCCCCAAGGAGCTGCGGGGCAGGGGTGGGGGGAGCAGCAGACCAGCTCTGCAGGGGGAGGGCCTGGGTAGCAGCAGACCAGCTCTGATCTGACTGGCCCAGCAGCGGCATCTACACTGGGCTTCCAGAGGGTTCTAACCACGGCCCGGCTGAGAACCGCCCGC
This sequence comes from Hyaena hyaena, assembly GCF_003009895.1. Lineage (NCBI taxonomy): Eukaryota > Metazoa > Chordata > Mammalia > Carnivora > Hyaenidae > Hyaena > Hyaena hyaena. The sequence continues at coordinate 4,372,719 of NW_024080653.1, read as the reverse complement.
TCGGCAGAAGGCGGTGTGCACGGGCTCATGGCCCATGGCCATCCGCAGAATCTTCCCTGACTCAGCTCGAGGCTCGCGCCAGCCCAGCTGCACACAGATCCTTCGAGGAACCTGGAGAGAGCCTGTGCCGGGCACACGAAACAAGACAGCAAGACATTCCTCCCGCACAAAGCCAACAGCCTCATAAGAGGGATGGACTGCTGACTGCTGGAGTCTGTAGAAAATGCCAACGACAGGGGCGTTCAAGGGCCTGAGATCTCAGAGGTGGTCCCCAGCCCGGAAGGCTTCCTGGGGGAGATGGTGCAGGCCGAGTCGGAGGGACACCAAAGCCCGCTAATAGGGCTTCGTCCATTCCACAAAGGGTCCCTGGGCCCGTACCGTCTGCGAGTGGCCAGGAACTGCGTGCCCGGAGCCAAAGCCGAAGCGTGGCCGGGACACCTCTGCTCACTGCCCCCCGGCCTCTCCTGGGCTTGTCCCGCTCTGGCCTCTGCCACGAACCCTGTGTTTCGCTTTCTGTGGCTTATGATGCTTTGACAGCTTAGGGGCCTTGCTGATCCTGGCGGGCGCCCCTCCCAGGGCTAGCGCATTCCCCGAGAGGGCAGAAGACCCACTTCCGCAGGCAGACCAGCCAGCCCAGAGCCCGCACCCCGCTCCCCTCCCTCGGCCACCACTCCTCCACCCTACATCACCCCAGGGCCGGGTTCAAAAGGACTCGAGACCCCTTACAGCCCGGAGCCCACCGAGATCACACACACTAGCCAGTATAAACCCGCTCGAACGTGCCTGTCTCCCCATCGCTCCTCGGCCTCCTGACCACCCACCCAGGATCTCCCCCGCCGTCCCCCCCCAATTAAATAAATCCCAGCACGGCCTAGACTGGACGCCTCCTTGCTGGGCTTTCCTGCAGACACTCCCCTCCCCCAGGGCTCGGCCCCACGTCCCTGACGTGGACGCTCCGTAGGAAAGTGAGCCCTCCCAGACCCTGGCCTCGGGCAGGCCACACGTCCATTTATTTCCTCCTGCTCCAGATTGTGAAGTCTCTGTTCACGGCCACACACGAAGTGTCTAGAATTCCTGGCCTGGGGCGCCTGGGGGGCTCAGTCCCTTAAGCATAAGACTTCGGCTCAGGTCAAGATCTCACGGTTCATGGGTTTGAGTCCTGCGTTGGGCTCTGTGCTGACAGCTCAGAGCCTGGAGCCTGTTTCGGATTCTGCGTCTCCCTCTCTCTCTGACCCTCCCCTGCTCATGCTGTCTCTCTCTCTCACTCTCAGAAAAAAATTAAGATAACAGTTAAAAAAATAAAATTCCTGGCCCACTGCAGCTGCCCAAACATTTTTGTTTCATTAAACACATTCCTCAGGAAGTCCCGTGTGTTTCCCTGCAGCTGACCAGTGCCTCTCCCGCAAGGGACCCTCGAGACCCCACAGCCCTCAGCCCCGAGCCGGCGTCTGCGCGTGGATCTACGATGGGCTTTCACTTTTCTGATTTACGTGTCTTTTCCCTCTTTACCTTGTTTGCTCCTTTTCGTATTCTTATTTTATCATGCTTTTTATAAGCTGCTCCAAATCCTTCTAGAAAAAGATATATATTTTGCACAGGTGACTTCCAGTTCCTTCCACAGTGGGGGGCCGGCACACCAGAGACCAGGCTCAGGCTGAATCCTAAACTGCTCCTTTGCCAGAAATCAAGTTCATACATACGTGTTGCTAATGACCGTGGCCTGTAACTCTGCGTGTTCTGGGCACTGATATTTGCCCCCAGCAAAATTAAAGACCATTAACAGTCAGGAACACGAACACTTTAACACCCCTCTGATTGGGAACACACACAGACAGTGGGCCGAAGTCGAGGGCATGGGTCACGCCCTCTGGGTATGGGTAGCAGGCAGGGGGCAGCGGGGAGGGGACCCCAATAGCTCTGCCGATATCCATCTTTAAGGGGATGGTGGAAGTGAGCGTCCCCAGCGTCTGTGTTGTAAATGTGTTTGCTGTAGGATTAACGTTTAATTGAAACATTTTTTGAAACAAAAAGCTTTCTGACCGGGAAGGGATGCTAAGAAGGCTTCCGGGGCCTGGAATGTTCTGTCTCTGGAGGCAGAGGGCGTCCCAAGGCTGTGCAGGCAGCAGAACCCCCCCGCGGGCTCTCCCTGGGGGCCTGTGCATTTCACTCATTCAAACACTATACCAGCTCTGAGCACACACACAAAGGCTACTCCTATTCCTGCCCAAAGAGAATTAACCAGAAAAAAGTCAGTTTGCTAATTCGTGGATTTTTCTCCCCATCAAAATGCACCTCGGATGTTACAACGCGCACCCATTTATCTCCCCGTCAAACAAACCACGAACCTCGCAGACACAGCACCAAGGCCCCCGTCCACTCACCCAAGAGCTGGATGACACGGGGGGGGGGTGCTGCTGGGGACCCGGGAAGAGCCCCGCTAGTCGGACAGAAGGCCAGGGTGGTGGAGGGCAGCCTGGGCTGATCTGGGAAGGAACTGGGGCTTCGGGCTGAGGACAGCATCCCCGCTCCACCTGGCCGCCACGGCGCACTTGCTTCTCGGAAGCAGGGCTGTTTCTGCCGGAGCTCGTCACGCCAGCGCCGGCGGGGAGAGAGCCTGGACCTTCTAAACGGAGCTACACAGGGTCTGGGAGGAGGACCAGCAAGGTCAGGCTGACCCCCAGCCGGCGATGGCGTGAGGGACAAGCACCAGCCTCTGGACGACACGCCGGCCAACTGCCACAGGGACTCCGAGGAGGACGAGAGGGGTCAGGCGACAGGCATGTGTGGCCCGGCCTCTCCCGGCGGGAACCACCTGGATTCGCAGAGGAAGCCCGGCGGGATCCGTTCTGAAGCCACGGGGACGCGACTGAACCATCCCTGCCCGTGAGGCTGCCTGGTGCTTCCCGGGGGCCACGGCGGGGTTGCAGTGGGTGGGCGGGCACCGCCTCGGTTCCCACACAGCTCACCACACACAGCAGGCTGCCCGGGGGACCCTGTGTGGGTTACTCAGCTATGGCGTGCCTCAGTTTCCCCCTCTGTGAGAGGCAGAGGACAGCCGGATGGGACAAAGCAGGTCAAGAATCTCACAGAGTGGCCGGCACACGCAAGATGGCCCAGCGCTGCAGTGGCTCCCTCCCACACCCAGCAGGGGCTGGCGGCCGCCGTGGTGACCGTGTGTGGCCCGCGGCCTCCTCCCACTCCTCGTAGCCCCGGAAGCTCCCTGCTCTCAGCCGTCAGACACAAGTAGGAACTGCCTCTACACCCGCTCCCGGGCCAACCCATCACCCTGACCACAGCAATGGGCACCTGACCCAACCGTGGCCAGTGAGGTTTGACGAAAGCCCCTCCTGGATGGAGACGCTGCCTCTTGCTTCTGCAGAGGCCACTAAAGAGGGGGCCCCTGGCCCCTGCACACCGTTATCGGGAGGGGGATAACTGTGGAAGCCACGACATGGCAGAAAGGTCTAGAGCGCGAGCGGCAGCCGCTGAGACACCAAGGAAGAAACCGACATCAGGAAGGCAGTGCGAAGACAGAGAGGCCTGGGCCTGGAGAGTGACACCACTATGCCTGGATTGAGCCTTGCCTGCGGACCGACCTGAGGATTTCCCAGTTATGTCAGTGACACATTTCTCTTCTCGAGGTAATTCATCCGAGCTGGGCTGCCAGTTCTTTGCAACCAAAAGATTTCTAATAGTTAAAATAATCGAACTTCGAAGTTGGTTGTCTCTGTCTTACAAACGCCCAAAGGAAGCCCAGGTAACCAGCGCCTAGTAGCCTGTGTCCCGCCAGCTGTCAGGCTCTCGCAAATACACCCGGGCCACAGAATCCTCGGGCTCCAGGCTGCTGCGTGCTGCCATGGCCCAGGAGGACCCCACCGTGGCAGGGACCCCATCACGGAAGGTGGCAGGAGGCATCTGACCTCATGAGCAGGTGCCTGCTGCCCTCCCCAGGGAACCCCCATCAGGCCTGCCTTCTAGAACAAGGGACGCTGTCAGCAGGGAGACCACAAGCCTGAAATGGAGTCGCGTGTGCTAAGCTCCCCATCAGCAAACCAAGACTTCACACCCAACCTAACTGCAGGGGTTTTTTTTAAGTAGGCTCGGTGCCCGATGTGGGACTTGAACTCAAGATGCTGAGGCTGTCGCACGCCCATACCGACGGAGCCGGCCGGGCGCCCCGCTAACTGCAGTTTTAACCCCCAGCAATAACCTTTAACCACTCAATCCAGAATTACCTGGTCAGTGCTAGTGACATTATCTGTCCAGTGGACCCTCTGGTCCCCGTAGGAGGGCAACCTTGCCGGCAAACAATGCGTTCTTCCCTAACGATTTCCTTTTCCACCCCGTTTCCGCCTTTAAAAACCCTCCACTCTGTACAGCCCTTTGGAGTTCCTTCCTGTGGCTGGATGGGAGGCTGCCTGATTCCTGAGTTGTTGGATAAAGCCAATTTGATCTTTACACCTACGCAGCTGATTACACTTAACATCTTGGGTAAGGAAGCGTGGTCACGGGGAGGGCAGGTGGCCCTGCAGAGCCGGGTGGGGCTGGAGGGCACAGCTGTCCGGGGGTGAGGGCGGGCAGGGTGACCCGAGGGTAACAGCCCACCATGTGGACCCCACCACCTCCCACCCTGCGAGCAGCCTGCAGGATTTCCCAGCCCCTGCCCTGTAAGCTGCCTTTTATGCCCCTCACCTGCTCTTGTCCGCGGCTGTCCTGACCACCTTACTTCCTGGAAGTCGGTTAGCGACCCCAGCGGCCAACGCTTCCTCAAAGGCTGCAAAGCTTTCTGGCTGTTGGCTTTTACTTTTTTTCTATTTTAACATTTATTCATTTTTGAGAGACAGAGAGCGTGACCTGGGAGGAGCAGAGAGAGAGCGAGACACAGAATCGGAAGCAGCTCCAGGCCCTGAGCTGTCAGCACAGAGCCCCGCGCGGGGCTTGAACCCACCAACCGTGAGATCATGACCTGAGCCGAAGTCGGACGCCTAACCGACGAGCCCCCCAGGCGCCCCAATGTTGGCTTTTACATTTAAGAAATGAATGGTCGGGGCGCCTGGGGGGCTCCGTCGGTTAGGCGTCCGACTTCGGCTCAGGTCATGATCTCACGGTTGGTGGGTTCAAGCCCCGCGCGGGGCTCTGTGCTGACAGCTCAGGGCCTGGAGCTGCTTCCGATTCTGTGTCTCGCTCTCTCTCTGACCTTCCCCTGCTCACACTGTCTCTCTCTCTCTCAGAAGTAAATAAAACATCAAAAAACTGTTAAAAAAAAAAAAAGAAATGAATGGTCTTCTCTGACTCCGAATCTATGAACATTTTTATTGCCCTATTAGCATTTATGGGGTTTCTTAATGAGGCTTGGAAATATTTATATACTGCTATATAACAACTAACAAGTAGTTATCTATATTTTCTAGAAAATTTAGGGTATTGTTTTATATTAAAATACGGAGTCACTCTGATATATTTTTTTCTGGAGGAGACAGGGAGGGAGAGAGAGAATTTCAAGTAGGCTCCATGTTCAGCCTGACTTGAGGCTCAATCTCACGACCGTGAGATCATGACCTGAGCCAAAATCAAGAGTCCAATCAATGTTCAACTTATTGAGCCACTCAGGCGCCCTGACTGGTATAGATTTTAATGTATAATATGACCAGGGGATCTGGTTTCCAAACAGTGAGGCTGGGGTTCAAACACCCCCTCCTCACACACCGACTATAACAGACTTATCAGGCCGCCCGACCAGGTGCCGAGCAGTCACACATGCACACGTGTGTCCTTGCGCGTCACTGCTGACGGGTCTCAGCCACTCCATTAGAATGTCACGCTGCTATGTTTACAGCTTGTGACACATTAGGTCAAATCTCCCACTATTTTTCTCTTTTTCTATATTCTTCATAGATCTTCTCACCAATTTATACCTCCGAGGGACTGAAAAACACTAGTTGTGCATGTTAATTGGTTAATGTAGTGGATAGATCTGAGGACATCTTTATGATCTAAAACATTGCTTTCCCTCTTAAGGAAATGTTATTTTGTGGGTTGGTTTTCCTGATTTTGTGGCTATCGCGAATGGGCTCTCCATCTGCTGTATTTTCTGTCTAGGCAATTCTCCAGGCCCCGTATTGATGTCACCGTATTTTAAGATTTTATATTTTTTTAAGTTTATTTATTTTTGAGAAAGAAAGAGAGAGAGAGAGAGAGAGAGAGAGAGAAGGGGGACAGAGGGACAGAGCCAGAGAGAGAGAGAATCCCAAACACGCTCTGTGCTTTCAGTGTGGAATCCGACTCAGGGCTCAATCTCAAGCCAAAATCAAGAGTCAGATGCTTGGGATGCCTGAATGGCTCAGTTGGTTAAGCGTCCGACTTTGGCTCAGGTCATGATCTCACGGTTCGCGGGTTAGAGTCCCACATCAGGCTCTGTGTTGAACGCTTGATCAGAGCCTGGAGCCTGTTTTGGATTCTTTGTCTCCTCTCTCTACCCCTCCCCCACTCACGCTCTGTCTTACTCTGTCTCTCAAAAATAAATAAATGTAAAAAAAAAAAAAAAGAGTCAGATGCTTAACCGACTGAGCCACCCAGGCTCCCCTGAAGATTTTGTTCTGATGTAATCACTACTCCCAATGTGGGGCTCAAACTCACAACCCCAAGACCAAGAGCTGGATACTCTATTGACTGAGCTGGCCAGGCGCCCCTTGATGTCACTGTATTTAGAAAGTGCGTCAGCAGCTAATCAATAAACAGATCTCTAAACCTTCCAGCCAAAGACCACACCTGCTTTGCAAGCCTTCCTCCAACGCCCGGTACCTAGTGCCTAGTGGTCAATAAAGCTTCGTCAAATTCATCAAAGACGAGGGGAGCAAATCTGGCCACCTGCAAATATGCCTCTTTGGCATATTGATTATTTTAAGCTGGTTATTTTTGAGAAGCTGCAGTCAGGAGAAGCTCTGAAAAACTGAACAGACATTACACTTACTGAGAGGTATTTCCACATAAAAGAAAGGCTCCCCGAGTAAGGGGGTCTCCCTCATCGCCAGGAAGAGGGGTGTGACCCAGTTCTCCAGAAGCTCGTCAGTGGAGAAGGCTGGATGTGAATCTGCACAGCACCCTCATCTTATTCACAGTGCTTTTCCTGATAAACTCCCACAGCTGACCCCCTCCTGTGGAAGTGGTATTGAAGCTGATGGCTTTGGCCGCTGCGGGAAGTCACCCCATTTTCCCAGGCCTCTCCCATGTGCAGGGAGGTATATATGCTATTCAACTTCTCTCTCATCTTCTTCCCTTAATCCATCTCATGTCAATTTGATCCTCAGACCGACCAAGGAACCTAGAAGTGACAATGGTCATCTCGCTCAGGAAAGAAGTTATCACTCCCTCCAAAGAAATGATACATAAAATAGACTCCACAAACCTCACTCGTCAATGTATGAAGCCTCACTGCTTTTCCTCATAAGCAAAAATGCTTTCATTGCGTACATCAGCTAGTTTCACTTTTCATATCAGAGAATCCTGCAAGACTCCTAAATGCTGTAGAAAATTAATAACAAAGTCAGGATTTTAACTCCCAGAATCCAGAAACTAATTCTGCAGGGCATACACTCGGCTCCCGGAGTTCAGAGCACGATCCTCTAACCTCAGGCGTCAGCGGCAGCGGTGACAGTCACTTGTGACCTTCTCTAGGCTGCGGCAGGGGCTGGGCCCGGACCACCCCCCAGCCAGGGGCCTCCCGCTCTTTCCCGCGAAGAGACTCTTGTACGGCTGGTGGAGGTCTCGCCAGGTGAGTGTCCCCACATGCAGGCAGATACTGTCACAGGAAACAAAATGGTGGATGAAAGGGGCGCCTGGGTGGCTCGGTCGGTTAAGCATCCGACTTCGGTCCAGGTCATGATCTCACGGTTTGTGGGTTCGAGCCCCGCGTCGGGCTCTGTGCTGACAGCTCGGGGCCTGGAGCTGCTTCAGGTTCTGTGTCTCCCTCTCTCTCTGACCCTCCCCTGCTCACACTGTCTCTCTCTCTCTTTCAGAAATAAATAAAAACATTAAAAAAAATTTTTTTTAAATCGTGGATGGAAGAACTTGGGGGAGGGGGCGGCGCAATGAAGCTGAAACTTAAGGTCCGCAAAACATCCTCAGCCACACGAGCCAAGACCGAAAGGTATCGCTATTGCGCAGACCTACTGAACAGACTCAGAGATATTCCGAGCTTGGATCCAGACTCCCGAAATAAAGCAAATACCTCCATAAAGCAAGTCGAACAGATTTCTTGGTTTCCCAGTGCATAAAACATTTATACTCACACTACGCCGGCTTCTAAGTGTGCAACGGCACTACGCCCAAAAAAGTCAGCGTGCGTGCATTAATTTAAAATGCTCTATTCCTAGAGAACGCTAACCACCATCTGGGCTTCAGCGACTCAGAGTCACCGGTCCACAGATCACTGTAACAATCCGAATACCGGGAAAGTCTGAAATATTTCGAGAATCACCAACATGGGACACAGAGACGCCGAGAGGCCTGCTCGGCACAGGGTGGCCACAAACCCAGCATCTGCAAGAAACACGAAGCATGCCTGTACCTGCGGGGGGTGCGCAGAGCACGGGTCAGCGACCTGACACAGGGTAGCGTCCTCTTTTCTTCTTTTGCTGGGAGGGTGATTAGCAGCCTCCAGCTCATCGGATGTACAAGCCTCTGAGGCAACTCCCTGTTGAAACATGACCTCCTTCAGACAGGAAGACCACGGGCAGCGTGCAGGCAGAGCTGGAGCGGACCCCGGGCGCCGGCCGAGGCGGGGACGCCCTGTCGCGAGGGCCGAGCCAGCTCCCCAGCCGCACCGGCCGTCGGGGGCCAGCAGGCAGAGCGTCCCGGGGGACAGGGGACCCGAGAAAGGGCCCTGTGCTCAGGCCTGAGAAAATCCAGGGGAGGGAACTGCCCGTGCCCGGCGAGGAGGGCCCAGCCCCCTCCCCCGCGCGTGCAAGCCCAGGCCCTGCTTCCCCAGAGTCTCCCTCCCAGGCCGGGCCAGGTGCCCCCCGACATGGACGGGGCTGTGGATTCCTTCCTGGGAAGGCCGAGCCGGGCCAGGCCTCTGCGGCCTCCTGGGGACTGGGGACTGGGGGCGGCGGCCAGCGCCCTGCGGACGGCACAGCCCAGGCAGCAGAGCTGGCGCGGACCGGAGAGCACCCTCTCCCCTCCTTCCCGCCTCCTCCTCCTCCCAGGGAAGAAGCAATGCCCAGAGGAGCTGGCGATGCGCCCAGGCCACCCGGCGGGCAGGGCGGGGCTGCTGCTCACAGGAGGAAGAGTCTGGGAGGACCCTGGGGGCGGCGCCTGGCCTCAGCCCTGCTCAGCGCGTGGGGGGCACCTGGGCCGGGGGTAAAGGCGAGGCAAAAAGGTCAAGAGCTTCTGGACCAAGTGCTGGGGAGTCAGAGGATCGGGTGGGAAAGAAGGGCTATTTCTGCAAGGGGGACCTGGAACGGGCCCATGGGGGAGCCGGATCGGAGCCCACAGGTGGCCCCTGGGGACCGAAGCCCAATTCAGCAGCGCCAGAAATGCAGGCCACCTCCGTCACCTCACAGCAGGGGGCTGTGGGAGGGAGGCAGCTTCGACCCAACTCAGCCTGGCTCTTCTTTTTTTTTTTTTTTTTTTTTTTTTTAATGTTTATTTATTTGAGAGAGAGAGAGAAAGAGACAGAGTGTGAGCAGGGACGGGCAGAGAGAGACGGAGACACAGAATCCGAAGCAGCTCCAGGCTCTGAGCTGTCAGCACAGCTCGAACCCATGGGGCTCAAACTCATGACCTGCGAGATCATGACCTGAGCTGAAGTCGGCGGCTTAACCGACTGAGCCCCCAGGTGCCCCTCAGCCTGGCTCTTCTAATAAAACCCCTCCTCCTTCTCCCCCTCCCTTCCCCCTCCCCCTCCAGCCTGGGGAGGAAGCTACCCCACGGAGAGAACCATCCAACAACCTCTAGGAAGAAAGGGACAGCCAGCGAAGGCACCCAGTTAGTCTGCAACAAAGGGCCACCAAAGGAAAGGCCAGCAGAGCAGGTCACCCCAGCTGACGAGTGTGGTGGGAACCCCATTAACCACAACATCCCCCCCCCGCTGTGGCTGCTACATGAAGGACTCACTCCCTTGGCGGTCAGTAGGCTCTTGTTCTAGCTGGGGGCTGTCCCTTGGTTCTCTGGCAGAGTCCCCCCCACGTCAGCACCCCCGGCTGCACGCACAGGCCTGTTCCCCACCACACGCACACCGCTTTCTGACCCTGCGGTCACGTAGGGTCGCCGTGGGCTGGGGTACAAGCACAAAGCCCCCTGAGCAAATCAGCAGGCAACCCCGCCGGCTTCCCTTCTGGGGGGGGCGCACCTGCGTTCCGGCTCGCTGCGTCCCCTCCTGTGACAATACCAGACGCATCTTTACACTGAGGTGAAGATCACGTAACAGGCAATGAACCACTTTAAAGTGCACCGTCCAGTGGCTCTCACTGCTTGCTGTGCGAGCACCCCACTCTCTCGTCCCCCCCCGCCCGGAAGGAAGCTCATGTCCTCTGGGCAATTCTCCCCACGCCCCTCCCCAGGCACCCCGCCCCCCCCCGCCCCGCAGGGGCCTCCTCTATCGTCTGCAAGTGGTCCAGGAACGGCTCGGACCTGCTGCTCACCCTTACAGGCCCCAGGTGCCTTCAGGGCACCCCAAGGTCAAGACACACCTGAATCCTCGGGAACTCCCTCCCTCGGTCAGGACACAGGCTGCCACCATCAGACACCCCCCGGCGGGATGCCATCAGCCACCCTATGCCGGGACCGGGTGGGTCAAAGCTGAGTTCCAGTCCCGCAAACAAAGCGGTCACCAGGGCTAAGTCACACCGTCACGGAGATCTTCCAAAGGCCCAATCAAGCTTATTCTTACTCTTCCGCTCAATTCCGGTTGCGGTTTCTCCGGAGGAACAGGCCCTCGGAGTCCCGTGCTCGGCCGTTTGTGCCGCTATCACTTTACTGGGGTTTTGTGTGTGTCTGTGTGTGTGTGTTTAAATCTTTTTATTTGGGTAGTTAGTTATCTAATCTGATTGCAAGAATTTCCCGCATCTTTAATCTTTGGGAAAGCCGCAGTGGGAGGCCACGGTCCATTCCGCAGTAAGGATGATACCAAACGGCCCTCCCGCGGTGGGGTATTCAGGCGGACTCCAGCCTTTGGCCACAGAAAAGGCTCGGGCTGTGATAAAACCCTCTCCTGACCCTTCTGGTGCCTTTCTGGGGTTCCCTCCTTATGATGAAACCCGAGAGGAAACCAGGTCAAAGGACCCTGTGCTGCTGGGCCCCCTGACGTCTCCCCCAGGTGCCGGGAGAACTCTGTCCCATCTCTGCGAACGCTCACTCAAAGCAATGCTTTAATTTGAGAAGTTTCATATAAAAGCTTGCAGTTCTTTTTATTTTCAGCGTTGGAGTTCAGAGGTCGCTCATTTACGTATCTAACATCCTACCAGTTCTGAACTGCAATCGCCTGTGGACCCACTTTTCTCTACTGGGCCGTTTACTGTTTTCTTCTTCATTTCTAAGAGCTTTTGACATATTGAGGCAACTCACCCTTTGCTAAAACCATTTTTAGGTAAATACAACTATTCTCTATTTTTCCTAAACCGTGGCCCTTTGTGTGTGCTTATATTTTATGAGCTTTCTGGTTCTTTTAAGACCTTTCTGGAATCAAAGATAACCAATCTTTTGTTTATACTTTCCTCTTGCTTTAATTACTAGAAAACCTTTCCCCCTTCAGAAATCAGATCGGTATTTCTGTATCTCCTCCCCGGCTGCTCTCACCAATCCTAGGCTCTGACGCAGGCTGCCTCTCCTGGCCAGCGCTCCCCCCCACAATCCAGTTTTGCCGACTCTCCCGTTTGTATCACATTTTTGTTTGATTTAGTACAGTAAGCCCCACTCCAGACTTCCCTTTTTCACAGAATTCTTCGTTATTCTTGCCCATCTTTGTTTCCCAAAGAGCCTTAAACTCACTGTTTACTTCGAGATTAAAAAAGAAAGCCCAGGGGCGCCTGGGGGGGCTCAGTCGATTAAGCGTCCGACTTCGGCTCAGGTCATGATCTCACGGTTCATGGGTTCGAGGCCCGCGTCGGGCTCTGTGCTGACAGCTCAGAGTCTGGAGCCTGCTTCGGATTCTGTGTCTCCCTCTCTCTCTGACCCTCCCCTGCTCATGCTGTCTCTCTCAGAAATAAATAAAACATTAAAAAAAAAAGAAGAAGAAAAAAGCAAGCCCAGGGGCACCTGGGTGGCTCAGTTGGTGAAGCAATCGCCTCCGGCTCAGGTCATGATCCTATGGTTCACGAGTCCGAGCCCCGCGTCGGGCTCTGTGCTGACAGCTCGGAGCCCACTTCAGATCCTCTGTCCCCTCCTCTCTCTGCCCCTCCCTGCTTGTGCTCTCTTTCTCTCAAATATAAATTTAAAAATTTAAAAAAAAACAGACCAGTCCTTCGGGGCTCAGTACCGTCATAGGGCTGCGCATGCTCCTCGGCACCAAACCTCCAATGTCCCGCATCCTATTAAGGACCGCGACTCGCCAAGGGGAGGACACACGCTGTCACACACACATCACGTGATACACACCCCACACACGCACACCTTACTCACACCCTCCCATTCACACACACCCGACACTCACCCCACACTCCCCACACACATCACACTCACACACACCCCACACATCACACTCACACTCACACACACTCGCACACACAATCACACTGCCGCCTGCAGCACGCCCGCCCTGGCCCGACCACCACGTGGAATAATGGGGAAGAGGCAGGAACCCAGCCCCCTCGGCCGCAAACCCCGGGTCGGCTGGGTCTGGACTCGAACACCGGGCGCTTCTCTCCCCTCACTCTCCCTGAGCCTGTCACTAGGCGCTCCTGGGGCCCGACCCCTGCAGGGAGACGGAAGGACATGGGCAGTGGCCCCCACCTCTGCGGAGACGAGTGTCCTTCCTAGGCACCCGCCTGTCCCCGTGGCCGAGACCCCCCCCCCCCAGGTGGGAAGAGGCCATGCGGCAGACGCTCGGGCACCCGGGCCCCGTCTCCGCTGGGAGACACGCAGCTGCGTCTGGCAGCGGCGAGGGCAGGCGGCCACCCCGAGGGACGGGAACCCAGGGACCGTGCAGCCCACCAGGCCCAGAGGAGCGGCGGCCGCCAGCGGGCGGGCGGGGAGGGCACGGCGGGGGCCACTGCGTGGTGGCAGGGTAAGGACAGGGGACCCCGTTCAGCCACGGATGCGACCGCAGCAGGAGGCAGCGTCCAGGCCTCGCAGGCGGGGAGCGGGCCCTCCCAGCACCACCCCGCGGGCGCCGGGCACACTCACTCTGGACGCGGTCCCGGACACGCTGGAAGGGGGCTCATCCAGGTTTTCCCGTTGGAGGCGACACGAGCCCTGGGACAAGAAGGGGCCGCCGTCTTCCCTCAGCTCCTGTCCGCACTCCACCTCTCCGTCCGCGGCCGGCGTCTCCTCGGGGCTGCTGGCCTTGGAATCTACAAAGGGACAGGCACACGGGTCACAACTCGGAGAAAAGCAGGGCAAGTCATGGAGGCCAACTTGGAGTCCTCCCTGGACACGGCGGACAGACCATCCGTCTCCCCCGTCGTGCGCTTTCCCTGCGTACAGCTTCTGCTCTCGGGTGGGCGTGCGGGCCCCAGGACCCTGGCCCCAGCCCCAAGGAAGGAGCGCGGGCCGTCTGAGCGTCCGGCTCTTCCTGAGGTCAGCGTGGGCGGGGTGGCCCGGCCTCCAGTTTCTAAGTCAGAACACGTCACTCCCCTCCCCCGTTCCCCCCACCCCCCGCCCCCGCCTCGGAGGCACGTGGCCCGGACCCAGGGTCTCCCAATACCTCCGGGGCCCCTGCCTTCGCTCCTCCTTGCTCCCGGGCTGGTCTGCTTAGAGGATTGGAGCCGCCACCCGCATAGCTCCCAGCACCTGATGCTGGGGCCCCTCCCAAACTCAGCCCTGCAGGGGACTCTATTTTCAAACCTGGGGGCACATCACCCCCCACCCTACACTGCAGATGGCTTTCTGCTTGGAACCCTCCCTTGGCCGGGCCTCCAGAGCCCGAGGCCCGCTGGGTCTTCCTCCTGAAGCCCTTCCTCTTCCCTCTCCAAGGCCTCTGTAAATTCTGGAAGCCAGAGCCCAGAGCCTCGCTCTCCTGAAAGTCTCCAGCCCCTGGAACGCAAGGCCCTCAAGAGCCATCGTTTGGACGCAGAATTAATAACCAATGCATGAAGCGTCTAAATACGCACACTCAAAACTTGAAGTTGCCCCACGGTGGCCCCTTTGGCATGCAGATTATTTCAAGCAGAAAACAATCAAGGAAACCCCGACCTTCCCCCAACTGCCTACAAGAATGTAGACGGAGGCCCTGGTCCAGGAAGGGAGCCTCCACCACAGAAGCTGCGTTCTACTCCGAACTGGGGACGGCAAGGCCTGTCTGATCAGAGTCCTCGCTTTGCCCCCCGTTCCTGGGCAGCCCAGCATCACCGCTTACTCCTTTCCACCCTCCTGTGAGTTGCTTTCTCCCCTCTGACGTCCCAGACACCTCCTCTGGCTTCTCTTTGGAATCTCCCATCATGCAGGAAGTAAATTTGATTTTCTCCTGCTCATCTGTCTCATGTCAATTTAGTTCGTAGACCAGCCAGAAGAATTTTGAAGGGGAGAGAAAAATCCTTCCTCCCCCACAACCTTAATGCCAAAGAAAGGAAGGATCTCATAACACACAAAAGCCCCGGGTCACTTTCCTTTGGATAAACTATAAGTATTTCGACCTGTCTCTCTACCGCCAGCCTCCACTGCGGGAGGCCCCTGATTAGCCTGATCCAATCAGAATCGGGTCCTGGTGACTGGCAGGCAGTGCGGATGGTCTCCAGGGCTGATTCCTGGGGTTTCAGACACATTGTCGCCCTCCCCCTGGTCAGACAAACGGATCTGATGCAAGGGAACTGGGGACCCATTTGCCTCCATGAAGGCAGCCAGCCTGAGGACAAAGCAGGGGAAACAGAGAAAGATGAAGAGACAGAGGGACTCAGGACAGAGAGGGATCCCTGCGCCAACCCAAACCCCTCACTCTGGAGTTGAGTGTGCGCAGCCTGCACACAGGGGAGCTGGGTTTCTGGTCATCTTCGTTATAAACCACCCAAAGACTTTGAAAATCGGTGGGAATTTTTATTTTAAAAAATGAGCTCCCCAAAAGGAAAACAAGAGGCAGTTCATTGAAAAAGAAACACAAATGACCTCTTAACCCTCAAAAACAGACTTGCCGCCCTACTGATCAGGGACGTGAGAAAGCCATGAGATACCATATCTACCCATCCAGCTGGCATTTATGACCACAGTCGATAATGCCCAACCCTAGTGAGGAGGTGGGTGGGGATGAAATCTAGAAGATACGAGGCGAGAGCGGCCAGGGGGAGCTACTTTGAAGAGTCTCCATTGTAGGCGCGCCAGTCTGTCCTCCAGAGAGACTGGCTCCCCAGGAGACAGAACCTGGCCCGGCCAAATTGGGAAGCACGGTGGGTGCCCAGGACCGGGCTGGCTGTGGAGTCAGGCCCCGCCACCCAGCAGAGCAAGGGAGGCTGCGCAGCGGGGCCTGCATGAGGCCATGGAGTGAGCGGTGCTTGGTGAAGACAGCGGCGTGCGTGGCCCGGCCCCACCAGTTTACAGACTCGCGTGCGCGTGCAAACATCCCAAAGCGCACACGCCCAGGAGTTAAGGGGGTTGTGCTAAGACTTGGGGGGAAGGCCGGAGGCTTCCAGGTGCTACGCATCCTTTACTACGAGCACCTGTTCTTCCTACCATCACTGAGATCTGAAGGAAATGGCTGGACTGGGTAAGAGCAAACCTTAACGGGCACCTGGTGGGCTAACCCATGACGTACTCACAGCCAGAGCCGGGCACGTGCTTTTTCTAACTAGATGCAAAACATGGAAGCACAGGGCTGGGGGGAGTCCTCAGCACACCCCCCCCCCCCCGCAGCTGGCAAATGGGGAGGCAGAGTTTGAACCTCACAGAAGCCAGGACAGGCCCTGGGGACAGGCACTTGCCCTCAGGACATTTTGGCTGAATCAGCAAATTCCTGCCCCCACCCCTGCTGCCTGATGGCACCCTGGGCTGCACGCCTCCCCCCTGGGGCCCCTGGAGCCCCTGAAAAAGGCATGCAGGTAAAAAGACCTACTAATACCCAGAGAGCTAAATGGGTCTGAGCTCCCCTTCAGATCCCCAGGCCAGGCCAAGGGCTGATTAGCACATGAAGGGGGGAAAGAAAGAAGGGGCCTCCCGGGCAGCCCCCAAATGGCGGCTACAACAAAATGTCGCACAAAATTAGCTCAACCTAAATCAATCAGCCTTGCCGACTCCACCACCCAGGCTCCCAGTGAGTGCCCCAGAAACAGGCCTGGGGGTGCAGCACGCGCAGTCTCGGGCCAGCCAGCCACTAGCCCGGGGCCCCCAGCAAGCCGGCCAGTGCCTCAGCGGTAAAAGGTGGCTGCAGCTCCCTGGTCCTGAAGGCTAAACCAAGTAAGGCTTGAGGTCCCGTGGGGGGCGGGGGTCACATTCACAGAGAGGAGGGAGGAGGGCGTTATTGCATCCTGGGGACAGACTTTCAGCTTGGGAAGATGAGAAAGTTCTGGAGGTGGAAGGTGGTGATGTTTGCACAACAGTGTGAATATAGCCGCTGTAACTGTAACAGTTACACACCGTTAAAATGGTAACTGTTCTATTATAAACGTTTTGCCACAATTAACAAAAAGTAAAACCCAGGTCTGCCTTGCCTCCACCGCCAGCTAAGTGAGGGGCGGGAACACAAAGCCAGCCTGTGCGGGCGGCCACAGAAAGGAAGTGGCCACACTAGCGGGCCCGTAGGCACAAACAGGCAGGATGGTCACATCCCTGACTAGTGACCCCTCCGGTCCCCCCCACCCCTACCCGTCTGCTTCCCGACCGCCCCACCCCCAGCAGCCCCCAGCCCCTTCCCTGGACACCTTTAGGGTCTCAGGCTTCTCATCTTTTTTCCATTATAAAAACATCAAGGGGGGGCGCCTGGGTGGCTCAGTCGGTTAAGCTCAGGTGATGATCTCAAGCGGCGGGCTCTGTGCTGACAGCTCGGAGCCTGGAGCCTGTCTTCGGATTCTGTGTCTCCCTCTCTCCCTGACCCTCCCCTGCTCACGCTGTCTCTCTCCCAGAAATAAATAAAACATTTAAAAAATAATTTTAAAAAACACATCAAGGAAATTTGGAAACAGCAAAAATTAAAAAAGTAAACAGGCTGCCTAGAACTTCAGCCCCTGAAAGGAACCTCTGGCCCTCAAGGAAGTCCCACCCGGGGCCCCTGGGACACCCTGCCCTCCACCCTTGGACTGGCCCAACATCACCCTTGGCAAAGGTGGCCACCCTCTGCCAGGATGGGCTGGGACTCTCCCCTTCCGTGCAGTGCCCTCCCCCCAATGCCAGTCCCCCCAGGACCCAGGGAAAAACCACCTTGACAACAGCCAAGCCTCCAGGATCCGGAGTCTTCTTTAACATATGCAAGTCCCTTTGAGAACTCTGTCTCTACTTCTCTGAACTCAGAGTAAGTGTATAATCTACCTCCTCACAACCCCAGTGCAGCTCTTCCTGCCCAGGGGTCCTCTCTGTGCCTTATTAAAACCACCTTTTTTACACCAGAAACGTCTCGAGAATTCTTTCTTGACCATTCGCTCCCAAACCGCCATAGCAAATCACACCATCAGCACCACTGGACGGCCACACCAGCCTCCCCGGCCCCCGGTCGGGCTCCTGAGGGACGGGCCCTGTCCGGAGCCCCCAGGTCTCCAAGCCCCAGGTCTGGGGTGGCCCGAGCTCAGGGGCTGGGCAGGCTGGAGCCCGTGAGTGGCTGAGCGGAGGAGGTGTCCCTCCAGCGCCCCAGCCAAGCCTTCTGCATGTTGGTTTCAGTTTGTTTTCCTGTAAACAGAGAGGCACAGTCAGGGAAGAGAGACAGAGGGGCCGCGAAGCAGGAAGCAGGAAGCAGGAAGCGATGTACTTGGTGGGGGTGGGCCCTTGGGGGACCCAGCAGAGTCATCCTCCTGAGTGACCAGGGCCCGGCCCCCGCTCCCGCCAGTAGCAGGAAGGGCCACCCACGTGATCCGGCGCTGCTAGAGGCTCACAGACCAGCCAGCAGGTGCCAGCATTTCGTAGGCGGAGGCGGGGGCTTCGGGGACGGGGTGGGCCCTGCACAGTGACCACCGCGGCACTCATGGCACCCCCAGGTTCTCACCCAGACCTGCTCCACTGACAGACACGTCGGATGCCCTCAGCTGCACTCTGACAGCCCCCCATGCAAAAGGAAAGGAGGGCAGAGGTGCGGTGGGCTCCGCAGAGACCCTCCTGCCCCAGAGGAAGGAGGTGCATTTTCTCAACGAGGTGGGTCTCTGGGAGGCGCTGGGCCCAGGAGCCGAGACTCCTTCTCTGCTTGTCAGCCAGGGACCCCCACCCCCACCCCTCTTTACCGGGTTCCGTAATTCATTTGAACCCTGAGGCCCACGCTCAACCCCTGCCTCACCGTGACCCCTGACCCCTGACCTCCACTGCTGGCCAGTGCCAGTCCAATGGGAAAAGATAGGGTAAAATAGGCCAAGAGGGAAAGATTAGGACCTGAGGCCTCTGAGTGGAGAAAAGCACATATTTTAGAACAAGGCTGGGAGCATCTGATCACAGCAAACCCCCTCGGGCGCAAGGCTGCTCTTAAGAATGTGACAGACCCCACCTACTCCCCCACAGGGTCCCCTTAGGAATCTGACAAGACACCTGACTACAAAGTAGACCGTGAACCGTCCCCACAAGGACCGGTGTGGTTTGGCCTAGACGCCCCCCCCCCCCCCCCCCCCCCCCCGCCCAAGATGGGAACAAGCGGATCAGGGAGGGACGCCCCAGACTATCAAGCCGTAGAGGGTGGAGCAGAGCAGGGCTCAGGGGGAAGGGAAGGGGCGGCGACCAGGACCTTATACCACAAAGACCTTCCCTTCCCTTCCGAACATGCCCTCTCCTCTCCGTAAAGAGACGCTCCCACTATCTTACTTTCCGATCTTCCACCCTAATAAAGTCTGCGTGCTGCTCACCTCGTGGCCGCCTCTGCATTCTTCGAAAACGAACCCCTGGGCACAGGTTCTTACCTGCAGGCAGCAGGGGCGGGAGCTGCCCATCCACCCAGCCTGGGGGCAGGCGCTCCAGGGCAGACCCAGCAGGGGCCACCAGCCCGCCACCCTTCCTCCATTCCCGCGGGGGCGGCAAGCCCCGCCCGGGTCCCAACCCTGTCTCTGCTAATTGCTGGCTGGGGGACCGTAGGCAAGATACTGAACCTCCCCGCACTTCACTCCTGGCATCTGTGGAATGGGAATTTATGATCACTCCGCCCTCAGAACGTGGCACGGCGCCAGGCTCACTGACATTTAACCGACAGTTCTGATTTTGTTTCGTTTTTAATCTCTGGGGTCCCAAAGACCACCCCCCCACCCTCGCATGGTCTCCCATCCGGGGATTTGTACTAGCGGCCAGGGATGCCCCCCCCCGCCCCGGCAGGTGGGAAATTCCCGCCACACACCAGGAGTTCAGCTATGCCGTGGCTCCAGACCCCAAGAGCCAGGGATCAATGCGAGAGTGGACACCGAGCCGAACGGAATGAGTCAAGCCCCGTGGGGTCCACAAGAAAAGACAGGATCCTGGGGTCTGGCCCCAGCCAGCCCTCCTCCCTGCAGCGGCTCCGGCACAAGAAAATCAAACAAAAATCAAACAAATATCGACAGCAATAGCAACCGCCTCTTTGACCTCTTACAATCCAATGAAAGCATCCGTGACGTGAGCACCTTGTACAAAGGCTGTTCGAGGGAAGAACCAGTGAGCGCACTTTGGCAGGTTACCCAGAGGTCGGAGAGCAAGGAGGCCTGGTACTGACAGCATTTGCTCTCTCACACACACACACACACACACACACACACACACACACACCTCGCATTTAGAAAACACACAAGGCTGGTGTGCCTGGCTGGTTCTGTCGGTACAGCATCCAACTCTTAATCTTGGGGTTGTGAGTTCAAGCCCCATGTTGGGTGTAGAGATCACTTAAATAAATACAACTTTAAAAAAAAAAAAAAGAAGGGGCGCCTGGGTGGCTTAGTTGGTTAAGTGTCCGACTTTCGCTTAGGTCATGATCTCGCGGTTTGTGGGTTTGAGCCCCGCATCGGGCTCTGTGCTGACTGCCGGCTCAGAGCCTGGAGTCTGTTTCAATCTGTGACTCCCTCTCTCTCTGACCCTCCTCTGCTCATGCTGTCTCTCTCTCTCCTAGAAATAAATAAAACATTAAAAAAAAAAAAAGAAGAAGAAGAAGAAGAAGAAAGAAAGAAAATGCACATGGTCCTCTAGAGAACTTTCTTTGGTTGGTCCCAGAGTTATTAATTCAGCACCTACTGTGTGCAAGGGACTTGGAGGAAAGTAGCTAACAAGAGAGCAAATGTCCCCTCTGAAGCCACAGGCCACCTGCTAGAAGGGCAAGCGGCCTGATGAGGGGTAACTGGGAGTGTGGGGGAAGGGCAGGGACCATTTTCCAGCGGGTGGTCAGAGTGGGGCTCCAGGTCCAAGACAGAGGAGCAAAGACTGATGGGAAGTGAGGGGGTCATGGTGCTGCCCTTGGAGGAAAGGTATGTTCCAAGCTGAGGGAACAGGCAGTGCAAAAGTCCTGTGGTCCCAGAATGCCTAAGAAGGGAAGGAAGGCAGAGGTCCCAGACACCAAGAGAGTTAAGGACCAACCTGAGCCGGGAGTGAGAGCCACCTGACATAGTTCCCTTTCATGCACCCACCTGCCACCCCACCCAGGAAAGGCGCCTGCCCAGGCTGTGGGGGCCCCTCCCCGCTCCCCAGCACCCGGGACACCACTTCCACACAGCATCCTCTGAAATCCGGCCCCTCAGCAGAGAACCTTTGAGTTCTCTCCAAGAAATGAAATTGAAAGTTTTAAAAAGCAACAGAAGCCTCCAGCAAAGAAAACTGCTCTTTTCACAACAGCCCTTCTTCCGGTAAGAGTTCTCTGGCCAAGGAGGACCTCGCTCTGCCCGCCCGAGCCGCCTGCGGGCGCGGTTTCCACGGCCCGGCCTGGGAAGCGAGTCGGAGCTGGTGCGCAGCCCACCGCCCCCACTCGGCCCTTACCTGCCACGGGGGCTGCAGGAAGCAGCCTCTGTCCACACTGGCTGCAGAACTTGGGGGCATCCTCTTTGGAGACATACCCGCACGAAGGACACTCCATCCCGCCCGGATGGGCCTTCTCCAGGCCGGCAAGCTCCCGCAGGTCTGCAAGGGAAAGGAAGGGTCCCCAGGCAGCTGACTATATACTGAGCCACCTGTCATGTGACCAACCCCGCTTCAGTTTCATTTTCTGGGAAAGTGAAATTGCAGCACCCAGAAGTTCCTCGGCTCAGTCGGCTCAATCGAAACCCATCCCGGGCACCTCCCCCGCCTGATTCCCCACCAAGGTCTCCCCACTCCCTCCCCAAACTCCCTCCAGCCCCGAGGGTCTCGCCCCCTCCCCCACCACTGGCTCCGGCCTCCATTCCCCTCCTGCTGCCCCCCGCCCCGGCCAGGCTCTGCCCTTTCTGGGCTCTCCATCACTCAGTGAGTCTGAAACTGCCCCCCCACCCCCACCCCTGGGCCGAGATTTGGGGCTGAGGCAAGTGAGAAGTAGGGGTGGGCAGAGGGGGGTGGTTCCAGCCTGCGCAAAACCTGGCGACAGGACTTGGGATAAGGACGCCCACGGTGTGCTGGGGACAAGGGGCTGGGAGACAAAAGCACCTGGCTCACAGGTGACACGAGAGGGGAGGCGGACGGCACTGCAGGAATGCCGGGGGACCCTGGCTGAGTCAGGCCCCACCAGAGGGACCAGCCCGCACAGGAGATGGGGGGGGGGCACCCAGTCTGGATTCCCAACAGGCAGGCCAGGCTATGTCCCCTAGGCTGGGACCCCGCCGCCCGCGCCTGCCTCCCCCAGACCCGGCAGGCTCTCCTTGGGGGCAGGGCAGGCCTAGGCTGGTGTCAGCCAGGTTCCCTGGCGGAGCTGGACACGGCCACGCCCTGCCCCCACCTCGCCCCTTGCTCTACCCGGCCAGCGGGCGCCACCACCCTCCTGGTCCGGGCTCTCACTCCGAGACTCTCAGTGACTCCCCACGCTGGCGGCTACCCGAGTCTCGCCCTCCTCTGCAAGGCTCTGCGCGCCCACAGCCCGGAATGTCACAGCAGGGCACTGAAACCCACCCTGAAGAGTCCTATCGCTTCGCGCCCGCACAAGGGCCTCAGGGCAGAAATGAGAACCCAGACCCCAGGCGCTGCTGCTTCCAGCAGAGCTTCCCGACTTCTCCCTTTCCTCTTCCCAACTTGAGAACTGCGCCAGACTCAAAGCCCATCCCCCCGACCGCCACCACAGAAGGCAGGCGGCGGGGGGGCCGGGGGCAGGGGCGGGGCGGGGGCGGGTCAAGGGCGGGCGGCCGCCCCCGTCTCTGCACTCCCTCCTCCTCTGGCCTCCCCGCGGCCGCCAGGTGGCCCTCGAGGCCGTCACGGCGGAGGTGCCCATCTGGCCTGGGGACCCCGGCCGCGGGCCGTCCTAGAACCCGGGCCCCTGCGCCCCGGGCCGCGCGGTTACAGGGGCGGGGATGCCGCTCCCCTGAAAGCGACTGTGGAGACACCCAGGGGCGCCGTTCGTTCGGTAACCACACCGCTCCGCTGCTGCAACCGGAGAAGCGAAGGGTTCCGCTCCGGGGGAGGCGCGGCCGCGGGGGCCAGGCGGCCGGAGGGCTCCCAGGCGCGCGCACACCCGCTGCCCGCGGCCCGGAGGCGGGGTCCGCAGGGGGCGGGGCGGGGCCGCACCCCGGAGCCGGCGGCGAAACCGAAACTGGGCGCCGCAGGAAGAGGCAGCCCGGAGCGGACGGCGCGCAGCACGCAGGCGCCGCCCCGCGCCCCCGCACCCCCGCATCCCCGCACCCCCAAGTCGCCACCGCCCCGCGCCCCGCATCCCAGCTCCCTGCATCCCCGCACCCCATCGTCCCCGCGCCCGCTCGCACCTACGGCGCCCCCGCGCCCATGCCACCGCCGGCCGGCTCCGGTCCTGACGTCCGGGGCCCGCCGCTCCGCCCGCCGGAGGGTGCGGCCGGAATGCCCCCCATGGCGCCCCCCAGCGGACCCGGCGCCCCGCCAAGGGGAAGGCGCCGCCTGCCGCTGCACGCGGGGCGGGGCTCGCGGGGCCCGGAGTCTAGCCCCGCAGGGGTCCGCGCCGTGGTCTCCGCCTCCTGCCGCGGCGCACAGCACCCTGGACAGTGCCCACCTCCCCGTAGAGCCAGCGGAGGGCCCGGGAGGGGCACAGAGGAGGCGGGTCACCCGTGCAAGGTGGAGGTCACCAGCCCCATCCCTTCGGGGCCTTGGGCTGATTAAGCGACCACAGATGGCAGCGGAGACTTCACAGCCGGCGCCTACCCCTTCCATGGTCACTGATAACCAAGAGGCCACCCCAGCCCGCGTCTGCACCGGTTCCCCCCCCCCCCCTACCGTTTCCTCCTCTGTGAGCTCACAGTCTGGCATCCTAGGGCTGTAGGAGAATTTATTATTAATAACAATACAGTAAACGCTGGTGTTCCAGGAGTATTACTGACTACTCAGTGTCTTCTCCCCCTCTCCCCGTCCCCAGAAACCAGCATTGATTATCAAATTCAAGAGGCCCGGGTTCCTGTCCAGTCACACAGCCCTTCGTCTCCCGGGACCGGCAAGCTCAGGTCTTGGGGCCCCCTCCTGCGGTGCCCCATCCCCGCCCCACAGGGCTGGCGTCTGCACTGGATCCCAGCATCCCCGTTGGAGCTCAGGCAGCACCTGGGGGTGCTCAGCACAGGTTGCCACATGCGATCTCACGCATACTCGAAGCCACCGACCCCGACTCACAACCAGCCGCCCCTGCCATCAAGTTAGTTCATCTGGATCTGGGCAGGACCCAGGCCGTGTCCAGTGCTGTGGCCTTTGACCCTGTGCTGACCTCGCATCAGACGCAGGAGAGAGTGCGCATCCTGAAAGAAGGGGGCTCCAGGCAGGGTACCAGGCTGGGTGGGGTGGATGGGGGGGGCCGTGGTGGGAGGGTGGCCGGCTGCCCTGAGGGGGGCAGGGCAGGGAAGATTCCCGTGTCCCAAGACGCTCTGTGGTGGGGTCCCCCTAGCAAGGGAAGGGAGAGCACGGTCCCGCCCTGTGAGACTTGGCGAGACACTGGCGGAGCAAAACCCAGACACTCTCCCAGGCCAGTCCCAAGGCAGCCCCGCCGGCCAGGTGGCACCCTCCCTGAGGGGCAGCCATGGTGCCCGGGCCCCGCCGGCACAAGCGCAGAGCCCCGAGCCTGCCCAAAGTAACGGGGTGTCGTTGCGGGGCCCACACCGTGGGCACTGCTGGAAGCCTGCAGGTCAGCACACATGTCCTGGACAAGTCAAACGGCCGAGGAAACACAGCTGACCCGGTCGGTGTCAACGGGCCACCGATCCGTTCTTTCCTCAGCCCCAGGAGGCAGGCTCCCTTAGGGAAGGAGCCTGGGCTAGGGTTAGAGTTGGGTCCTGGAAGGTGTCAGGGCCCAAATCAACACCGGCTCAGCGGTCTCCCTGGAGGGCTGGGCTGATGGCGCGTTAGGGTGCGGGGCCGGCTTAGGGTTTGGGTTCAGGGAACGGCCCGTGGTGTGTTCCAGGCTTAGGGTTTGGACAGGACCCCCTTCTGCAGCACGATTCTGACCTGGAAATATGGCAAACTCCTAGGGTCCTCACTGAATAATTCCATGCTGGTTATGGGCCCCGAATCCATTCTCTTCTCAGACCTAGGAGGTGGGCCCCCTGAGGGCCAGAGCCATGGCCAGGGTTAGGGTTTGGCCCCAGGAGATGTCTGCCCGCTTCTCTGTGGTCTCGACCACTCTTTAGGAGAAAGAAAACAGTAAAAAGGGTTTTTTAAATCCAGCTTTTGAGAGATGGGGATCACCATCCTGTCTTCGGTCTGCTTCTGCCACTCCCCACTTAATTTGTGGCTAAAGACGAATGAAGCTTCAGCTGGATCATCAGGTCACCTCCTCTTCCTTCAGCCTCTAGGAGTCCAGTCTAGACGGGGTGCCCAGAGTGGGGGCATAACATGCATTTATACAGGCAGGACTGTGGAGTGGCACCCACCTGCGGCAGAGGAAGTCACCCTTAGAGCGGGGCCGTGACTCTCTACTAAGAAGTCGGGGTGTGGCGTGGTCAGCATGGACATCCCGTTCTGACAGGTGCATATACGAGCCACCAGGTGTTCCAAAGGAAGTAGGGGCTCCCGACACTTCCACCTCTAGGTGCCGAGAAGCTGGTAGCAAATGTCCCCCCGCCCCCGTCCACAGGACACGTACACTGTAGGGAGGGCGAGCACCTCAGAGAACCAAGTCGAAACTCACAGAGCACACCGAATAAAGACAAAACCAGGAAAACCAGGTGTTAGGAGCCCAGTCTGAACACCCACAGAAAAGGCCCCTTACATTCCCTAGTTGGGATCGTTGTAATAAATGTATATGTTAAAATATGCACACAATAAAATAAATAACAGCAAAACGTAAAACAACGTATAAATGTAATATATGATCTCATACCACTAGAAATAAGACAGAAAATAACAAAATACAAGCCAGGAACAGAGACTGGCTGTCGGCGCAGGAGGAGGGTGGGGTCCTGGGATGAAGGAAGGAGGGGGTGAGGAAAGGTGTCAGGTTTGTCCTTAACCACGTGGTGACCCCGCAGCCTGACTCTCCTGGCCCAGCTTTCACAAAGCCTCCCTCCTCCGCGTGGAGATCTGCAGGGGGGAAGCCTGTGCAGTCGGCCGTCCCGCGGTCAGTTGCGTGACCTCCGCGGAAGCCCGCGGACTCGGCCACGGGGTCTCCCTGACCAGACCCAGCATAGGATATCTTCCAGATGCCGTGGATGTCGGATCATTTGAAATGTCCTTGATCTTGATATCACAACCACCAGAGTTTGGGGCACGGATTCGGTGACCCAAACGCACCCGTGGGCGGCCTTGCTCCTCACCCGCGTACATCGATGCTCCTGGGCTCACTGCAGGAAGGACACTCCGCTGCTACAGCGCTGCCAGCGCGGGGAGGGGTGCACTTTGCAGGGAGCCTAAGTGCAAGCGGGAAGGGGTGGGGAGGGGTCGAGAACAAGGGGGCCTTATGAGGAGAAGTGGGTCTGCCCACGGCACAGCTCTGTGGCCCCAGCCCGGATCGGAGCCTCCAGCCATCTCAAAGCACGGCTTGTGCGAGCAGGCAGGGCTGAACAAAACCCTCTCACTCACCCCAGAGTTGTGCAAATAAAAACTGTGCCAAACAAGAGGGGCTTTGATAGTATCTGCTAACCGGCCTGCCTTCGGATCGCATTTTCGGCATTTTCGGCTCTGGTCTTCCCCGGGGAAAGGCAACACGTCTGAGTGAGAGACCAGGTCGTTGAGTTGCTCGTTAATAGGCTTTGGGGTGCAGATTGGTCAGGGTGGAGTTGGGCTGCTGGGAGCCAGTTTTCCGGGCCTCGATATTCTTGACTAGGGGCCGTGCTCTTGACCCCATGCAGTAAAAACTGCCCGAGTCAAAGCCCCTCGGGTTAAAACTGTGGGGGCCGGAAACAGCCTCCAGCCTGAGTCCCAGACTTGGGCGGCGGCCCCACGCAGACCAGCCCTCAGGGAAGGGCGATGGTTCCCTATTTGTGGAGGGAGCAGGGGCCACAGAATGGAGAAGGTGGTGGCTGAGTGACTTGGTGGCTCCCGGACAGCACTCTCCTCACGTGTGTCCCCACCGTCTCAAGGACACCAGCCATCAGATTTAGGGCCACCCTAAACACACCTAATTACGCCCTCAGAAACCCTGTTTCCAAATAAGGTCACAGTCACGGGCATCCTGGGTCAGGAATTAACTCTTTTCATGGGGACACAACCCAACCGACTACAGGCACCAGCTCCGTGGGCTTTGCCGAAACTCCGCGGAAAGACGCAGCCGTCTGGCACGGCAGAAGGCTTGTGTGGTCTGGATAATAAACGTGGGTCCTTCCACAGGATTAAGATTATTTTAGGGCCATCTGGGTGACTCAGTGGGTAAAGGGTCTGACTTGAGCTCAGGTCATGATCTTGCTGTTCATGGGTTCAAGCCCCACGTCGGGCCCTGTGCTGACAGCTCAGAGCCTGGAGCTGCTTCCGATTCTGTCTCCCTCTCTCTGCCCCTCCCTTGCTCACATTCTGTCTCTGTCTCTCTCTCTCTCTCTCAAAAATAAAAGTTAAAGGGGCGCCTGGGTGGCTTAGTCGGTTGAGCGTCCGACTTTCGCTTAGGTCATGATCTTGCAGTTCGTGGGTTCGAGCCCTGCGTCGGGCTCTGTGCTGACTGCCAGCTCAGAGCCTGGAGCCAATTTCAGAGTCTGTATCTCCCTCTCTCTCTGACCCTCCCCTGCTCATGCTGTCTCTCTCTCTCTCCTAGAAATAAATAAAAACTATTTAAAAAAATAAATAAATAAAAAAATAAAAGTTAAAAAAATTTTTTTAAATTATTTTAAAGCTGGAGGGAGGGGGACAGGTTCTCTGCCAGCATCAGTAGCTGAATTTACAAAGGATAGACAGATCTACACAGAGAAATTTTCTTATTATTTTTTAAAGTTTATTTTTGAGAGAGGGAGAGACAGAGTGTGAGCGGGGGAGGGGCAGACAGAGGGAGACACAGAATCCGAAACAGGCTCCAGGCTCCGAGCTGTCAGCACAGAGCCTGACGCGGGGCTCGAACTCACGAACCGTGAGATTATGACCTGAGCCAAAGTCAGACGCTCAACCAACTGAGCCCCCCAGGCGCCCCAGAAGAGATTTTATACAAATAATCACACGTCAGTCAGGAAAAAGTTTGCTGTTTGCTCCAGGAAAGCCCAGGGTAGCCCAGCTCCGGGCAGGCTTTCTAGGAAAGATGGGGGTCCCTGCCACACTGATGGGGACACCCACTCCCCACATTAGGACACAGAGCACCCTGACCCACGAGGAGGCCTCGCTGAGTGTGGGGCCTTGCAGGGACTTGGCCACCGAGCCTGGTGGCACCGGGGACCCTGCCATGGTGACTTCAGACTGCAGAGGAGGCCAGAGGGAGCCATCACAGGGGACCTGGCCCCGCTTCACCCCCACCCCCCACCCCCAGGACAGGTCAGGAGCAGCCTAGGCCAAAACGCTTCCCTTCCGCCCTCTCCTCTGCCTTCCCCGTCCCCATCACCAGAGTCCTGCAGCAAGCCACGTCCCGTGCCTTGTGCCGGGCACTGTCCCACAGACCTGCTTATCACCGAAGGCATTCCGTTTGTGGTGAGGAGGGGAGAACAGGAGAGAGAAATAACGCCAGGAGGTCCGGTTCCGAGCGGCAGTGGCTACTCAAGTGCCTGACACACGCCAGGCCTTCACTCTGCTCTGCAGTTAAATCCTGATGGTCCCTTGGAAGATGGGGAAGTTAAGGATCGGAGAGCTCAGACCATCTCCCCAACGTCACACAGCGAGAATCAGGGCCTGGGCTCAAAACAGCTCTCGGCAAGCGGCCGCGCCACACTGTCTCCTGCACCGTCACCTCCGGGGATGGAGACAAACGCCCACATGAGCCACGATCTCGGGATAGCAGGGGCCTCCTGACCACCTTGGACGCTGACGTCTCAAACTTGCGTTCTCTGACACGGCAGCCACGCAACACACCCGGCAGCAGGCACTCCCGGGGGGCCCGTCTGAACGGGGACGTGTCCTGAGCGTACGATGCACGTCAGGTTTCGAAGATCTCGTGTGAGAAAAATAACGTACATAGTCTCGTCCATGAGCTGTGTATAGATTACAGGTTGCAAGGGTGGCATTTTGGATGTCACGGCTTAAATACAGATGTCACAGGTTAAATAATGTAAATTTCACCTGTTACTTTTTGCTCAGGAGGGCCGCTGGCAACATTAAAAAGGCACACGTGGCTCGCGTCTGTGGCACGTTTTCATCGATGGTGCCACATTCTGAGGACATGGCTTCCAGGGTACCCATGAGGTCCCCTCCGTGCCAGCCAGGAAGGGGGGAGAACTTGCTCCCCTGGGGAGCCAGCACTGCGGACAAAGCGGGTTGGCCAGGGCACTGTAACAAAGTAGCACGGCCCAGGCGGAGCCCCAAGTCCCCAGGCGGAGCCCCAAGTCCAGGATCCGGGGGCCGTCTCTGCTGTTCCCTGCTTCCAGAAGCATCACCTAACTCTGCCTTCTCCTCCCCGGGTACATCTGCACCAAAGCTCATTTCCTTTTTTTTTTTTAATTAAAAAAAATTTTTTTTTAACGTTTATTTATTTTTGAGACAGAGAGAGACAGAGCACAAGCTGGCAGAGAGGGAGACACAGAATCCAAAGCAGGTTCCAGGCTCCTAGCTGTCAGCATAGAGCCCGACGCAGGGCTCAAACCCATGGACTGCAAGATCATGACCTGAGCTGAAGTTGGAAGCCTAACAGACTGAGCTCCCCAGGCGCCCCCCAAAGCTCATTTCCTAAGCGCTGAGGCACGTGGATCAGGGCCCAGCCTGATATGAGTCGGGAGTCAGTGCTACACAGCCATGCACCACACACACAACTGCCTGACTGCCACGGTGCTGGCGGCGCCGCAACCCCATCGGCCTGCTGAAGGCGCCACACCAGCCAACACGGTCATGAGCCCCAGTCCCGTGGGCCCCGGCTGGTGGGCCAAGGCCCAGAGGGGGCTTACCCAGCCCCGTGTCTTCTGGCCCCAAATTCCCAACTCCTTCCATGCAGCTGACCATACCAGTCTTTCCTCTTTTATTTATATTAAGCTCTAATTATAAATCAATTACAAATTTAGTAAGTTCATAATTTAGTAACATATATATTAATTTTAAACTTAGCTGAATTCATAATTTAATTCTATTATATATTATATGGATACAAAACTAAAATGTCACTTAGGTTTTTTTTGAGATTTTTTTATCTTGAGAGACAGACCACGTGTGCACGTGCACACACTTCATGGGGGAGGGGCGGGGAGAGAGGGAGAGAGTCCCAAGCAGGATCCACACTGTCAGCAGAGCCCAATGGGGGCTTGAACTAATTGTGACATCATGACCTGAGCCGATCAAGAGTCAAGACGCTAAACCGACCGAGCCCCCCAGGCACCCCAACAAATGGTCTCCTGAGATGAACGCTGCTCTGCAGCTCTTCCTTCAACAGCACCGTGTGTAGGGGTGTGGGGCTCTGCCTCGCCCCTTACCCACCCAGAGCATCCCAGCTCGTGTGCTTCGCCACCAGGACGCTCTGATATGGAGACACATAGCTTGGTTTCATTCTCTACAACGGCCAATGAGGTCATGATATGCATCCCTGGATCTGCTCCCTGGGAGAAGGTTCTGGAAGCCGACCTCCAGGTTCACAGGTGCAGCTCTGGGAGAGAATCCTGGCGCGGAGGGCCCGCCAGAGCGGATGGGGCTTGCGCGCCCTGCGACTTGGCTGGTCTCTTAGTTTGAGAAGGGTGTGTAGGGGCTGGGGAACAACCGGGCGGCTGCCCCCTGGGGCCCTGGGTGGCGGGGGCTGGGCAGACAGGCTTCGAGGACATGATCGGTTGAGTAGGCGAGGCTACTCGAGGAAGGAAATGCAGACTCAGGGACAGGGCGCTGAGGGGCCTGGGAGGAGAAACATGAGGAGACCGGGGCCCGGGGCACCTGGCCAGAACGTGTCACCACCAGCGAGCCCCAGGGGGTCCGCGTGCACAGCGAGCTCTTTCTCCAAGAAGGTCCGGGAGCAGAGCCTTCCTCGGCTGTGACGGCAGGGGTGGAAAGTGCGTGCACACGCGGGACAGGCAGAGTCCCCGTGCAGAGGCTCAGGGGGCTGTTGTGACACACGCACAGAATAAAATACGACGGAGCCACTGGGAGTCACGGATTCTATTTATTAACACGAGTCGTTCACAGCAAGGACTGCACAAAGGTACGGGTCACAGAGCACCGTGTGGGAGGGGACCCCGTCTGCGCCCGACCGTCACATACAACCCACGTGCTGACTATGGACAGACACGCACGCGGGCTGTGGGGACGGGGTCTGAGCTACCCCAGAGCGGACGGAGGAGACGATTTCCGGCAGCTTTTACGAGAAGCGTTTACGATTTTTACAAAAACACCAAAGCCGTCACATTTTTAATTTAAAAAACAGCAAACGACAAAATTATTTTTACCAAGACACTTTGAAGTCGTTCGGCACACCTTGGTTTTCTCCCCGACGACAACATGGACGCCACCACCGAGACTAGAACCACCTCCGACCTGCCCACACAACCTCCCCTGTAGCCAGGAAGGTGATGGGGCACGAAGGCCCCTCCCCTGGATCGGGCAGAAGTCCCGCCCCTTCTTTCTCATGTGGTCGGTCATTCCAGAAGGCGGTCTTCACACCACTCTTCAGGAAAAGGTTCGTGCCCAGGAGCAGAAGGGAGGGAATCTTCAGTCACCCCAAATACAGGCACCTATGGGTCCTGGTGTGTGGCTTCCTCCTTCTGGGGTCACCTGCTCAGCGCCCTCAGCCCGGCGTGCTCACAGGGCGGCGTCCGGCATCACAGCATCTAGAACTTTCTGCACACTCCCCAAGCATCAGACGCCCATCAGCGCCCCAATCAGGCCTTCAGCA
This sequence comes from Hyaena hyaena, assembly GCF_003009895.1. Lineage (NCBI taxonomy): Eukaryota > Metazoa > Chordata > Mammalia > Carnivora > Hyaenidae > Hyaena > Hyaena hyaena. Next base: position 4,341,020 of record NW_024080653.1, on the reverse strand, counting down.
GGGCCACCTTGTGTTCCGGAACAGAACCTTCGCTGATGTTGTAGGGCTGGGTCCCTGGCTCCTGCCTCAGGTACTTCTCTGCAGAAGAAACGAGGTTTGCAAGCACTAAGAAGGAGGAAGCAAGGAAGGGTCGCTTCACAGAATGGGCTCAAAGGCTGGCACCTCAGCCCGGTGCACAGGGAGCCGGGGTCCCCCTGGCTGGCACCTCCACCCCCAGGCAGGCTTCCCGCTACGTCCCTGATCGGAGCCTCCTCATTTCCCACGCCCTCAGAACCCTTCCCCCGTGCCGGGCGGCCCCCTGCCCGGGCCCGGCCACAGCTGTCCCATCCGCGTCCTGGGGGTCAGCTGTTTCCAGCCAACGACACGGAAGGGTCTCAGACGCCGCGCTGAGCCAAACAAACCAGACGAGGAAAGAGCCCTTATGAGCCCCTTTATGTCAAGTTCTCCAACAGGCAAAGCTGGCCAACGGTGGAAGAAATCAGAAAAGCGGCCAACTCTGGTGGGTGAGAGTCGTGGAGAGGGGCTGAGGGAACCTTCTGGAATGACAGAAGCGTTCCCCATCTCAACTGTGGACATCTGGCTGTATCCACCCATCAGGCCTCAGGCTGCACGTTTAAGGTCTGTGTGTTCACTGAACGTAGACTGTGCCTTCATTCAAAACACGCCCCTAAAATAAATCCCCAGAACAAAACGGACCCCGACTCTGCGGCCCACGCTCCCCACCCCTGGACTTGTGCGTCTGACCCTCCGATTCCAGGGTTTCTGCCCCGACCCCGCAGGCGGGGGGCACGCGGGGCGGACGCGGCTCTCGGAGGCTCCGCCGCACCCACCTGCGTCTTCCAGCGTGGAGAAGTGCTGGACGCCCTTCAGGCCGGCAGACAGCAGGACGCGGAGAACGGGCACCTGCGGGGCGGGCAGACCTGAGCTCCGGGCGGGGCTGTTCCCGTCTCCGCACGCGGGCACACGCGGTCTGGAGCAGGGCCCCAGGCCCAGTGCCACCGGCCACGTCGCTGCCCCCCCGCAGTGTCCAGGGAGTTGCACCTTCACCTCCACTCGGGGAGACGGAGGGAAGAGACCGGGCCTCCCGGCTACGCTAGAAGAGGAACAGGTGTGAGTGGATGCTCTACGAGAGACGCAGAAGCGAGCTCTCCGGAAACGACGAGGAACGTGATAGGTGCGACAAAGCTCTGGAGCCAGGTGCCCGGGCCTGTGCCACCCTGGGCAGCTCACTCAGCCTTGCGGGGACGGGAGCAGCGCCGACCTCACGGGCAGGTTTGAGAGTGAGAAGGGCCGCCCGTCGCGACACCCACCTGCAGGCCGACGAAGGCGAGGGTGACGCCGTGCCTGTGGAAGTCCCCCAGGAGGTCCCCGAGCCCCAGCACCACGGTGTAGTCGATGCTGCAGACGTGGGTACAGTCCAGCACCGCGCAGCGCGGGGGCGACACTGTGGAAACAGTGGTCAGCGGGTCAGCGCCAGGGGGCACGGGGGGCCGCGACGGGGAGGGTTGGTCCACACAGAAGGCGGCCATCCAGGGACGGAGCAGCAGTTCCCTTTAGAGGACAGGCCCCTCCTCCTAAGTACTGACTCTGGGAAGCAAGGTTGCTCTTTAGGAACAAACGTTGGGTAACAGCTCCCCACCCCCCTGGAGAGAGATGGCGGGCACCCACCCAAGGCACCCTGAGACCCCCTGGGCCTGAGGGGATGAGCTCCCCAACAGCCAAGGACGGGGCCCCGGAGTCTTGCGGGAGCAGACGGGGCACAGGGAAGGTGGCAGGCAGCCAGCGGGCACCGCAGCCCACGCACCTTCCAGAGCCCGGCTCAGTATCGCCTCCCGGACGGCTTCGATGGCTGGGAAGTGCAGGCCGCTGGCCGGCTGCAGGACCAGCACCGGGCCCTCGGACACCTGGGGACACAGCAGGGGACAGCCAGCACGTCCCGGAGCCAAGTCCAGCCCGGCAGTTCCGAGAGGGCAGCCCCTCCAGCAGGAGGCCCCAACCCAGGCCAACAGAACAGAGTGGGGAGCACAGGCGGCGGGCCCTCACCCCTACCCTCGGCTTCACCTGCCGGGATGGGGGAGCACAGGCGGCGGGCCCTCACCCCTACCCTCGGCTTCACATTCCGGGATGGGGGAGCACAGCCGGTGGGCCCTCACCCCTACCCTCGGCTTCACCTGCCGGGATGGGGGAGCACAGCCGGTGGGCCCTCACCCCTACCCTCGGCTTCACATTCCGGGATGGGGGAGCACAGCCGGCGGGCCCTCACCCCACCCACGCCCTCACGAGCAGGACAGCTCTGTGGCTCTCGGCGGGAGGCTGACACCCATTCACCACGTGAATGGTCACTGGGTGGTGCCACGGGCCACGGTCGCACGGAAACAGTGCAGGCCCCCTGAGGGCGGCAGAGCCCGGCGTGGGCGGGCCAGGCGGGCCGGTACCTGCATGTTGGGTCTGGCCACGGAGTGCAGGAGAAGCAGGGCGGAGAGCAGGGCCCCGGCCAGGATGCCGTACTGCACCTCCCAGAAGCACAGCAGGAAGGTCACGCTGAGGGGCAGCAGGTCCAGCCCTGGAGGGAGGGGTGCAACTGAGGGCGGCCCCCGCAACAAGCCTGGCTCCGGCGAGCCCGAGCCCCAGAGGGACGGGCACGGGCCGCGGGCCACACCGGCTGGGACGTGCCAGGGGCAAGACAGCCGTCCCTGCCTGGCTGGGGGCCACGAAGACCTGACGGCCGGGCCCAGGACGCTGCCTTCTGGGAGGTGGTCAGCCGTGGGCGCTTGTCAGGGGCCTGAGGAAGGGACGCGGGGAGTCCTTGGGCAGCACACGCGGCTCCTCTGAGCCGCAGGAGGAAGGGTCCTGGGGCAGGAGGGAGGGCTTGGGGGTCAGCCTAGGATGCGACCCTGACACGTGTCACTGAGACGAGGCCCCGCCTCCCTGGGCCTCCCTCCGTGTGGGCGGAGACACCTGTGGGCCCACACAGGTGCCCCCGACGGCCACGCGTCCCAGGCTGTCCCAAAGATGGCGGCGGTGACACAGCAAAGAACTGGTGCGTGTGACGCGTGCTAAAGTCACCAATGACGCTCGGGGACAGACGGGAGGAAGCAGGTGAGCCCCGTAAATCCCTCTCCCGCTTCAACCAACAAAACAAACGCTTGAGCGCTTGTTCCGTCGAAGGCACCGGAGGCTCCAGGGAGCCCTGAGAAGGGCCGGGGCCGCGGGAGTCACCCTGAAGTCCCTCGTGTGTCCCCGGCTAGGCCAGGCTTGTGGCTGGGAAGGCAGAGGAGGAGAGGGAGGAGAGAGGGAAGAGGGAGGAGGGGGAGAGGGGAGAACAGGAGAGGAGGGACGGAAGGAGGGGAGAGGAGGGACAGAGAAGACAGAGGAGGAAAGGAGGGGACGGGAGAGGGAGAGATGGAGAGAAAGGAGGGGGCAGGGGGGAGGGGAAAGGAGAAAGGAGGGATGAAGGGGAAGAGAGTAGGGGAGAGGAGGAGGGAAGAGACAGGGATAGGAGAGAACAAGGAGGGGGGAAGGGAGGAGGGGGAGGGGAGGAAGGGGAGGAGAAAGGATGGAGAGAGAAGAATGGGAATGGGGGAGGGGGAGCGAGGGTGGAGGTGAGGGGAAGCGGGGGGGGGGGGGGGGGGGGGGGGGGGGGGGGGGGGGGGGGGAGGGGAGCAGGGGCGCCCGGTAGGTTGCAGACGCCCTCAGCACCGCATGGAGCAGGTCTGGGGCGCTCTCCGGCCTCCTGACCCACGGCCAGCAGGGTCCCGGAAGACGGTGGGGGAGAATCCAGGGCGCGTGCGTGTGACAGGCGAGGGCACACGTACTCTTGACACGCCAGAGCGTCCCGAAGACCCCGGTGTCGAACAGCGGGGCCACGGCCATGATGATGACGGCGGCCAGGGCGGACTTGGGGATGTAGTAGAACAGCGAGGTCAGGTAGTCCAGCGACAGCAGCACCAGCACTCCTGTGGGGGCGCAGGGCGTCACGGGGACCCCAGCCCCACCCGCCCGCACTCCCGGCTCAGTGGGGGGTGCTCACCTGTCACCAGGCCCCCCGCTGGGGTGCACACCCCCGACTGCGCGTTCACAGCCGTCCTGGAAGGAAACACGGACAGCCCCGTGGCTGAGGGGCCCTGGGCCAGGAAGGGGACTTCAGGGCCCTGTGGACACGGGCACCTAAGTGGGGACGCGGAGGGGCAGCCGACCCCGCAGCGGGGGAGGGGGGATAACCGCGCCAGCCTGTGGCATTGTGTCACGGCAGCGCAGCCAGAACCGTCACTTGTGTTCACAGCTACGCGGACGTGCCGGTGACATCGAGCGGAGGAACGTCCCTCTCTGCACACGCATCACCTACATGTGCGCGGGAACAGAAAGAGGCCTGGAGAGAGACGCCGCGTGCAAGACAGCGAGCCTCCTCCCGGAAGGGGGACAGGAAGGTAACTTTGCGGCTTCCCTTTCCCTGTTGCCTGTTTGGAAAGCTGGGTTCAGACCCGCATCCCAGGAAAAGGCTCCTCTGCCCAGGGACTCGGCCGGGACCCACATTTCCCTCTGCCACCGCGAGGGCCACAAAGGAAGGGCCCCCTGACTTCGGCTCTCGATCACCCGACGGCGACCTGTGCCCACCCTTGGGATACGGCAGTCGGTCGCTCACGGCCAGGGAAAGCCTGCGTCCTCCTCCCCTTTGCGGCGCCGGGCAGGGGCTTCACTCCTCAAACACTCACTGGCTTCTCCGGTGCCCATCACATGCAAGGCACTGTGCCAGGCGGGGGCACAAAACCTGTGACCTTGAGGGACAGGTCACGTCACAGAAGGGAGTGGGAAGACAGACTGAACACGGAGGTTTTATCTCACAAACAGCCCAGGGCCTGCAGGCTGCCCGCTTCGTTCCACGCGCTCATTCACCTGCCAGTAGCTGACTCGGCCCCACGTGACTCCTATTTGTGGGGGAGCACGTGGACTGTGCCCTGTGGCACCCCTTGGTTTAGGGGTGTCGCAAGGTCCAGTACTCAGACGGGGCCAGGCCAGCCATGCTGGGGCTGCGGGCGCTGCTGACCGACGCCCCCACTTCTTCCAGCACAGGTCACTCTCTGCCCTGCCCCCCACCCCCGCCTTGCAGGGTCCCTCGGCGACAGCACACGAGGAGGCTGTGACCCGCGCCCCATTTCTCCACGCACAGCGTGATGCTTCCCATCCCTTTTAGGAACGCGCCCTGGTACGAGATGCGGGAATGTCTGGGGGGTAAACCGCGGCACCAGCGATCAGGGAAACCCAGGTGAGATGGTGCAGGGTGGTAGTCGCCCTCAGTCCTGCCCCCCACGGACGCCGCTGATCTAGGGATGCGGCTGCCACAGGCCAACTTCTGCCCCAGAGGAGAACAGAGTGGCATCGAGATGTGGGCAGGGGCCCGACAGGCTCTTTGAGCGCATTGTGGACCCTCTGGCCTGGGCTGGGGCCTTCCCCACCCAAGGCACAGAGAAGGAAGGGCGTGGTCACTCACCGCCCAAAGCTGCCTGTGACCGGGTAGGAGGAGACGAAGGAGCCCAGCACGTTGGTCAGGCCTGGGGAGAAAACGGAAGGAAGAGGTTCATCCGAGAGCGAGAGGGATACCAAACAGACGGGAGGGATCCCCCGAGGTGTCCTATGTCCGTGTCTCCGTGTCTGTCACAGGAAGGAAACACAAATCACGACCTTTGCCAAGTTCACTGAGGTTGACCCTAACTTTAAAATAACTCTGGCCCCGGCCTTACCCTGGTGAACTGAACATGCCTTTTCTAATGGGCCCAGAGGCCCACGTGCCCAGAGGTCAGCTGCCCACCTCCTCCGTCAAATCCACAATCCTTTCGTGAGATGACCAGCTGGGGCACAAGGTCATGGCTGGTAAGTGCTCCTGCCCTGTGACACTGACCCACCCACACCTGAGACACGGGCTGGGACCTACAAACGGAGGTAAGTCATCAGCCCACGTGTACATCACCCACGTGGCGAGCCCCAGGACCTGCACAGACACCACAATCCCACACAGTCCACAAGGCCATGCTGGGCTCACAAGTTCAAGTACCTGCCTGTGACACCGCTCAGGGTGGAGCCCACTCAGAACCAGGCCCTCCTGGCTCCCACAGCCGGCGCACGCCCCGAGAGCAAGGCCAGACATCAATGGACGTGGCAAAGGCAGTGCGCTGACTGCACGTGGTCACTCTCTTTCCCATGGCCCCTTGAGTCTCAGATCAGAGACATGACCGCGTGGTGTGGGCGTTCCACGGTGCCATCCACCATGAGCTCTGAGAGGGGTCTCCCAAAGTCCCCGTGACCCATCCTGGAGCCCCACACCACGTGCGGTCAGGAAACTCAGTGGCTCAAGCCCAAAATGCTGCTGCGAAGTGAAGTAGCACTGGTGGGAGGGGGCGTGGGGGGTTCCCGTGGACCCCCTGGTAGACCCCCTGGGAAGGCACCTACTGGTGCTGCCCAGTCAGACCCGTGCCCGCCTCACAAGGGGCAGGAAGGAAAGACAGACAAGCCTGAGGTCCACAAATTAAAAACAGTAATGTAACTAAATTTAAGATTCGTGCCATGCCCTCAAAATGAATCATCAAGGAGGCCAGATTCATGGAGACAAAACAAAAATCCACAACACCTGGCACAGACCCATCCAATAGCGGGGTCTAGCCAGGTGTTCACTGATCTACCTGCCCAGCCTGCAGGGTGGTCACGGGTGGGGGCAGATAGGGTCCTGGAGCTCTACCTGCCCATGCTCCTCCGCGATCTGACCCCAGAGGGGAACATTCCTGGCATTCCTTGACCCAGAGTGAGGCGGCTACAGACCTCAGGGTCTGGTACACAGCAAGCATTCAATAAGTGTCAGTCAGAACGGACACCAGAGGCCAGCTGCCTACTCCGTGTGACCACACACAGAACCGTCTGGGGACTGGCCCGACTCTGGGCCACCTCTGCTGTGTGTACCTCCCCACGACAGTCACCACGGTCTGCGCAGCCCAAGTGAGATGCACAGATGCACACTCAGGGCTCGGGAGGGCCGCCGCGGGGGTCTTACCGATGGACAGCAGCTCCTGGTTGGCGTCGATGCGGTAATTATTCTGAGAAGCTACAGAGAGAGAATAAAAACACAGTCACTACATACACGACGCCACTGAGTCAACGTCCGTCAGATAAAAACCTAGATCATAAACATCTACCCACCGCATCACCTGTTATGTAAACGTAAGCGTGTAAACACGTATATAAAACGTGTGCAAACACACACGCGTAGGTGTCTGCATGTGTCTCACAAGACAGAGCAGAGACAGACGGGAAAGCGCAAACAGCAGCTAACCGGGTGGCGTACGAGTCTCCACTTCCTGCGTTTCGTATGACAACACATGCTGCTCTCATGAGAAGGGGCAATTCTGAAGCTAAAACCTCTCTGATCACAAGTGAGGGGCACAGGGAGGGAGGGCGCAGACGAGGCGCTCACCCCCAGGTAAGCCAGCGGGCACCGGGGGTACAAGCAGCCCCAGGTCCGAGGTGGCGGCCGGCACGCATTTCCACGAAGGGCCAGCTGGGAACGTTTCAGGCTCTGCCGGCCACGCTGTCAGAAGGACCCAGCACATGTCACAGCCGGAAGCTGCGTGGGAACTCGCATCACGCGGGCATGACCGCGTCCAGGAGCGCCTTTTCTTACATGAACACCGAGATCATGAATTTCACGTGCTTTTCACGTGTCACGAAATCCTAATCTTTAGAATTTTCACACACTTAAGAACGGAACAGCCACTCTCAGGCCACGCGCAGCAGCGTGGGTTCTCCAAGCCCATTTCAGGAATGACAAGCGTTCCGGTCAGGACAGGACATCAGCTGACTTCGAAAGAAAAGTTTTGTTTTTTTAATTTTTTTAATGTTTATTTTTGAGAAAGAGAGAGGGAGAGAACGAGCAGGGGAATTTGAAGCAGCTGTCAGCACAGAGTCTGACATGGGGCTCGAACTCACGAACCATGAGATCATGGCCTGAACCAAAGACAGACGCTTAACCAACTGGGCCCCCGAGGTGCCCCAGAAAACAAAGTTTTAAAGTGAGGCAAGAGGCATAAATTCCATGAGATGCAGACTCCAAAATGCCCCCAAACCTCCCCCATGCCAGAGAAAGGTAATCAGGAAAACAAGAGCCGTACAAGCAAGATCTGATCAGAACGTGGCCTCAAACAGCCACTGGCCTTTGGAAGAGTGTTTGACAAGACTCTCCTCGGAAGAGGCTGCTGGCACTCAGGACGGGGAAACGACATCCCCGGACACCCAGAGCCGATCTACGGAGCTACAGCGGCGCACGCGCCGTTCCCAGGTTTCATCTTTAGAACCAACCTACACCCCGGCGCGAGAGCTTAACGGCACAGAACGACATGAAAACGCCGTCCACACGGACAACACAAAGCTGGACGTCCCGAAGGGAGGGGACAGGATAAGGACCAGCAGCCTCAGCTCAGAGGGAGGAACGAGAGGGAGATTTAAGTAGATTAAGGTTTCTGGGCCTCCCTGGGGGCAAGGAGGGGACAGGCCAGCTCTGCTCAGCCAACTGGAAGGAGCACATTGTTAACATTTTTTCTTTAAATTGTTTTTACTTATTTATTTATTTTTTAGAGAGCCAGTGAGCATGAGCAGGGAGGGGCAGAGGAAGAGGGAGTGAGCCTGAGCAGGGAGAAGGAGGGAGAGACAGATGGGGAGGGAGAGAGGAAGGAGAGAGAGGGAGAGAAACTTAAGCAAGCTCCACGCTGAGCAAAGAGCCTGACACGGGGCTCAAACCCACGACCATGAGATCATAACCTGAGCTGAACACAAGTGACAGGCACTCAACTGACTGAGCCACCCAGGCGCCCGACGCTGTTAAACTTTTAGGAGTTTTGCGAATTTGCCATCAAACACAAGCATTACTATCTATTATGTGAAAATGTTCAATCAAATTATACTAAAAATAAAGATATACTTAAAACTCCTCCCTTCCTGATTTTCCTAGAATGAGGTCGGGTCACTGCAAACACAAGGTGGGGGCGTGGCTACCACACAACTCATCACTAGAGGCAAACTCCCAGTTCTGCTGGGAGCCAGCTGGGTGGGGAATGCTTCTGCCAAAGAAAAGGCAAAGGCAAAATGCAGGGCCTTCTCTCTCTGGAGAGCAGGCTCCCAGGCGTTAGCAGCCACCCCTGGATGAGGTGTTTCATTGCGAATCCACTTTCACTATAAACTTGCTGCTTAAAGCACAAACGTGTACCACGTGGATAAAAATTCAAGCTGCGAAAAATCAAAGCAGAGAACAGAAAGCCCAAGGGCAGGCAAGCGAGTCAGGCTCCGGGGCAGCACCTGGGAGGCATGGGCGGCGGACACCTTACCGAAGGACTTGGCCACGGCGATGCTCTCCAGGAGACCCATCAGGGGCACCACGGCCAGCCCAGCCCCCATGTCCTGAGAGAGGAGAGAGAGGCCGTAAGTGACCCTCGGTCTGAGGAAGGAGCGCAGGGTCTGAGCGGGCAGTGACCCGTCCTTCAGCGGTGGGGCCGTGAGCTCACACAGGCAGGAAGGCAACTCCGTACAGCGCGTGCACAGAGCAGGACACGCCTCTGGGCTCAGGGCAGGAAAATGAAGGTGGTGTTCTCTGAGCTTGTGCCCGATCTGGAACTCCTGCACGTCCGTCCCTGCACCCAGAGGCGCTCTGCCCTGAGGACTCAGGGGCCCCGGCTGGGCTCGGAGCTCCTTGTTATGAAGCAAACGCATCAGGGCTCAGCCCCAGGCCCAAGGCCGCCACGGCTCAGCCCAGCAGGCCTGGGTCCCCATCTCCACCCACCTGTACCAGCTCGCTGAAGGAAACGGTCCCGTTGGCCGTGGTCACCGAGAAGGGCGGGAGGCGGACTGGAGGGAGCCCCTCGGCCGTCTGCCCGGTTAGAACAAAAGGCTGGTATCCCGTCACCTCGAAGGAGTACGCAACCAGGGCGGCGAAGGAGACCACCAGCGCATTGCGAGCTAGGAGAGAACAGGACCCGTCGGGGACACCTGGCTCCTCTGAGCAATGGGGGTGACTGCATCCCACCCCAGCCACGACCCCAGACGCTCCCGCCTGGGAAGCAGCACGGGCACCAGCGGCCGGGGTACGGGCACCAGCGGCCAGGGTACAGGCACCAGCAAACGCTAGATGGCAGGTCAGGTGAACGGTGACATGCAGGGCCCTCAAGTGTCACCCACCGGTTCACCCTGGCCTCACCCCTCAGGCCTTGCCTGGGCTGTGCTGGCTGCTTAAATGGGGGCGCTACCTCTTCCCGGAATATGAGCCCCATTGTCCAGCCAGCTCAAAAGCCTGTGCCACGTTGCTACGCTGACGCTGCTGTCTTAACTACAATCGCTCCAGCCGTCTAGAACCTTCCACGGCTCTGTGACCCACTGTGTGACGGCAACCAGGCCCACAGCCGCACGCCTCGGACAGAGCCAGGTGGTCTATTAGCATTTCTCCCCCGGGGCCTGGCAGGCTTCCTGGCTGCAGCATCGCTGTCATTTTGGACCAGATCACTCTTTGCCACAGGAGGCTGTGCACGGCAGACATTCGGGGCCACCCTGGCCTCTCCCCACCCGGTCTCCAGAACTTGCCAAACCTCCCGGGGTGGGGGGCAGGGTCGAAATCACCCTTGGTTCACATCTCTTGCTACGAAAAGGTGCTCTCCGCCCTGACTGCCAATCAGAGCTACCCTGGGTTTAATATCCTGGTGCCCAAGTCATGCCCAGACCAGAGACAGGAGGATCCCCCCCGCCGTGTGCAGGACACCCCTCACCTGTTGTGGCCGTCCAGACCAGCCCGTGGCTGAGCCGCACGCCCGGGGGCATCTCGGGATGGACGGGGGGCACGTGGTCCCGCATCAGCTTCAGCACCAGCAGCAGCACCATGCAGACCAGCCCCAGCACGGCGTCGCCCACCCTGTAGACAGACACTGGTCACACCCGGCCTGGGCACCCAACTCCCCCGGCGGGTGCCCCTTCAGCGGGAGACTCTCCTCTCTCGACTGTTCTTCCCACTGTCCGCTAAGACACATGCTTCTCTGTTCTATTTCAAAACTTTATTTAAGTTAGTGACCACGCAGGTCAGCGCAGGCCTGAGAGCAGAGGCCGGGGTCCCGGGGCAGTGGGGCGCGGGCTCACGGTTTCAGTCACAGTCACGAAGCTCTGGCCTTGACTGTTGCTGAAAGTTCTCCTCCGGGAAAAATTGCCTAAGGAGATCTGACCTATTGGTGTTCTTACCCTGCCTTCCCTCTGGGGGAGGCCCTTCGTCTGAAGAAGCCCTAGGACCCTCGGGCACCTGCACCCCCCCTGACCCGTCCCTTGGGCACCCACGCCCCAGCCCCCCCAGCCCTCGGGCACCCGCACCCCCGCCGCTCGTCCCTCGGGCGCCCGCACGTTCCTCGCTCCCCCATGGCCCGTGTTCTCCTCGCTGAACACAAACTGCTGCTCTTCCTCTGCGCGGGGCCCTCCCACTCCTAACCACCCAAGGCTCCGCGCAGGGGCCCGCGGGCCGGCTCTCGGGTCAGTGGGCGCACCGACTCCCCGAGGGCCCCACCGGATGCTGCTGCCTGAGCAGGTCTGCGCACAGCTGCGAGTCTGCATCCCTGACCAGCTGCCCCGTGACCCTGGGTGCCGCCCTGGGACCCCTGGGGGGGGGGGGGCTGGGAGAGGGCTTCCGGACACGGGGCAGGACCGTCAGGTACCTGGTGTCCCCGATGCTGCGGAAGGTGTGATACACCTGCAGGAAAAACTGCCTGGGGGTTCCCTGCAGACCCAGCAGGTTCTGTGCAGACAGACACGCAGGTTAGACAGCCCTCCCGCAGCACCCCGGCGCTGTACACCCAGAGCCCGCCCGCCAGGGCCCTGCTGGGGGCGCACCCCAAGGCCCTCTGTGGACCATGCACCCGCTCCCACAGCCCCCGCGGCAGATCTGCACTGTCCGTGGGGGAAGGAGATCAATGACACGTCTTGGTGAACAATTCTCCCTCGTGAGGAAAACCAGTCTGGCGATCTGAAGGCGGGGGGACCTGTTCTCGGGCGCGCTGGTCAAGGGTCTGGGGTCACTGCCTGCCCCGCCCCGCCCTACAGGCCCCACTGCCCTTGGCTCCATCCTGTCCCTCGTGCAGGGCACCCCAACCCCCACCCCCGCCACAACCCACACCCGGAAGCCCGCCCGCCCGCCAGCCAGGCAACACCTCCTGCCACAGGGAAAACCAGGTGGCGAGGGGCTCCTGGGAAGGGAGGGTGGGGTCCTTGGAGAAGAGAAGGGCCTCTACCCTGCGTTTAAGTTCTGTATCCACTTTAGACAAGATGGGGAGGGCTAGCGAGGAGGTTGAGGCCCAGACTCCCCGGTCAGGCTGCGAGGATCCCAAAACCTGCTGCACACAGCTCCACATGGGGGCAGTCACTGGGGTGCAGACACACGGGTTCGGGGACCTCGGGGGCTCCTCCCAGGGCAGGTTCAGGAGGACCCCCACTCCTGCCCCCGCTCCCCAGCCTAGGGCTCTTAAAAGACTATCATAACCTGCTCAAGGTGTTAAAGATTTGGGGGACCTGGCATCGCCAAGCACACGTACGTTAAGAAGCTGTCCTCTAGGGGCACCTGGGGGGGGGGGGCTCAGTCAGTTAAGCGTCTGACTCTGCGAAGCGAAGCTCACAATTTCATGGACTGTGAGTTCAAGCCCCACAGCGGGCTCCATGCTGACAGCACGAAGCCTGCTTGAGATTCTCATTCTATCTCTCTCTTTCTCCCTCCCTCTCTCTCTCCCCCCTCTCTCTCTTAAAATAAACAAACTATACAGGGGAAAAAAGCAGCTCTCTCTGTGTTACAGTCGCATAAAAGAACATTCTTGACACCGAAAAGGAAAGAGAGTGTTTCCAGAATAAAGGACAGACCGTCCCACGAAGCAGCACTTGCCAAGCTTCCCCGACATATGTGTGCGCAGGATACACAAACGTGTCCGCCCACACCTTCCCAAGCAGCCCCTCCTCTCTAGTGCGGATCACGATAAACCTGCCTCCCAGGAGCAGCCTGAGAACCAAACACAAGGTGGGGTTCGGCCCAGCACCTGGCACGTAGCAAGAGCACAAAAAGGGTGCGCTACCTTCCTCCGGCTCATGCTCTCCTGACCCGGTGCTGGGCCAGCCGGGAGCAGAGCCCGGCCATGGGATCCAGGCCTTAGAGACGCCAGGAGGTGACACCCAGGCAGGGGTGGGCCTTCCATCTCCCACGGGGTGGGGGGGGCGGGCTGCATTCCCACACCCGGGCTCAGCTCTCCTCTGCGCACCCCACTGAACACTCGTCTCCCTTCTACAAAGCACAGGGCTGGGCGACCGCAGCCCTAAGCAAACCATGCCCTTCAGGAACTTAAAACCCAGCGAAAGGACAACTAATGATGACCTCAGATAAAGAATGACAATTGGTTCGACTATTTCTTACAGTTGTGTTTAACAGAAATATAAAAAAGCATGGCATTGGAAAATACCAAATGGGCACCTGCGTTGCTAGATCAGTTGAGTGTTCAACTTTTTTTTTTTAATTTAATGTTTTATTTATTTCTGAGAGAGAGAGAGACAGTGTGAGCAAGGGAGGGTCAGAGAGAGGAGACACAGAATCTGAAGCAGGCCTCAGGCTCTGAGCTGTCAGCACAGAGCCTAATGCAGGGCTTGAATCCACGAACTGTGAGATCATGACCTGAGCTGAAGCCAGACGCTTAACCGACTGAGCCACCCAGGCGCCCCAGATGTCCAACTCTTGATTTCGGCTCTGGTCACGATCTCAGTTTGTGAGTTCGATCCCCGCATTAGGCTCTATGCTGACAGTACAGAGCCTGCTTGAGATCCTGTCTCCCCCTCTCTCTGCCCCTCTCCTGCTCACTCTCAACCTCTCTCTCACTCAAAAACAAAGAAACTTTAAAAATGTATACACACACACACCAGTAAGTTTTTAAAAATTAAAAACAAAAAAAAGACTCCACAGGAACTGGGAAAAAGAAAACTCCGGCGAGAGCAGACTGTCGTTACCCGTCAGTCCCCCAGGTTACTGAGCACGGTTCTACCGACACTCAGCATCTCCCCCGAGGGCTCATGGTATTGACGGAGACCCGCCAGAGCGACCGTGCTCTGAGCTCCGGAACAGCAAGACATCAGCTGGCCCACACGTATGGACCCCAGCCTCGGTCCTACTACCCGGGAGGTGCCCAGGGACGAGCTGCTGTGCCTACCTTGATCTGCCCGAAGCCAATGGTGATGGTGGCAGCCGACGTGAAACCTTTGATGACGGGGCAGGAGATGAAGTCCAGCAGAAAACCTGGCCAGCCCAGAAAGAACACTAAGCTGGTCCCAGCTCTGCCCAGTCCCGGAGGACGTGGCTGGATGCGGGCTGGGACAGGCGGGCTGGGCACACTGAGGCTAAGGACTGTGGGCACACGCCCTGTCTGGCCTGGTTTGGACCGTGGGGAAGAGAGGCTAGGGGCCGAGGCCCAGGCCCTTCTCCAAGTAGAACAGTGGAGGGCTGAGAGGACCCCCCCACACCCACAGGAAGAGCACTTGGAACGCAGAGAAGGAAAGGCGGAGGCCCAGCGCGTCCCCAGGAGGCAGGGGCCTGGGTACCCCCGGTAGGCAGGCCCGAGAGTCTTACCCAAGCGCAGGAAGCCCATGGCTAACTGGATGCAGCCGGACAGGAAGGCCAGCAGCACAGCATAGGCAGGCTCGTGGAAAGTGTAGAAGGAGACCAGGAGGGACATGATGGCCGTCGGGCCCAGTGTCACGTCCCGGGAGGTGCCCAATAAGAAATACACGAAGCATCCCATGAAGGCGGAGTAGAGGCCGTACTGGTGGGGGGAATGGCAATGAGCATCAAGAAAGCACATGGCAGGCCCACGGCGCCCTGCGGATGGGTGTCTGGGCACAGGATCTGCGGCGGGTGGCTGTCGTGTACTACGGGCGCCCCAGGGCACGGGCGGGGTGAAGCTCTCAGCCCATTAGCTGCCAGTGTGGACCTACCGAGCTGGGGGCCTCTTTCCCACCTGCTTCCCAGTTGGGCGCCCGCAGGGGTACAAAGGCCTGCGCCCTTATCTCAGCCTAGGAGTCTAAGAAAACGTTCTTACGGCCACCGTGAGTCATCCTGCTGTCCCATCAGGCAACCCAGCACCAGCTGAGCGCCTGTGAGTGTGACAAGAGCCGTTACAGGGGCGTGTGTCTGCCCCAAGGCAGTCACGCGCTGTAGACGGCACACCAAGCCTCCTGGGGCCCCACGGGGCTGGAGTTCTGGTGCCCTGCCTGTCTGGAGGGGACGCTACGCATTTCTCTTCGACTCCCGGGTGGGTAGGTGCTGAGGCCGGAGTGGGGGCAGACGTCTCACCTGGGGCGGGAGGCCAGCCACCTCGGCGTAGGCCAGCGCCTGCGGGATGACCGTGAGCCCGACGGAGAGCCCGGCGATGAAATCCATCTTCAGCCACTCCACAGAATAGTCTGGCAGCCAGGCCAGGACGGGCAGCCGCCGCTGCAGGGCTGCAGGGGAGCAGCAGCGGGCCTGGGGGGCCATGCTGGCTCCAGAGGGCCTGGTCTGGCCCAACGCCTTCACAGAGGAGGGCATACCTGGGGAGGGGGGGGTATGGAGGCGACACAGGCCAGCAGTCAGGATCTAGGCTTGGGAGGGTCCAGCCGCAGGGCAGGGTCCAGGGCAGTGAGGAGGGGGCGCATGGGCATCCTCTAGGGGACCTGAGCCAGATGGATTAAATCTGCCCCTTTCCTGCTCTCAAAGCCAACAACCAATACAGAGGGAGCCTCAACAAAAGACGTAGTGGCCCGCCCTGTCCCCTCCTCGCTGCCCTCCCTCAATGCCGCCTGCCCAAACCCTAGCCGCCTTCTCTCCACGGCCACTCGGCAGAAAGAATGGGATAAACGGTTTCTCAATGAGAGACCTAAGCACGAATTAGACTCCACGTCTCACTTCTTCCTCTTTCCTCGCCAAGCAATTTAACGGGAGCAGCGCGGGGACCAGCGGGGTCCAGGCGGCTCCCTCCCTCGTAGGGCGGGCGGCGTGCGGGTGGGGGGGCTGCGGCCTCGGGGGCCCCGCGGCTTTCCAAGTGCGCAGCACCGGCGGGCTCCGCCCACTACGGCGGACTGCGGCGCTGAGGTGGGGGTCTCGCGCCTCAAGGCCGCGCCTCACCCCCCCCACCTGTGGCATGCGCACCCCTAAAGGAGCTCCAGGAACTCCAGCGGGCGCTGAGAACGTTCGAGGCCCATTCGTTCATTCAGAACGCGCAGCACCCTCTACGGGCCTGGCGCCCCCCACCCCGCCGCGCGCAGAGCCGGCCCCGGACCACCCCGCACCCCCGGACCCGGACGCGCCCCGCCTCCCGCCCTCGAAGGCGCTTGCCCCGGACCCTGGGTCTTAGGATGGGCACCCCGCGCCTGCTGACCGTTCAGCAAGGCCGAGGGCGGCGGGGACCTGGCGGGGGACGCGGTGGGGAAGGGTCCCCGCGAGAGGAGCCCGCCACCTCCGGCCCCGAGCCTCCCCCGGCGACCCCAGCCCGTCCCCCGTGGCTCGCCCACCCCGCCCAGGCCCCGCTCCCCGCCCGCGACAAACTCACCTGGCGCCGCAGCTCGGGGTCTCCGACGTCTCCGCAGCCGGGTCCGCAGGAACCGCAGAGGGAGAGGGAAGGAGGAGCGAGAGCGGAGGGGCGGGGCCCGGGCCCACGTGACCGTGTGGGCGGGGCCTGACCCCACGTGACCGGGGCGGGGCGGGGCGGCGGACCGGGAGCCGCCGCCGCCATGCGCCGTCGGGGGCCGGCCTGCTGGGGGCTTCTGCTGGTGTTGGGGCTCTGCCGCGTGCACGGGGCGCGCCCCCGGAACGTGCTGCTGCTCCTCGGTGAGTGCGCCCCCCGCCAGCGGGCCCCGCGGCTCTCCCCGTCTGCCCTCTCTGCTGCCCCAGACCCTTCTCGGCCGGGTCCGCGCATCCAGCCCCCCACTCCTGCCCCCCTGGCTCCGACCCTGCACCGCGACGCGTGCCCGTAGCCCTGCGGGCCCCCAGCTCGGGCAGCTGGGTGGCCTAACAGAGCTCAGTGGTCCACAGCCCCCAGAGGGCATGCGATGGAGGATGAGCTGGGGCCCAAGTCCCCCGAGACGCGGCTGGGTGTGGGCGGGGGTGTCTCATCTCCCAGCTGGAAATCCTGTAAGTTTCCCCTTCCCTGTTCAGACCCGGGAGCGCTGTGGCCCAGCTCTCTCCTGGCTGAGAAGCGCAGCCCCCCTGCCCCCCAGCTGCCCTCTCCCCTAACCCTCTCCCCTCCCAGACATCCCAGTTCTTCTACCGCTCTGCCATTCACGAGACTTGGTGACCAGAGCGGGGCTGTCACAAGACAACCCTGTTCTTTCCTCTTTTGAGGTCTGGAGTTCAGCCAGATTCACACTTTCTGATAAACTTTGTGGTCTCCAACCCGCCCTTGAGCTGATTGTAACACCCAGCTCCCGAGGGCTCCTCCCTGCTGGGGACACGGGGGCAGAAGCCACATTTCCTGCAGGGTCTGCGCAGCCCAGGGCTGCCCGGTCACCCCGCTCGCTCTCCCGGCCACCTGAGTATCGCGTCTCGGGCATCGTGCCTCCCTGAGCACCAATCCCACCCGGTGTCACGCCTGCCTGCCGATGCCTTGCCCAGCTCTCGTGCGTGCCTGGTCGCGTTCCCCCTCGGGTGGGACGCCTGCGCAGATATCATGCCCGCGTGGGTCATGCCGCCTGGGCGTCACGTGCTGGGCACCAGTGGCCCAGCCCCCCACGGCCTCAGTGCCTCTGCCTTCCTCAGCGGACGACGGGGGCTTCGAGAGCGGTGCCTACAACAACAGCGCCATCGCCACGCCTCACCTGGACGGCCTGGCCCGCCGCAGCCTGGTCTTCCGCAATGCCTTCGCGTCCGTCAGCAGCTGCTCCCCCAGCCGCGCCAGTCTCCTCACCGGCCTGCCCCAGGTGAGGGCCGCAGGGGTGCGGGAGGAGGGCCTGTGCCTGCCCTCTCCAACCCGATCCCAGCCACGCGGGTTCAAGTATGGGCTGGGGGCACGGACTACCCAGCGCGAGCCCTCTCTGCTGCTCTGTGCGACCGTGAGCAGATCACAGCGCGCCTGTGCACCTCAGTCTTCCTACCTGTTACATGGGGTCTTGATAACACCTTGTTCGTGGGGTTCTAATGGGATTGGCCAAGCTTGTCCTTTATACAGAAGGCGGCTAGCAAGGTGCCTGGCACACACTCGTCCATGATTAACTCCTGGCACCGTGTCGTCCAGGAGCTTGACGTGTATGTAAACTTTTAGTCTGTATTTTGCGTGTGTGCTGGGATATGTATAGAGTAAAATTTACCATTTTAGCTCTTTTTAAAATTTTTTTTTTTAATGTTTCATTTATTTCTAGGAGAGAGAGAGAGAGAGACAGCATGAGCAGGGGAGGGTCAGAGAGAGAGGGAGTCACAGACTGAAACAGGCTCCAGGCTCTGAGCTGTCAGCACAGAGCCCGACGCGGGGCTCGAACCCACGAACCGCGAGATCATGACCTAAGCGAAAGTTGGTCGCTTAACCGACTAAGCCACCCAGGCGCCCCGAATTCTATACATATTTATTTTTTTTAATGTTTTATTTATTTCTAGGAGAGAGAGAGAGAGCGTGTGCAGGGAACAGTCAGAGAGAGAGGGAGTCACAGACTGAAACAGGCTCCAGGCTCTGAGCTGTCAGCACAGAGCCCGACGCGGGGCTCGAACCCACGAACCGCGAGATCATGACCTAAATGAAAGTCGGACGCTTAACCGACTAAGCCACTCAGGCGCCCCTTTTAGCTCTTTTTTAAAATACTTTTTAAATTCTTTTTAGATTTATTTTTGAGAGCACACCCGTGCAGGAGTGTGGGGGAGGGGCAGAGAGCGAGGGAGACAGAGGACCTGATGCGGGCTCTAGGCTGACTGTGCAGAGCCCAACACAGGGCTTGAACTCCTGAACCGGGAGATCATGACCTGAGCCAAAGTCAGAAACTTAACTGACGGAGCCCCCCAGGCGCCCTCATTTCAATCACTTTTAAGTGCGTGTGGCTCAGCGACACGTTATCGCGCAGCCTTCCATCCAGCTGCCTCCGGGACTTTATCACGTTCCCAAGGCGGAGCTCTGTGCCCACCAACACCCCGTCCCCTCCAGGCCCTGGTAACTTTTATTCTGCAGTCTCTGTGAACACACTTACTACACTATTTGTCCTGTGGGGACTGGCCGACTTCACCCAGTGCGCTGGCCTCGAGTAACGTCATAGCAGGTGTCTGAATGTCTTTCCCTGTCATGGCCGAAGCACTGAGGAATATTCTGTCATGCGGATACGGTGTATTTTTGCTTACTTGTTCATCTACGGACAGTGAGGTTTCTTCTACTCCTGACTATCGTGAGTAACGCTGTTATGAACTTGGGTACGTGAGTACTTACTCCTGATGTGTCACCCCGAGACACCATCTTCCGGGGAGCCAGTGTGCCCTGTGCATCCCCGTTGGAGAGAGCGAGGCCACGCGGAGGCACACGCTTCCTGGAACGTTAATCAGGCAGCTTTGTGTGAGCCGCGCTCCCGTCTGGGAGAGGGCTGCTCCAGCTTCCCTTCCGTCTTTCCGGTTTCGGTCTGTAACGTGTGCAGCTGTTCTTTTACGCTATTAAATATCCAGTTAATTGGGGTGCCTGGGTGGCTCAGTCAGTTAAGCGTCTGACTTCGGCTCAGGTCATGCTCTTACGGTTCACGGTTCAAGCCCCGCGTTGGGCTCCGTGCTGTTGGCACAGCGTCTGCTTGCCAATCTCTCTCTCACTCTCTCGCTCTCTTTCTCTCTCTCTCTGTGCCTCCACTACTCATGGTCTCTCCCTCAAAATAAATAAATGAACTTAAAATCCAGGTGAGAGCGGTTTGTCGCCCCCTTGCCCGCTGTCGCATGCGCGCGTAACGAAAAGCTGGAAAATCCAGGCAGATGAAAAAGAAGCAAACAAAAGCCACCTCTTGGGGCACATCTCTCCGAGTGTTGTATTCCCTGCTGACGTCACGGAAGGGACCCCGGGGAGAGGCCGTGGAATTCTCCCTGGGTGCTGCCCACCCGAGTCTAAGGGGGGAGCCCCGGGAGGGCTGGGCAGACGGGCGGTGGGGAGAGCGGCCCCGCCTCACACGCCTCTGTTGCAGCATCAGAACGGCATGTACGGCCTGCACCAGGACGCCCACCACTTCAACTCCTTCGACGAGGTGCAGAGTCTGCCGCGACTGCTCGCCCAGGCTGGCGTCCGCACAGGTGAGCGGCTTGCGCCACAGCGGGGTAGGGGCGAGCCCAGGGTCGCCGGCTCTGAACCCGAGGCCCAAGGCCTTTCCCCTGAGCCTGGTGTCCATGAGGTCAGGGCCGCAGCTGACCCCCGAATGGCCACGCCAGGGCAAGGGTCTTGGGGGGGAGCAGAAGGGGGCGGGATGCCTCAGGGGCTCTGGATGGCCTGTGTCCCCCTCTCCAGGCATCATTGGGAAGAAGCATGTGGGGCCCGAGCCCGTGTACCCGTTTGATTTCGCGTACACGGAGGAGAACAGCTCGGTCCTCCAGGTAGGACGGAACATCACCAGGATTAAGCTGCTCGTCCGGAAATTTCTGCAGACTCAGGATGACAGGTGCGAGGAGGTCCCCACCCCCTCACCCCTCACCCCCTGGGCCAGGTCTCCGCACAGTTAACACTTGATCCCAGAGTCTTTAGTTGGGGTTCTCGGAGACCCCAGGAGGAAGAACGGGGAAGGGGGAGAAGGTTCCAGATACTCAATCTGGTCAGAGGAAGAGGGGAGGGGACAGTCCTGGGGGTGTGTCCTCCTGAAGAATGGGGCTCCACTGAGTAGAAAGCCGGGTGGCAGCAGGCTGACCTCCAGCCTCAAGCCCCCACTCCCACCCCCCCAGCAGACCCTTCTTCCTCTACGTGGCCTTCCACGACCCCCACCGCTGTGGGCATTCGCAGCCCCAGTACGGGACCTTCTGTGAGAAGTTTGGCAGCGGGGAGAGTGGCACGGGGCGGATCCCAGACTGGACCCCCCAGACCTACAGCCCACAGGACGTGGTGGTAGGAGAGCCCCCGCCGCGCCTCGAGACGCCAGCTTACCCATCTCTTGCCTCCTAAGTCCAGGGGGACTTGGCAGCCTGGGCCCGGGTGTGTGACGTCAGCACGTTAGGGAAGCGCCCCTCTGACCCACTGGGTCCGGTCCCCATCCGTGGGGCCCGTGGGGCCCGTGGGGCCAGCAGACAGCAGTGTTGATGCGGGGCGGGGGGGCTGATGGAGTGCTCCCTGGCAGACCCGGGTTCAGGCCCTGGGAGGAGGCTGGCCCCTCGTCTCCCTCCCCCCCGGTTCCGGGACGGACCACCCCTCCCCCAACCGTGTGCTCTAGCCTGGCTTTGCGGCCACCTGCCCCTCCAGGTGCCCTACTTCGTCCCTGACACTCCCGCGGCCCGAGCCGACCTGGCCGCCCAGTACACCACCATCGGCCGCATGGACCAAGGTGGGTCCCCGTTCTGACCAGAGGACCGAGGTCTGTGTCGGCAGGGCCGTGGCCCCCCGCTCTGGGTCACAGAACAGCCTTGCTTCTTCCAGCGTCAGGTGGCCCCGGTGTCCCTTGGCTCGTGGCTGCCTCCCCCCAGTCCCTGCCCCCGGCCTCCCACGGCCTCTGGTGCATCTATGCTGTGCCTGTCGTCCCGACGCTTGTCGTAGGCCCCAGGGCCCTCTGGGCACCTCAGGAGGCTCTCCTGCAGATCCGTGGTAGCGACACCTATAAAGTCCCCTTAACCAAACGAGGTCACGTTCTGGGTTCTGGTGGGTTTTCCTCACAGGGGCCACCGTTCGGCCACTACAGGAAGTTGGAGCCTTTATCATTTGGTGCCATTAGCGGGTGGTGACCTGGGAAGGGGCAGGTGTAGGGGGCTCCTGTCTTGCCTCTGTCGTCCCATGAAGTCCCTGCTACCCACGCTGGGCAGGCAGGAGATTCCAGAAGACAAACCACTGCAGGGCCACGGATGTGCTGAGGGATGGCCGGTGTGCTCCAGGACGGGGTGCTGGGGAGGGGCGGGGGGCGGGGGGGGATGGCAGGGGCGTGAGGTCCAGCAGGTGGATGGAGAAATGTGTGAGTGCCTGTGCACCCACACCCCTCCACGCCCGTCCGTGGCTGAGCTCTGCTGTCCCTCCGCACCCGCGTCCGTGGCTGAGCTCTGCTGTCCCTCCGCACCCGCGTCCGTGGCTGAGCTCTGCTGTCCCTCCGCACCCCCAGGGATTGGACTCGTGCTCCAGGAGCTGCGCGAAGCAGGTGTCCTGAATGACACCCTGGTGATCTTCACGTCGGACAACGGGATCCCCTTCCCCAGTGGCAGGACCAACCTGTACTGGCCAGGCACTGCCGAACCCTTGCTGGTGTCGTCCCCAGAGCACAGGAAACGTTGGGGCCAGGTCAGCGAGGCCTACGTGAGCCTCCTAGGTACGGCTCTGCGGCTCACGTGGGAGGGTAGGGGAGGGGAAAGGGGGACCTGCCGTGTCCAGACCACACTCTACACCCATGGTCTACACCCACGGTCTTACGTGGTTCCCACACCACCTGGACAGGGAAGGGACGGCCACCCCCTTCTACAAATGCAGAAATGAGGATCAGAGAGGTAAGGTGAGTTGCTCAAGGTCACACAGCTTGTAAGAGTCAAGATGGGATTCTAGCCTTGGTCTCGCTGCCTTTGAGACTAGCCTGCTGGCAAGCATCAGAGCCGCCTGGAGTGCTTGGTAATGGCCACGTGGCAGACTCCGTCCCCAGAGCGTCCAAGAATTTGCATTGCTGATGAGTTCCTAAGTGACACTGGGGGAGCCGACTTTGAGGGGCCAGGGCAGCAGGGGCCACACACAACTTGGGGCCCACATCTCCCTTTGCCCCAAAGCACAGGTTCCGCAGCACTGCGGCCACAGCACAGGACAGGAATAGATGAAGCCCTCCGTGGGGGCTTTCTTACCGATCGAGAAGATTTGACCAGGATGCCTAGTATTACCCAGCCGGGGCCAGGCCCTAAACCATTAAAGGCATCACGTCCTTCAGTTTTGGGGCGACGCTGGCAGGTCGGGCCCACCGCAGCTTCTCGGGGCTGAGCAAGGTGGCCCACCAGCGTTCAAGAGAGGCCTGGATCCAGCCCGTCTGTGGTGGGGGCTCTTGTGCCCTCAAGGGCCACCGTGCCAAGATCCCACCTCCTTTGCAGACCTCACACCCACCATCTTGGATTGGTTCTCCATCCCTTACCCGAGCTATGCCATCCTCGGCTCGAAGACTGTCCGGCTCACCGGCCGGTCCCTCCTGCCGGCACTGGAGGCGGAGCCCCTCTGGGACACCGTCTTTGGCAGCCAGAGCCACCACGAGGTCACCATGGCCTACCCCATGCGCTCCGTGTACCACCGGACCTTCCGCCTTGTGCACAACCTGAACTTCAAGATGCCCTTTCCCATCGACCAGGACTTCTACGTGTCGCCCACCTTTCAGGACCTCCTGAATCGCACCACGGCCGGCCAGCCCACGGGCTGGTACAAGGACCTCCATCACTACTACTACCGGGATCGTTGGGAGCTCTATGACAAGAGCCAGGACCCCCACGAGACCCAGAACCTGGCCGCCAGCCCTCGCTACGCCCAGGTTCTGGAACTGCTCCAGACCCAACTGGCCAAGTGGCAGTGGGAGACCCATGACCCCTGGGTGTGTGCCCCCGACGGCGTCCTGGAGGAGAAGCTGTCCCCACAGTGCCGGCCACTCCACAATGAGCTGTGAGGGTGGCCGGGGGCACGTGGGAGGCCTCCCCAGACCCGGCCCCCACCTTTCCAGCCAATGTGGAGGAAGGGGCAGGGATGACAGCATCCCGTCTGAGGAGGGCTCTCTCTGATGCTGGGGTCGTTGCTGCCACTGCCCTGACCGGGGAGTGGTGGGCGTGCGCCCCAGTCCCTTCCTCCCCCCGTGGGGGTGGGGACGTGGCTGTCCTGGTGTCTGAGTCATGTCTCAGCACAGGACCTCCAGGGGTCCGGGAACAGGGCGGGATCCCCAGCCCGTGACAGGTGGGGATGGCCTGGGCGAGGGGGCCTTGTCTTCTGGGTTCAGTTGGGGACCTGCCAATGAAGGGCCTGGGACCTGGGGCTTAAGACCTTCGTTCCTTGGAGCCCACGGATGTCCCTGCACCCTTCACCCAAGGAGATGGGGCTCCCAGGGGCCTCGTGGGTGGTGGCGGGTCCAAACCACACTCTGTGGGAGCCCAGCGTCCGGCTTTTATCAGTCTGTGGCCTTTAAAAAGTGTTTGAACAGGGGCGCCTGGGTGGCTTAGTCGGTTAAGCGTCTGACTTTCGCTTAGGTCATGATCCCGTGGTTTGTGGGTTCGAGCCCCGCGTCGGGCTCTGTGCTGACTGCCAGCTCAGAGCCTGGAGCCTGTTTCAGTCTGTGACTCCCTCTCTCTCTGACCCTCCCCTGCTCATGCTCTCTCTCTCTCTCTCTCCTAGAAATGAATAGAACATTAAAAAAAAAAAAATGCATAGTTAATAATCTGTAGAGCAACCACTACGATAATTTCAGCACCCTAACTTTGAAGGCCATGGTTGAATGTGTGTTGNGACTCCCTCTCTCTCTGACCCTCCCCTGCTCACGCTGTCTCTCTCTCTCCTAGAAATAAATAAAACATTAAAAAAAAAATTAAAAAAAAAAAAAAGTGTTTGAACAACGCTTGGGGGTGTTTTGCTTCCTTTCCTTTGCCCCATGGTCAAGTTCCCGACCCCGGCTGGGTTTCCATCAGGCTGATGACTCGTGGCAGGCTCGCTTCCCGAGCGCCGGCTTTCGTTCCATGGTCTGTATGGCAAAGCTCACCCTCTGTGAATGTCCAAGTGTAAAGACCCCCAGCCTGTGGCTCGGGTGGTTTTGTCCGTCTGGAAGCCAGCGTGGCAACACACCTGTTGCTTGTAGATGCTCCTGACCTGCCCAGAAGGCGGGGCTTTTCCCTCCAGTGGCCTCGGCTCCTGCTGCCCTTCCCTCCCTGCTGACTCCGTCCCAGGAGCGTAGGGAGAGAGCCACGGTCCAGGTCACTGTAAAAGCTTTATTTCAATAAAATACACGAAAGTTCACATTCTGACCGTGTCTGTGATAACGGCGGCCTGAGTTCCGCCTGAGGCGTTCCGACCCAGCCGCTGCTGCCAGAATTCTGTTCGGTCTGCGACTGAGGCAGAGCTCGGTGGTGAGGGGACCCCGGGGGGCCTTGCCCGAGCCTCACCCGAGCGTCTCCTGAGCTCTGGAGGTGGGGTGAAGGTGCTTTCCTCTGGACAAGGAGCTGCGGGGGTGCCCGCCTAGTGGGGTGCAGTTCCCAGGCTCAGGGGAACGAAGCTGGCATTTGCACGACGTGTGTGTGGAAGGCTTCTCCAGGACCCCCAGGGGGCCCCGGACCCGCCAGGCACCGCTGAAAATACTGTTTCTGTCACCGGGACACCAGGCACACATCTCTCTAAACTGGAGTCCCGAGGGATGTGTCAGCCGTCAGGAGCTGAGAAAGTCAGGATGACACGAGGGGGTTGGGAGGGACCGCGGGGGGCCTCAGGGCCACCAGGCTGCTGCCACCATGGCTTTGGAACGAGCCCTTTGGCATTGAAATGCAAAAGGGAAGTGCAGGATTCGGGTCCGACGGGTGGCCTGCAGCCCTGGGAGGGCTCGGGGGACGCCCCACCGCGGACGTGCTCTCGGGGCCTGTGGTTCAGACCACGCGGAGCCGTGGAGGAGAAGATGGTCCAGATGCCCAGCGTGCGCTGCCCGTGGTGCAGGTTCAAGGGTGGACCCCGGTGAGAGAGGGGAGCAGATGCCCGCAGAGCTGGGCCTGTCGGGTGAGCACCCCCAAGGCTGTGCCTGCGAGGCCCCGAGCCCGAAGCACAGGACCACGTGATCAGGGACTCCCGTGGGGACTCGGAGGTCCCACACTTCCTGGTGGGACCTGAGGGGGCGTCAGCGGGGGCTCTGCTCTGCCCACACCACCTTCTTCTGTTCGTCCACGATGGCCAAGCGGACGCAGCCCACCAGGGTCTCCAGGTCGCTCCAGCCGTCGGGGGCCAGGCTGCCGTACAGACAGGGCACCTGGTCCAGCTCTCTCTCCTCCCGCCGGCTCACCTCCAGGAGCTGCTCCTCCGAGGTACCGAGCCGCTGCAGGGCCTTCCTGCACACGTGGGACACGGAGGGCCACGGTCAGTAGGAGTTCCGGGGGACCCGCTTTGGGGGTCCACGTGCCTCGTAAGGAAGACGGGAGTCGGGCCCCGGGTGACACTGCACTGGTGGGGGCGCGGGCTCTCGTTTACAGCCTCAGATACAAACTGTAAGGGGGCCACACCCCAACTGCGCATACCCCAGCCAACACCCTGGCAGCCTTAGTCAAGCCTGATGCCAGGCCTCCCTCCCCGTCTGGGCTGCTCCTGGGGGTAGGGCTGCCAGTGCCTTGTCCACCAGGGGCTGGCACAGGTGAGGCCTGGAGACCCCAGGCACGTGGCACCAGATTCAGAGCCACTGCGAGCCTGCGGGGCACACCTACTTGAGCTTCCTTGCTGCCTTCTCGTTGACGGGAATGTGGACGATGATGGGGAAGATCTCCATCCTGTGCAGGGCACACACGCTGTCCAGCCGGACGTCCAGCAGGGCATGGGTGTTCTTCAGGGGAGAGGGGAGACGGCCCAAGGCCCTTGGCCTCAGAGGCAGCGAGAGGAGCCCACACCCAGGAGGGGGCGGCGGGAAGAGAATGTCGTGGTACGAGGGCACTTGCTGTACAATCTTAAGTCTGTCCCTCTGGGTTTTCACTGGCAGAATCTAGGAACTACGAGCCGCTGGGGTTGAGAGAGACTTTGTGGGGGGCCGGCACCCTCGGGGTCAGAAGGCTCCGTCAGCCTCTGTGGGGGGGGGTTCAGGGGGGCATCTGCCTCCGGCTCACAGCTGGGCCTGCCCATCTTACGTCCCCATCAAACTGCATGGTTCAGGGTGAACTGCCTTTCATGTATTTGTTTGAGCCTTAAATTAGTATGGAGGCTTATCTCCATTTTATTCCTCGTTTTAACAAATATTACTCAACGTTGCCTGTGCCGAGGAATCCGGCTCAGGGAGGTTAGTGGATCCCAGACGGCAGAGACAGGGCTCCATCCTTCTGCGCTACGCCCTCTGCACACTGAGCACCGGCACGGGGTGCCCCTGGCCTGCAGGTGGGCCACCAGCATCTCTCCAATCTCAAGGTCAGTTCTTCCCACCCTATCCCACCACCATCCACTGGAGATGGGGTCCCCAAACCCCCAGAGCAGCCCCTGCCCCGCCCATTACCTTTTCCATGAGGGACTCAACAGCCTGGCGGGTCACCCAGTAGCGGCCACCGGATGCCTCCTTCTCCTGGATGATGTCCCCCCTCTGGCTGGAGGCATCGTACTCCTCCTGGCTCAAGTACTCTGAAGGTGACAGCAGATGGGGACATCAGGCACCCAGCTCTGCAAGGTCCCGAGGGAGCTCCGTGCTGAAAGCTCTCACCCCCGTGCCCCCCCCCCCCCGAGCTCTGGGGAATGCTCTGCCTAGCGTGGCCTCTGTGTAAACCTGGCCCTGCTCTTCACACTCAGAGGAGTCTGTGCTCTGCACGTGCACCTTCAACCGTCAGTCATGTGCTGGGCCAGTGCCAGGATGCGGGGGGATGGATGGAAGGAAGGGGGGAAGGAAGGGAGGAAGGGTGTGGCTAACCCCCTCCCCCATCACCCCCAAGCTCCAAACATGCACGTCCAGCTTCTCACCCCTAGAAAGCCCTCAGAGCCCACAGGTCAGAGCTCCTCAGCCAGGGGCTGGGGCCCCCCAAGCAAGACCAGCCAATGTCGGCAGGCATTTTGGGCTGTCACAGCTCAGGGGGAGGGGGTGCTACCGTCATCTGGTGGGTGGAGGCCAGGGACATTGCTCAACACCCTCCCACGCCTGGGTGGGGCCCCAGCACAGAGAGTGAGGCCGCCCCACCCTACGGTCAGTGCCCAGGTGGAAAGCCCTTGCCCGGAACAAACTAGTCAAAACACACCCCACTTCTGCCACTCTCGGTTTTGACACCCATTCTCCGGAGTCAGAGTCGTGCCCCCAAAGCACTCCCACAGTCAGGCGACCCCAGCCCGCGGAGAGCCCTTCTCTAAGGCCTTGCCTCCCCAGCGTGGCCGCGCCTGCAGCCGCCCTGGCCCCAGGGGCCCGGAGCCCCCTGCGCGTCTGCACACTCTGCTCGCTCACGGACTCCTACCCGACCGTCAGAGCCCCGTGCGGCACGCCTTCTCTGAAGAACCTGACTCCCTCTCAGGCCGCCCGTGCAGCCAACACCCGGTGGCCTGCGGCGGCATCAGGAGGCTGTCTCCAGCTCCCTGCACAGAGCCTGGCACACGGCCGCTGCCCACGAGAGGAGCCCACCGGCGGGCCCCGTGCCCTCTGTGCGTTCCTGGGGGTAGTGCAGAGCCGAGCCGTGAGCGGATGAGTGAAAGCTCCCACAAAGCCTGTGTCCTGCTCTCCAACCTCAGAACCATCTTTTCTGCTGTGTGGATGCTCAGACGCTGTCCCCTGGATCCCGGAGCCCAGAGGGCGGGTTCCTCTCAGTGACTCTCCACTGAGCAGCTCTGGACGTGAGCAGGTGGGAGGAGCCCTTCGGTGCCCCCGCCCAGAGGTGGGTGGGGCCCTTCAGTGTCCCTGCCCCAGAGGTGGGTGGAGCCCTTCGGTGGTCCTGCCCCGGTTCTGTACAAACCTATCTGTCAGCAGGGACTGCGCTGGATTGAATAGCATCCCCCAAAATGCATGGCCTGGAGCCTCAGAATGCGAGCTTATTCGGAAATAGGGTATTTGCAGATGTGATTAGTTACGATGAATTCATCATGGAGCAAGACGGGCCCTAAAGACTGGTTCCTTATAAGGAGACTGTGTGAGGGGCCCCGGGGTGGCTCAGGTGTTAAGCATCGACTCTTGGTTTCAGCTCAGGTCACGATAGTACCGTTTGTGAGCTTGATCCCTGCACCTGGTTCTGCACTGACAGCAAGGAGCCTGCTTTGGATTCTCTCTCTCCCTCTCTCTCTCTGCCTCTCCCCCCTCTCGCACTCTCTCTAAATAAATAAATAAACTAAAAAAGAAAAAGAAAAGACTGAGGACAGAGACACAGAGAGGGAGGTCACATGACAAGGAGGGAGAGACTGCAGTGACACAGACACAATCCGGGCCCCCAGGGCTGTGCCCCCCCCCCCCCGGGAAGCCAGAAGAGGAAAGGAGTCCCTCCCCTTAAAGCCTCTGGGTGGGGGCTGGGGCAGCCCAGAGACACCGGGACCTCTGCCTCCTGGACTGCGTCACCTGGGAGAATACACCCCTGCCGTTCCGAGTGCCCCAACCTGTGGTCCCTTGTCACAGCAGCGCCAGGACGCTCACGCAGTAGCCTCCTGGAAATCGCTCTGCCACCTGACAGACGGGTGGGGCTCCCAGGCAACAGCGTACCTGCGGCGCACTTCTTGAACCCCTGGAGGAAGCACAGCTTCTCGCTCAGGATCCTGCCGACCACCCTGGGCACGAAGAGCACGGGCCGGGGCCGGCCGGGCCTGTGGGGGCACACCAGGCTGTAGGGCACCAGGGTGAAGCAGCTCTCCGCCCAGAAGCAGGCGGTGGAGGTGGAGGGCTCTGCGGTGGAGAGCAGGGTGAGGGGCCGGGCCGGGCAGGGCGGCTCACCAGCCCCCGCGGCCCAGGATGCACTGTGTCAGCCTGGGGCTCCTGCCGGGACACGGGAGCACCCTCCGCTCCCACCAGCGACACCCGCCTCCCACACGGGCTGCTGGCGGCTCCTTGCGCCCTTTGATTTGAGGGCCCTCCAGGCGCAGCTCCGCAGGCCCACGGCGGGAAAGAGAAACAGTTCTCTGCCTTCCCCACGGTCGGCCTGCCCCCTGGCTCGGGGTCCTCGCCCTTGCTGGACGCACAGCACCAGGCCTTCCCTCCCTCCGGATCCTGTCTCCAGCAGCCGTGTTACGCACCCAAAAAACCTTCCAGAAAGAAGAAAACTCACTCTAACAATCCACTTCCACTGTCTTCATTTGCACGGTTTGACCTGATCGGGGGGTGTGCCGTGCTGACCTCTGTTACGACCTCCCACCCACGCCTGGCATGAGGGGGCCATCAAGGAGCCCCTTGATCCGCACCTTCCAGCCTGCCGCGCTCCAGCAGGGCCCCGTCAAAGGATGAGCACAGGGGGCCAGCCTTGGTTCTGTCCACGCTGAGACGGACCAGCTTCTGGGGTCCCCCGGAAGACTGCTGGAGGGGGCGGAGGGACGCGAGGTGTCTGTGCCGTCTGCACACGGCCAGGCCCCGGCCCCTAGAGCACCAGGCTGTGCTCACCCAACAGCTGGGTGGTGCAGCCCCACGCCAGAGAGAGGGCGGGAGATGAAGGGGGGCAGAGGCCCTGAGCAGGGCGCCCACAGAGAGGCAGGACTGCCTGAGGCAGGAGGGAAGGGCAGGGGCCCCCACGGCCGCCCTGCCCAACCCCGGGAACCTGGCCTAGCTCCCTGCCCGGGCGCAGCTGTGGGCTCCACGTCAGGCCCTCGGAGGGAAGGGATGGGGTGCAGACAGGCAAACGGGATGAACTGGGAGTGTGGCAGAGGGCAGGTGTGACCTATCTGCACACATTAGAGGAACTTGCAGGCTGGGTGCCACGTGCAGACCCAGGTGACCGCTGGAGGGCCCCCCAGGGAGAAACACGCCAGGGGTCACGCCCGTGGGGTCAACAGGCCACCCCAGATGGGGTCAGGGCCCTCCAGGTGGGACCCACCGGCAGATCATGTGACCGGGGAGGAGGCGGGCCAGGGGAGAGAGGCAGGGCCCGCCGTAACAGCGGCCTGTGTCAGGGATGAGGTTGCCCGTCTCGCCCCCTCACCTTGCGGGCACCCAGTCCCACCTCACCTTGCGGGTGACCGTACTCTGCTGTGCCATGTCCTGGATCAGGGCGATGAGCAGCTGCTGAGCCCTGTGCAGAGGAGCACAGCCCTGACCCAGGGGCAGGGAGGCCCCTCCCAGTGCCCCAGAGCACCGCCGTGGCCCCAGGAAGCAGCCCTCGGCTCCAGTGGCCACTGCGGTCCGCTGGGGCTCTGGAAAACCCACAGAGCCCCGGCCCACCCCCGAGCTGCCAGTTGAGCTGTTCCGAGTCGGGGCCCGGGTGACTCAGGGTGGGCCAGGGTCTGGGCCACGTTCCAGAAGCTCGCCAGCCAGGTATGGCCACGGGTGAGAAGGCTACACGGTACCGGGCAAGTCGCCCGCGCTCTGTGTACTACGCTTGGTCCAGAACACGGTTCTCCGCAGGCGTGTTGTAGCTCCCAGGGAGGCCGACCCCTGTCCAGTTGGCCCAGGTCTGAGGGCGCCCCAGGATGCGGGGCTTGCTGAGCTCAAACCAACACAGTCCCGGACACACCAGGACACCCTGGGCTTTAATTGTCACAACTAGGGGGCAGAAGGACCGCTGACAGCTCAGCCCGATGTCACGTGGTCCTCAGTGCTCTCGGATGGAGGCCACCCTTCTCACAAAGAAACCCCACGTAAGCAGTAAGAGGGAGGGCGGCACATCGGGGGCTCCATCCACTTGGGGGCGTCTCGTCGCACCCGCCCTCTGCTCCTAGGCAGTGAAGGGAAGCTTGGGGAGACCACTCTTCCTCCCTGGCAGGAGGGTTCGTCCACGAGAAGCCAGGCCAGGCACCCCCGGCAGCGCCCCGGCCCAACCCGGGACAGCTGCTTACCGTGCGTAGTTGGGGACGGCGCCGTGCTCGGCGCCCTTCGTGCTATAGGGGCCCACGCGGTGGGCGTGCCAGCAGCCACGGCCCTGGAACATGGTGTCGGTGACGTGCAGGATGTCGTTGCACTGGGCCTGCAGCTCCCCCGCCGCCCGCGCCTCCAGGGCCAGGTTGACTCGGATGTAGAAGGAGTCCCCCGAGGTAGCCGCTTTGGCCTCCAGGTCCTGAACCAGCTTCTTATAACCTGATCAGAGATGAGCCTGGGGCTATGATCCCGCACGAGGAAAGGTCTGGAATGTGAGAGCAAGGGAGAAGGAAGGAACCCCCCACCCCCACCCCAGAGTCTTAGGAGCCGTTTCAGTGCTGGAGTCCGTGGGCAGGAGATTCCAGCCGCCCCGGGGTCCTCTGCCGACTGGGGGCACAGCCTGGTCCTGGGGTGGGCAGCAGGGCGGGCCTCCGTGCAGCCAGGGGCCCGCGGACACAGGACCCCGTGGCTCAAGTCTGCAGTGGTGGGCTCACGGGGCAGGTGGTGTGGGGGACTGTGTACCCTCCATGTTGACCTTCACAGACAGGCAGCAGAAGCCGTTCACCCTCTGGAGAAGTCCGACAGCCTTCTCCAGGGTGGTGCCCTGGAGGGTGGCCTTGAACGAGGACTCCGTCGCCTCATAATCCACCTGAGGGCAAATCACGGGTGTTGGGCCCTGTTGACCTGGATTCTGCCATCCCAGTCTGAGTACAGGTGTGTGCCCTACAGAAGGACCCACTCACCCTCCCAGCGTCCACACACACCCATCCCAGCCCTGGTCACCCGCCCTGTCTCAGGACATCCTGACGTCGGCGGCTCCGACTACACACATCCCCAACCCGAGAGTCAGCCACCATCCCTTCTCCTGATGCAGAAGGATGAGACTGGACCACTTTATGGCACCGCACACAAAAATAAATTCAGAAGGGATGAAAGACCTAAATGTGAGACAGGAAACCATCAAAATCGTATTGGAGAACACGGGCAACACCTCTCTGACCTCGGCCACAGCAACTTCGTACTAGACGCATTTCCAGAGGCAAGGCAAACAAAAGCAAAAATGAACTATTGGAACCTCATCAAGATAAAAAGCTTCTGCACAGGGAAGGAAACAATCAACAAAAGTAAAAGGCAGACTATGGAATGGGAGAAGACATTTGCAAATGACATATCAGATAAAGGGTTAGTATCCAAAATATATAAAGAACTGATGCAACTCAGTACCCAATAAAACAGAAACCCAGTTAAAAAATGGAATGGGAGAAGACATTTGCAAATGACATATCAGATAAAGGGTTAGTATCCAAAATATATAAAGAACTGATGCAACTCAGTACCCAATAAAACAGAAACCCAGTTAAAAAATGGGCAGAAAACATGAATTGACGTTTTTCCAAAGCAAACATCCAGATGGCCAACAGAAACATGAAAAGATGCTCAACATCGCTCAGCATCAGGGAAATACAAATCAAAACCACAACGAGATACCACCTCACACCTGTCAGAGGGGCTAAAATTAACGACTCAGGCAACAACAGATGTTGGCAAGGAGAAAGGAGATCCCTCTCGCACTGCTGGTGGGAATGCAAACTGGGGCGGCCGCTCTGGAGAACAGTGTGGAGGTTCCTCCGAAAGTTACAAATAGAACCTACCCTACAACCGAGCAATAGCACTACGGGTATTTACCCAAAGGATACAAAGATGCAGATCTGAAGGGTTACACGCACCAGATGTTCACAGCAGCATTATCAACTGTAGCCAAATTGTGGACACAGCCCAGGTGTCTATCCACTGATGAAATGGATGAAGAACATGTGGTTTATACACACACACACACACACACGCATGCCCAGAATGGAATATAACTCAGTATCAAAAAGAATGAAATCTTGGGGCGCCTGGGTGGCTTAGTCGGTTAAGCGTCCGACTCGGGCTCAGGTCATGATCTCGCGGTTCGTGGGTTCGAGCCCCGCGTCGAGCTGACAGCTCGGGGCCTGGAGCCTGTTTCAGTCTGTGACTCCCTCTCTCTCTGACCCTCCCCTGCTCACGCTGTCTCTCTCTCTCTCCTAGAAATAAATAAAACATTTAAAAAAAAAGAATGAAATCTTGCCATTTGCAACAACATGGATAGAACTAGAGGATTACGGTACTAAGCAACATAAATCAGTCAGAAGGACAGATGCCAGATGATTTCACTCATATGTGGAATTGAAGAAACAAAACAAAGGAGCAAAGGGAAAGAGAGAGAGACAAAAACCAAGAAACAGACTCTTAACTACAGAGAACACCCAGATGGTTACGAGGGGGTGGGTGAGGCAGGCGATGGGGAAGAAGGAGGGCACCTGTCGTGACGAGCCCTGGGTGACGTGTGGAGTCACTCTTTTGTCCCCCCGAAATTAATCTTACCCTGTATGTTAAGTAACTGGAAGTAAAATAAAACCTTAAAAGTAAATAACTAAATAAATAATAAAACATATATTACAACACGTTTTCAGGCCGTTAGACCTGAACTGGCCCCATTTGGATGCCAGGACTGTCTCCCCAAACATCATAAAGGGCTCCTGTCGCTTTAACCACAAGGTAGGCTGATGACTGAGAATCTTAAGGGGCCCGTTAGGGATGTGAGGAAGGGCCACTCGCACACGTGTGTGTGTGTGTGTGTGTGTGTAAAACACACTCCCGCCAGCAACTCCTGCCCCTTGCACCAGAGCAGGGACGAGGTTGCGGGGCCCCCACCCCACCTCCCATCCCCCGCCCCTGGCTCACCCCTGGGGGAACCGCCCACGGGAACAGGACGACTCTGTCCACTTTCAGGCCACGTCCACGTCACCTTCCTGCCCACGTATTCACTTGACAATAATTAGGTAAGTGGTGAATTTGTGGGTTTTGCAGTTTAATGAATATTTTCCAATAAAAAAGCTTTTTTAAATGCCCCCGATGAATCCTATGTTAGTGTCACGTGCATTTTACTACACTCACACCAAGCGGTCAGCACAGTAGGGAAACAAAGGCCCCGACCCCAGAACAGGCCTGGGTCTTCGTCACATGGCCGTAGCCTCGAGCGAGTGGAGCCTCAGCCTGAGAGCTGAAATGTCCCCGTCCGGTCAGAGCTGTGCTGCCGACCCCGCTGGGTCCTGGGGGCTCGAGGCCCGGTGCCACACTCACCATCATGATCTGGGTGCCCGGCCGCAAGGCCATCTCGTCCGCTGCCGAGCCTGGGGCCACCCGGTGAATGAAGATGCCCGAGAGGTTGCCGCCAATGATGCTTATCTGCTCCAGCAACGCGTCCCCCTGGAAGGCCAGCACGGTGACCTGGCTCAGGAGCTTGCGGGCTGGCCTCCTCCGCACTGGGACGCTGCTGCGGGAGGGGAGGTGACAGAGCCCACGAGCCACCCAGAGCCGGAAGTCAGGAAGGGCCCTGTCCCCACCGGCCCCAGCATTCTGGAATTCTCACCACCTAGCCACCACCCCCTCCTCAGAAAGGCTGTCATTTCCCAACAGTGATAGGACATGGTCCTCACTCCGCCCTGCCACCGGCTGGCCCCAGCGCCCCCTCCCCCGCCGTCTCCCCCCCGCACCGCTCACCTGACAGGGAGGCCCCCAGAGGACGGCGGCTGCAGGCTGCTCTCACACCCAGGGAGGTCTGGACGCAAGCAGAGGGCTCAGACACTGGCCAGGCCAGCCCCCGAGGTCACCCCTCCTGACCGAGCTTCTGCTCACCTGGGCAACCTCCCCCCCCCAACGCTTAGCCGCCCCCCCCCCAACACTGGTCTGTCTCTTTCTGCTGAGGCCGAACCTCCTCTTCCTCTTCCCTCTCTCGCTGCTTAGAACCTTAGTTTCCGGGCTCTGTGCTGACAGCTCAGAGCCTGGAGCCGGCTTCAGATTCTTCAGATTCTGTGTCTCCCTCTCTCTCTGACCCTCCCCTGCTCACGCTGCCTCTCTCTCTCAGAAACAAATAAAAAAACATTTTAAAAAATAAAATAGGGGCGCCTGGGTGGCTCAGTTGGTTAAGCATCCGACTTCGGCTCAGGTCATGATCTCACGGTTCGTGGGTTCAAGCCCCACGTCGGGATCTGTGCTGACAGCTCAGAGCCTGGAGCCTGTTTCAGATTCTGTATCTCCTTCTCTCTCTGACCCTCCCTGTTCATGCTGTCTCTCTCTCTGTCTCTGTCTCTCAGAAATAAATTTAAAAAAAAATAAAAAAATAAAAAATAAAAATAAAATAAAATAAAATAAAAGAACCTTGGTTTCCTCTTCCCCCAAACAGCAGTGGGGATTGACCTACACGGTGTCCTATGTGATAGCTGAGTAGCCAACATTGTACAGGACAGGACAGCTGGGGTCTGGATTTCTGGCTACATTAAAAATCAAATCCACGGTGGGCAGAGTGAGTGAAATAGGAGACGGGGGAATGAAGTGCGCTTGTGATGCGCACTGGGTGATTACAATAAAAACGGAAAATCAAGTCAAATCTGGCATAACCCTGGGCCCACATTTCCGCATGGATCTGCATTTCTGCAGGGCGGCAAGTGCCAGCACTGGCCATCAGCTGCCTGGTCAGGTGACCCAAGGGAGCCCTGGACCCCTCCTGCCCTGAAGGTGTGGCTGTTCCGGACAGAGCAGGTTGCGCGCGCCCCCTGGTGGTCACATGGGTGAATTCGAGTCGGGGTGCTAAGCACCTGCTGTGTGTGTGAGGCACGCGGCTGGGGGCAGGTGAGCAGGGGTGGACAAGGTGAGGAGGCTGTCCCTGGGGGGCCCATCGCTTGAGAAGGAGGGGAGACCAGTTAAGTCACAGATGTGAAGAATAGGCCCTAGTAAATGTGGAAGGTCTCAGGTGGGAGAGAGCTCCCAGCAGCTGTCCCTCCCAGGAGCAGTGAGGGCTAACCCCCTTTGCCTTTGGTATTGCTGGGAAACTTAAGTGTCCCCGGGCCAGAGCAGGGAGGCACGGAGAGAGAACTCGTGTGAGTGCTGATGCTGAGCTGGGCAGGAAGATGAACACAGCCCCCTCGGCCTCCAGGCGAGAGAAAGGACTCCCAGTAACAGGGCACACCTGGGCAGGGGCTTGAGTGACCCGGGGGTCTGCACTTCCCAGAGGCCGGGGGCAGGGCAGCGTGAAGCTCGCCTCCCCTCCCTCTGGAGAGGAACCGGGTGGTCTCACCAGCCCCCCTGAAGACCCCCGTTCTCACTTGTCCTGCTATGGCGGCCCAGCCCGGGAGAGGTGAGCCGTCGCGGAGGTCCGTGGGGAGGGGGTGGGGGCGGGGGGAGTGCACTCACCTGCCCGGTCTACAATCTCATAGTCCAGGTCTGTGTCACCTGCCTTAGCCCCCGGGGAGGGTCCCCGGTCCACCTGCAGGCTTTCTGGGAAATTACTGGAAAGTGTGGAAAGATTGCTTACTCCCTGGCTCAGACCCAGAGACCCTGATACCTGCCCAGCCCTCAGCCGGCGTCCCAGTGAGCCGCCGGGGCCCGCGCCATCTGAACCCCATTGCCAGTCCCCTACCTGAAAGAACAGGGATCTTCCCAGAAGTCCTCTGTGGCCCGCTTGTACAGGGACTGCTGACTGGGCGGCACGGGGCTGCTGGAGCGGAAGCTGTCCACCAGCTCGCGGTTGGATGAGGCACTCAGGTCAGAGCAGAGCTGAGACTGGGCGGGGGGGGGGGTTGGCGGGACAGAGGTCGGCACAGGGCTCACCCGGGGACCCCGCTCGACACCTCCCCGCTGCTCTGCAGGGCCCCTATCGGGGCAGAGGAGGCGAGAAGGACATAGCACAGAGCAAGGTCACACTAACTGAGCACCTACTATGTGCCAGGCACCCTGCTGGCTGCTTTCTATATTTCATGTGGCTCAGTTCCGATAGATAAATCTACGTGGTGGGGTAGTATGGTCCCACTTTACATACAAAGCAGCTGAGGCCCAGAGAGGCCAAGTTCCTGGCTGCTGAGGGCCACGTGTGGAGCGAGGCACCAGAAGAGAGCAGGTGCACTGTGTGGGTCTGAATGCAGCGCCCCCCCACCGCAGTTTCACTTCACAAGGACTTCGTTACCACCTGCGGGGGGCCAGGTGCCCGTGTATCCCGGTCAGTGGGGACGCGCCTGGCCTGGCCCCAGGAGAGGACGTGGCGGCCGCCATACCTCAGTGGAGCTGGAGCAGCTGCAGTCACTGTCGTCCCGTGGACAGATGGCCAACATGCGCACCAGCCGCTGCTTCCCCTTCGGACAGGGCTCCCTGGCGCCAGCTTCCTGCTCAGGCTGCCAAAGACGGGCCACAGGTGGTCTGTGCAGGAAAGCTTCCTCTCGGATGCCCTCGGGGGTGGGGGTTCCAGCAAGTCACCTCCCTCCCAGGTCCCCCTCCTGCCTCCACCTCCCACCTCCTCCCTCCAGACACTGTTTCCTCATCACGTCCCCCCCTCCGAGCCTGGGGACCCGCCCCCCGCACCACAGGAGCTGACCACTGAAGAGACGGAAAGCAACCAGCTTAGTGATGCTATTTTAGGGATTATATGTTGTCCCTTACAGGTTATACAAATGACATATGCTTCATGAATAACCCCAGGGCTCTGTACAGAATACTGGGGGCAAACAGAAATGGTTAGAGGAGAAAATAAAATGCACCCATCCTCCACACTCAAGAACAAGACCATTAGCATTTTGCTGTCTGTCCCTATTTTTCTGTGTATATACATGCATAATGTATGTATGTATATTTGGAACGTGGTTGATGTGGGCAGGGTGAAGGAGGAAGGGGCTGGGGGCCTTGCCTCGGCCTCACCAAGGACCCGGGCGCCTCTGAAGAGGCTCACCCCCCAACCCCCGTGCCAGAGCTGGGGCTGTGGACACATTGTAGCAGGAGGTTTTTAGGACCATTTTAGCTCCTGAGGAAAGCAGTCCCTCAGCGTGGAGTCAGCTCCTGGACTTGGGACTTGCAAACTTAAGATGCATCAGCTACAAAAGCAAGTGGCTGCCCGCCCCGTTTCATATGCTTTCCTTCTTCATCGAACACCATACTTTAGAGGTTCCGGAACCTTCCGCCAGGCTACCCCTCTCGTGCCTCGCATAAAGAGTACCATCAAAGGAGGTGCAGACGCAGACTCAACTTGCCCAGATGTGTGTATCTTCAAGGATCCGCCAACACGGTTCACCCGGTTCATCCTCGAGAGCCGGTGTGCAGTGGACATGGCACAACCCGACGACCCAGCGAGGGGACCGTGATTGGCCTCCCAGCCCCCCCCCTGGCATCCCCGAGGGGTGGGACCGAGGCACTCACCCCTTGCTGGGTCCCAGCCTGCGGCTGGTGGAGCTGCTGGCGAAGCTCACAGACCTGGTCCGTCAGCTCAAACACTTTCCTGCGGAGGGCGTCCTTCTCCGTCAGGCTCTGAGAAATCTCCATCTGGGCAGCGTCTCGCGCCAAGTAGGCCTGGGAGCCAGAAGGGGAAGCAGGGGGGGATGGCACGCAGCGAAGGAGCGGGTCTGTGGGCGACAGCGGTGGGGGGGCCCGCCCTCCGGCACCTGGTCTCGCTCTTTCTGCAACTCCAGCAGTTGGCCCTGCAGGGAGGTCACCTTCTCCCTATAGATGGCGCAGTCGGCCTTGGTCTTCTGGAACTGCAGCAGGGTCTGCTCCTTCTCCTCCCAGAACTGGCGGGGGACAGACAGACAGCCCATGCAGGCCTGCGGCTCTGGGGACTGAGGGCCGCGCGGGGCCGGGGTGCCTCGGGGAGGTGGGGGGGGTCCAGGCGGTAAATGCTCATTTCTTAGGTGCCAAATTCCAAGGTGCGTCCCCCCACAAGGCTGCTATGCTGATTATATCTGAATTTAGTTGGCTCTGGATCTCGGGGTTCTGAGTTCGAGCCCCACGCTGGGGCGCAGATTACTTAAAAATAAACTCTTAAAAAAACACACACGGTCGTTGCACGTATGACTGTGTTTTGTGTATTCTATGTCCCCGA
Source organism: Hyaena hyaena (assembly GCF_003009895.1). Lineage (NCBI taxonomy): Eukaryota > Metazoa > Chordata > Mammalia > Carnivora > Hyaenidae > Hyaena > Hyaena hyaena. The sequence goes on along the minus strand of NW_024080653.1, from coordinate 4,301,263 downwards.
AGATGTAAGCACTTTCCCTGCATGTGGCCTCATTCTGTCTATGGTCTCGCTCCTTGCCTCCCGCCTTGCCTGCTGTGGCAACTAACTGGAAAGCACCCGCGGGTGTATCGCTCGTTTGTCTGGTTGCTTCCTGGCCTCCCACCAACCAGACGGGACCTCTAGCCTCGGGTCCGTATAGCTTCCGTGAAGGATGAGCGGACGGACCGGCGGGTTCGTGAAGCAGATTCGGATTCAAGCTCTGTGTGGTTTCAAGGGCCTGTGTCCCCCGTCCGTGCAACGCGACCTGCGACCCGGGACGCGGCCCGGCAGGGTCACCTGCTTCCGCTGCCTCTCGGCGGCCATGGCCCGCTCCCTCAGAGAGTGGATGCGCCCCACGAGCTCCTGCTTGCTCTCCAGGGCCTCGTCGAGGTTCTGTTCCAGGATGTCCTTCTCCGCCTGCGGAAAAGACAGGTCAGCCGGGGGGGCCCTGACCCCCCTGGGAAGCACCCCATCATCCTCCCCGAGAACGGGCAACAGGAAATCTCGAGGCCGGGCATGTGGGTGGACTTGGCCTTCTTCCTGCACATCTCACAGAAGGAAAGGCTGGGTCAGCAATCAAAACGGGAAATGAGCATTTCACTTCTACTTCTATGAGGTCGAATATGGAAAGTAAAGGAAACTGAAAGCCTCTGGGGTGGCAGCCCCCCCCACACTCCAGAAGCAGTGTCGGGCTGCTGTCCCCACATCCACCCACAGTCTCTGAGAGATGGAGTGTCCATCGGTTCACTCGTGCCCGCTCTGCGGGAAGGGGCTTCAGAACGGTGGCCCCGACCCGGGCTGTGTGACAGCACCAGTGTGGCGCCCGCAAGGGTCTACCCCTGCTCAGTAAATGGACATTTTATTGACTGAAAGGAATCGAAGAGGAGAGGCAAAGGGCTTGTGGAGTTCTGAGGCTTTGGTGTGACCAGCGTACGTGTGGGCCCGACAGCAGGCACTCTGCAGGCAGAGGGTCCCCCCACAACCTTGAACCCCGTCGTGTATAATCAGCGCAGAGCTCTCCACACCAGCGCAGCAGCAGCTGACCGGCCGCGGGGGCATCGCCATGCACGTCCGCCAGCTGTGCGACCCGCCCACGCTGGGGCCGGGGAGGCGCGGGGAGGGGACGCAGGGCATCGCTAGATAGCAGCCCACTCCTCGCCCCCCACCCCCAGCCGACGACCTGTCGGGAGCCCCGCGGCCCGTGGGAAAGTCCAGCCGGCTGCCAGGGACGGGGACCCACCAGGCTGAAGGTCAGCGAGCGGAGCTTCTCATTCTCCTCCTTCAGGCGGGTCAGCTCCTTGTCCCCAGGCCCCAGGCCGCCGGCCATCTGCAGGGACCGCTCTCGAAACTCTCGCTCGTGGGAAGAAGACATCTTCTCGCGCTCCAGCTCTTGCTTCATCAGGTACAGCTGCCGCGGGAGGCCGAGGGGGAGGACAGGGAGCGGCCGTGTCTCCACTGGCCAGGGGCCCAGGGCCGTCTGCCTCCCTCAACATGTCTCCTCAGCGATGCTGTCGCTCCTCTCAAAGGGGCCCCTCCCCCAAGATCTCAAAACCCGTCAAAGAGTTTACCTGGCGACTCGTTCCTCTGTCTGTGAGGAGAAAGGCTTTCTAGCTGTATTTTACAGACGAGGCATAGCAGCTAAGTGGCTGGGCTGGGGCCCCAGGGACCGAGCAAGGAGCTCCGGGAATCACTTCTCTGACCATCCTGCACAACTGAAACCCCCATGGCTGGTGGTAAGTGGCCAGTGACCGAGCGTCTTCCCGCTCGCCCCGGGGCTTCCCTGCCTTTCCAGATTCTGCTAAGTCCAGTGCATCAAGGGGACTGGGATGTGTGAAAACCAGTAAGTGCAGAGAAAGAGGAAAGTCAAGTCAGACGGAGCAGAGATGCCTGGTCTATGCAGATGCACTTGTAATCCACCTGCAAACACGTGCCCCGCCCAGCTGACTGCTCCTCCAGGGCTGCAGGTCTCTGGAAACTACATGCCTGGCCTTGGCCCTGACGGAGAGCGCCCCGAGGGAGGTTCAGGTCTGGAACGAAGAGCCTGTCCCCCGGGGAGAGGGGACTTTCCTCCAGAGGCAAGCCTGGGAGACCTGGATGTCAGGGTGGAGTCAGCACTCACTCTAGGGTCAAGGAGACAAGGAAGGACCTTTCCAGTTGGACTTTTTCCCTTCCTCGTCTACTTAAGCAATAACAAACTTCCTGCTATGGGCCACCTGGGTTAGATGTGTCATACGCTACATATTCAAGAAGCAAAATTAAATCGTAAAGATTGGAATGAGGGGGCACCTAAAACTGATAATAAACCTAAGCAAATGAAACTAATTATATTTCAAACACGGTAACCACAATTGGGGGGGGGTGTATAGAGACACCAGCAGCCGCAACAATTCCGGGACGCGAGCCTGAACCGCACACCCTCCGCCGTCCTCAGCAGCTTTGCTCCCCTCGCAGCGTGAGCACGGCTCTTCTGAACGTATTTTCCACGCGCCGCAGGACGGAGCAAGGGAGTGTTCGCGTGGGTGGGACTCTCACGGGGGGACGGGCACCCGAGTATGGAATGGGGGAGGCCAGGAAACGCGCTCTGGGGATCGCCTGGAATTTGAGGTGTGGGGGTGACCTCCTGGCTTCTAAAATACAAGTGTGTGTGTGGGTGTGCATGCACACACGCCTGTTTGTATGCGAGCTCGTATATTTACACGCACGCTTCCTCGTTCTACCTGCGGAAAGGGCCAAGGAGCAAAGGCACCCAGGAGCAATGAGCTCACCTAGAGCCCTGACCTTCGTCTCTGCAAGGGGCCAGGGCCCTTCGGGGAGATGGCTGAGCCCAGCGCTGGGGCCGGGTGGGGACCTGATGACCCCAGAACCTCCCGTGACGTCAGAAAGGGAGTCCATGCACATCCCCAAAAGCAAGGGAGTCAAGAGCAAAAATAAATGATTGGGACCTCATCAAGATTAAAAGCTTCTGCACAGCCAAGGAAACAACCCAGAAAACTAATAGGCAACCAACGGAATGGGAAAAGATAGTTGCAAATGACATATCGGATAAAGGGTTAATATCCAGAATCTATAAGGAACTCACCAAACTACACGCCCGAAAAGCAAACAACCCAGTGAAGACATGGGCAGAAGATATGAACAGACACGTCCCCAAAGAGGACATCCAGATGGCCGACAGACACATGAAACGATGCTCAGCGTCCCTCCTCATCAGGGAAATACAAATCAAAACCACACTGAGATACCACCTCACGCCGGTCAGAGTGGCTAAAATGAGCAAATCAGAGAACTCTAGATGCTGGCGAGGGTGTGGAGAAACGTGCACCCTCCTCCACTGTTGGTGGGAATGTAAACTGGTTCAGCCCCTCTGGAAAACAGTGTGGAGGTTCCTCAGGAAACTAACAATAGAACTCCCCTATGACCCAGCAATAGCACTGCTAGGAATTTACCCAAGGGATACAGAAATGCTGAGGCATAGGAGCACATGGACCCCAATGTTCATAGCAGCACTCTCCACAACAGCCAAAACATGGGAAGAGCCTAAGTGTCCATCAACGGACGAATGGATCAAGAAGATGTGGTTTATCTATACCATGGAATACTACATGGCAATGAGAAAGAATGAAATCTGGCCATGTGTAGCAACATGGATGGACCTTGAGGGTGTTATGCTGAGTGAAATAAGTCAGGCAGAGAAGGACAGATATCATATGTTTGCACGTATAGGAGGATTAGGAGGAACTTGACAGAGGAACAAAGGGGGAGAAGAAGGGGGGAAATGGTGGGGGAAAGGGAGAGAGGCAAACCATGAGAGACTCTTGAATGCTGAGAAAAAACTGAGGACTGATGGATGTGGGGGGGAGGGGGAGATGGGCATGGAGGAGGGCACTTGTGGGGATGAGCACTGGGTGTTATGTGGAAACCAATTTGACAATAAACTATTTGTAAAAATAAATAAATAAATAAATTTTAAAAATTTTATAGAAAAGAAAAAAAAAAAAAAAGAAAGGGAGTCCGTGCTCGGAACACGAGGGGGCATTCCACAGGACAGGGAGGAGACGGAGGGGCTCCCGCGGGCCAACCCGGGACAACGTGAGCAAGCCCACTCGCGACAGCGACGCGCCACAGACGGCTGGAGCAGGAATGCGCGGGCTGTGCGGACAACAGACGCACGTGCCGGGGAGGAAGCCCCCGCCTCGGCCTCAGGATGTTGAAGGCCAACTGGTTGACCAGAGAAGTGGCTGGAGATAGGCTCTGCGGCCACCAGACCAGAGGCGAGTTTGGGCGAGAATCCCCAGTAAGGCTCTCTAGGGGGAAATGTCGAGGAGGCCAGGGTGCTTGCTGGGTCCAGAGCACCCCCCGCCCCAGGCTGCTTCTCAGCTGCGCGAGGACAAAGGACAGCAACCACAGCGGACGGACGGAGCTACGGCACCGGGCCAGGGGGGCGCGATTGACGGCAGCATCGAGGGGCGCTGTGCGGGTCCCGCCAAAAAGCCGTAACGCCTGTCCAGTGACAAGGACACAGCACACAAACCCGAAAGGAGGAGCCGTCTATTTCAGAGCAGGGGGGCCGCGGGGCGCCTTGGGGGCTCAGTCCGTTAAGCATCCGACCTCAGCCCAGGTCATGATCTCACTGTTTGTGAGTTCGAGCCCCGCCTCCGGCTCTGTGCTGACAGCTCAGAGCCTGCTTGGGATTCTCTCTCCTTCACTCTGTTCTCCCCCCCATCTCAAAATAAATAAATAAACTTTAAAAAAGGAGTGAGGGCCTGTATTCTTAAAAAATACCCACACTACAATAGAAGCTGCGGAAATGTTCCGGAGGCAAGGAGGCAGCAGAGACAGGACCAGCATGGGGTCTCCTCCTGGACTGGAGGAAGATGCCACGAAGGATGATATTTCGGTGGTGACAAAACTGGACACAGACGGCAAGTTACATAAGCAGACCGTGTCGATGGAAGTGCACCAGGTTGATAACTGAGCTACCGTCACATCAGAGAAGATCCTATTTTTAGGAAACACACATTAAAATGTTTAGGGTGCAGGGCCCTGATGTGTGTAATGCAAGTGGTTCAGAAAAAAGAAGAGAGAGAGGGAGTGTGTGTGTGCGTGTGTGCGCGCACGCGTGTGGGCATGTGTGTGTGTGCGTGTGTGTGAGAGACAAGCATAGACACACAGAGAGGGGGACAGTGATAAAGGAGGGATGCACAGGTGTCCTGGATACTACAGATGACACGTAGAGAGCGAGAGGCTGGGGGCACCGGCCCCCTGAGCCCCCCTTGTAGCCGGAAACCTGTATGTAACCTCTGACTCTCCCCTGGACTTAACTACTATGTAACCTCTGACTCTCCCCGGGACTTAACTACTAGCAGCCTGCTGGTGACGGTACGCCTTCCCGACTGCCCAGCCCACTAACCCGTTCTGCGAGTTACGTGCATCCTTGACGCTATTCTTCCAGTAACCTCAGCTAGAGAACAGGTTACGAAGGAGAGGAAAGAACACGGTCCTGCAGTTACGGGGAAAATCCAGGAGCGGGTGGGTCCCTGCACTTCACACCACGTTGTTCAAGGGGTGGCGACAGTTGTATGTGTATATTTGTTTACAAATTTGAGATTATTTTCTCAATAAAGTTAAAATTTAAAAACTAAAACAAGCACACGGGAGCCACAGTTAAAGGCAAACAGCCAGCGCCGGAGTGACAAGGGCTGAGTGTCCTCAGTGTTGAAAGAGCTCTTACAAGTCAACCAGAAGATGGCGGCAGGGGCGCCCGGGGGCTCAGTGGTTAAGTGTCCGGCTTCGGCTCAGGTCATGATCTCACAGTTTGAGAGTTTGAGCCCCGCATCTGTGCTGACAGCATGGAACCCACTTCTGATCCTCTGTCCCTCTCTCTGCCCCTCCCCTGCTCATGCATACTCTCTCTCAAAAATAAATAGACACTTTTTAAAAACTAAAAAAAAGGTTAAAAAATAAGGAAAAAGAGGGGCGCCCGGGCGGCTCAGTGGTTAAATGTCCAACTTCGGCTCAGATGACCTCACAGCTTGTGAGTTCAAGCCCAGCATTGGGTTCTGTGCTGACAGCTCTGAGCCTGGAGCCTGTTTCAGATTCTCTCTCTCTCTCTCTCTCTCTCTCTCTCTCTCACTCAATCTCAAAAATAAACATTTAAAAAATTAAAAATAAATAAAAATTAAATTAAATTAAAAAGAAGAAGATCATGGCCCGAAGCGGAGAAATGATCAAAGGTGCGGCCGAGTCCAGGGGCCTCGTTAACGGCACGCCGCTCCCCGCAGGGATGCAGGCCCCGCTGAGAGACCCAGGAGGGGGGCGCGGAGGTCCCCAGGCTCCCGGTTGCTGACTTCACCGGAGGAGGGTGGCTCCTAGGTGAGTCCACCCCTGCGGTGGCCCTGGCAGGGGTGGGGGGGGCAGGGGCGGGGGCGGGGCACCGGTACCTCCTCCTGCAGGCTGCGGCAGCGCGTGGCCGCCAGCTCCTTTTCCTGCAGCGCGTTGCTGTAGTGCAGCGACAGGCTGAGCATCTCGTCCTTGAGCTTCAGCACCTGGTGGAAGTGGGCGCTGACCTCGCGCTTCATGCGGTCATGGTTGGCCTCCAGCTGGCCCAGGCTCTGCGCGCGGGCCTCCGCCCGGCCCAGGCGCGCCTCCAGCTGCCCGCAGCGCTGCTGCAGGGCTTCCTTCTGCCCCTTCTCCTGGCTCAGCTCCTCCTGCAGGCTGCTGATGGCCCCGGCCAGGCACTCGGTCAGCTTGGACGTCTCCATTAGCCCTGCGGACGACGGCCAGATGGGCCACCTCGCCCCCCACCCCCGTCCACCCAGGGGCCTTGGCTTCCGACGCCCGGACTCTCTGCCTGGAGCCCCACCCTGATCCGTCCGTCTCCTTAAAAACTTGCGGGCTCGGGGCGCCTGGGTGGCTTAGTCGGTTAAGCGTCCGACTTTTGCTCAGGTCATGATCTCGCGGTTTGTGGGTTCGAGCCCCGCGTCGGGCTCTGTGCTGGCTGCCAGCTCGGCAGTCTGTGACTCCCTCTGTCTCTGACCCTCCCCTGCTCACGCTGTCTCTCTCTCTGTCTCCTAGAAATAAATAAAACATTAAAAAAAAAACAAAACTTGCGGGCTCAACTGGACTCAATATTTGGTTGAATAAGTAGCACGACTTGCGACTTTGGTACCGGGTTTTCGTCTTCTCGGCGTCCCTGTGGGCCCGCTGTCCAGACCTGACCCCCTCGCCAGCTAAGGTGTGCTCGATGCTAACTCACTCTAATGTCCCCCTAAGAAAATCATAACAGGGACCATGAGTCCGTACAGTGCCTGGCGGAGTCTAACATAAACGCGGGCTGGATGCCAAACAGGCAGAAACATGTTCTTAGGGGTTTGGAGTGATGTTAGTCCTGCCCGTTGTACAATACAATGTTTCCAAATCTCCAGGCTCCCCTCCTGCTGGGCTCCCGCCGGGCCGGGGCCTCTCTTCCCTAACCCTAACCCTAACCCTAACCCCCCCAGCCTCCCAGCCGAGCCGCTCCAGGACCCAGCCGCCTCCCCTGCCCGCCAAGAAGCACAGCGCCAGCTCAGGCCTCTCATCTCAGGAGCACTTAGGGAAGGATGTGCTTCTCCTCCACCTGCACCTCTCAGATGCAGAGCCTGTGCCCCGTGAGGCGTCCGCCCTCGGCACCCGGTAATCAGGGACAGATTTCTTTTAGGACCAAAGGCCGCCGGCTCCGGCTCCTGCACTGTGGCTGGCGGGGGCCTCCTCACGCCCTGTGCTGGGGCACTGAGACAGGAGCCTCTGTGTGGGGGGCGGCGAGGGGAGGTCAGGAGCCTGCAGGCACCGGGATCCAGAGGCGCCCAGCCCCCCAGAGAGCCAGCTCTCACCACTGAAGTTGCTGAAGTCCCCTTTGGGCTGCAGCCCTGTGAGCAGCGTGTACACGTCCGGATTGTGGAACCTGAGGCTCTCCAGGAAGGCAATGGCTCCATTCTTCCCTCGCATCTTCAGCAAATCCAGCAGGTGCCCTAGGGTGCAAACAGTGTCAGCTAATGGGGCTCGCGGGGGGCTTCCTCCGGGGATGCATGGGGAGGACCCATGCACATCTGGGCATCAGGGGGTGAGAGCGGAGCCCCAGGATCCCGGGGGGGGGGCCTCACTGCTCTTGTGGGTCCCTTCAATTCACACGATGGCAGCCAGTCCGCAGAAGGGCCAGGCTGACACGCACTGAGTAACACGACAAGCCAAGTGCTGAGGGTTGGCCGTAAAGGATGAGGGAAGATGACCTTGGCTCTCAAGCCCTCCCGGTGTGTTGGTGAACACGTGCAGACCCTGTGTGTGAACCCCATGGAACAAAGGACACAAAAGGCAGCACCCCAGGGCCCCGGGTCCCAGAGAGCCCACTGCGACCCCAACGCTCTCAAGCCTGACTCACTGGCTTGGGTTCCTTTCTCCTGTATCTAGGGTTCATAAGCAACAGGCAGAAATAAGATCATATTAGTAGCTACTCCTTACTGCCTGCTTCCCATGGCCTCAGCCTTGAGATGAGTCTCATTCAATCCCCCAACGACCTGATTAGCAGAGGCTAGTCACTTCCCTGTTTTGGGTGAATAAACACAGCTAGTCAGACTGTCAGAATCGGCTCCAAAGACATCTGGAGCGAGTCGAATTGTGTCCCCCCCACCAAAGGTACATTTACCTGGAAACTGTCAGTGGCACTTTATTTGGAAAAAAGGGTCTTTGCAGATGTAAGTACAGTAAGGACCTTGAAATGAGGTCATCCGGGATTATCCAGGGGGCCCTAAATCCAGTGACAAGGGTCCTCATAAGAGACAGAGGAGGGGGGAAGGGGCGCCCCGGGGGCTCAGTCAGTTAAGCGTCCAACTGCGGCTCAGGTCATGATCTCGTGGTTCGTGGGTTCGAGCCCCACGTCGGGCTCTGTGCTGACCGCTCAGAGCCTGGAGCTGCTTTGGATTCTGTGTCTCCCTCTCTCTCTGCCCCTCCCCTGCTCATGCTCTGTCTCCCTCTCTCTCTACCCCTCCCCTGCTCATGCTGTCTCTCTCTCTCTCAGAAATAAAATAAAACATTAAGAAAAAAGAGAGAGAGACAGGAGGGGGAAGACGCAGGGAAGTCTGCGTGATGACAGAGGCAGACGCTGGAGGGATGTGGCCACAAGCCGGGGAATGCCCGGGGCCACCAGGAAGAGGCGAGGAAGGAGGTGCCCCTGAGCCTTCGAGGGCGGGAGGCCCTGCCCACACCCGGATCCCAAACTGCGAGCGAACACATTTCTGCAGGCATAAGCCGCTCAGTTCGTTACGGCAGCTCCGGGAGAGCCCCCAGTGTCCCCGCGTCTGGAACTCTGGTCTTTAAAGTCCTGCACCCCTGCCCAGGCTCCGGCCGGCGTGGAGCTGGTGCGGCAGGAAGGGCCGGGGGGGGTCCTCACCGACTCTCATGACGGTGTTGGTGAACCTGGGGCTGTGGAGCACCTCCTCCTCGTCCAGCTGGCCCAGCACCTTGGCCTGGCGCAGGTAGGGCGTGAGGCGGCTGGGGCAGATGCGGCTCACGATCTTGTGCCGGTGGCTCTCCATCATGTCCCACAGCGCCTCCTCGTCCAGGCCCGTGAGCGTCGAGTCTGTGCGGTGCAGGGTCGCCATGACCGCGCGCTCGGGAACGCTGGAGGGAGAGGGGGCGTGGAGGGCTGGGGCCAGGCCCTTCCGGTCAAACCTCCTCCCCCCGGGTTGTGCGCAGGGAGGGAAATGACCTGTCGGGGGGGGGTGACACTCGCCTTGGCCCTGGCGTCCCAAGACCAATGGGGGTTATCCGTCCTCGTCCTCAGTTGCAAACCAGTCCCTCTGCTCGGAGCAGAGAGGACGCTGAACTTGGGGGGCCGCCTGGGGGGCTCAGTCAGTTAAGCGTCCGACTTCAGCTCAGGTCATGATCTCGCGGTTCGTGGGTTCGAGCCCCGCGTTGGGCTCTGTGCTGACAGCTCAGAGCCTGGAGCTGCTTCGAATTCTGTGACTCCCTCTCTCTCTCTGACCCTCCCCTGCTCACGCTGTCTCTCTCTCTCTCTCTCTCTCAGAAATAAATACAACATTAAAAAATTAAAGAAAAAAAAAAGGACACTGAACTTGGCTTTGAAACACAGGAAACTGCCCTTGGTGTGGGGAGCTGGTTTCCAAGATTGATCTAGAACATGCGTTCTCGAGAAGGGTGACACAGAGCCCCCAAGGGGCCGACAATTGGTTCCTGGGCAACAATTCTTACTCCCCTTCGTGCAAAGCACAGCTGTGCATAAACAGACACTCAGGGTCCTCAGGATCCTGACATCTTGTGGGAGGGAACGCGGCGGGGGGATGTCTAGCAAGTGTCCGCAGGGGTGAGGGTGACAGAGGGTGACACCGCCCTGGGGGAAGTGTGAGGGTTTGGGCGGCCCATCCTGCAAGGCAGGGAGCAGAGGGGGTCCCAAGGTCCACGGCGAGGGCGTCGGGGCCATCAGGTGGGAGCAGGCCGGGACAAGGTGCCCACAGGAGGTGCACCAACTCCCCTCGGCGAGGCAGACGCCTGTGACTTTTCAGCGGCCCCAGGACACTTGCACTGAGACACTCAGGAAGTGTGCTAGGGAATGACACTTTGTGAAGTGTATTACAAAACAATTTACAACCAAAACCAAGTAGTAAAGGCCACGACCTCTTGGCTGGCAGGATGGGCGGATTAAAGATGGGCAGGTCCCTGAAGGCGCTGAGCTGCCGCTGGTCTGGGCAGACTCTCCGACTGGGGTCCCAAGCTCCTGGCCTGTCTAGGTGAAGATCACGAAACAGCTCACTTTGAAAGTACTGGAAAAGCCACCAGGGCAGGGGGTGTTGAGGCTGACTGATCTAAATTCCAGGACCTTCCGTTGGGAGGACCTTGGAGGGCGCCACCCAGCCTCCCATCCAGGGACACGGAACACGCCCTGGGTGATGCCAGCTTCGCCACGAGACGCCTCCGTAGCTGGGTCCCTGCCTGAGTCTCTTCCCTCCTGGCCCGGGCACAAGGTCATTACACCGTGAATCCACCTAAATCGTGCTAAAATGTTTCCAAACCCTGGGCTGGTTCAAGCAGATTTTAAAACATCTTTTTTACATGTATTTATTTTTGAGAGACAGAGTGCAAGCAGGGGAGGGGCAGAGAGAGAAGGAGACACAGAATCTGAAGCAGCTCCAGGCTCTGAGCTGTCAGCACAGAGCCCGACACGGGGCTCGAACCCACAAACCGTGAGATCATGACCTGAGCCAAAGTCGGACGCTCAACCGACTGAGCCCCCAGGCGCCCCTGGTTCAAGCATATTTAAAAAGTCCTGCAAATACACAACATATCCGTGTACCCATCATGCAGATTGGACGTTTTGCACTCATCAAGCAAATGCATTTTTGGAGACGACAGCTCAGCCCCGCGGCTGCGGCCCGACCCCCTTCTCTCCCAGAGGCAGCTGCTGGGCCACGTCTTGCACGTGTGTGCCTACAAATATGCACCTGCTTTTGCACGATTCTTGGTGCACAGAGTGAGTGTGGATAAAGAGTATCTTTACTGCGGACTCTCACGTGACATAAGCAGGGTCTCGCTGGGCACGAGGCTGAGGTACACGCCCCCTTTTCTTTTTTTTTTTTAATTTTTTATTTATTTCTAGGAGAGAGAGAGAGACAGCGTGAGCAGGGGAGGGTCAGAGAGAGAGGGAGTCACAGACTCTGAAACAGGCTCCAGGCTCTGAGCTGTCAGTCAGCACAGAGCCCGACGCGGGGCTCGAACCCACAAACTGCGAGATCATGACCTGAGCCAAAGTCGGACGCTTAACTGACTGTGCCCCCCAGGTGCCCCACACGCCCACTTTTCTAACTGGTGCCGGATTCCGTGCTGGGAGCAAACCACAGCTGAGCTACGGACGCCCCTGTGGGCGAGCGCTAGGTCGCTCCCGCGTGTCCGCTGCACTCAGTGCCGTGGTGACGTCCTTGCACACAGGTGCCTCTCAGACCCCTGAATCCCTGTGATCTGGTCCTTTACAAAACTAAGAAGAGTGGTGGGAAGACCCGTGTCCGTGCCCGGCCCCTCACGATCCCTACGAGGACCCCAGGCTGCCTGTGCTCACCGAGGACGCTTCAGCTCGTTTTCCCAGCAGCTCCTCACGGTGGGCTGGGTGGGATTGGTGTCCCCTCCGTGGCCAGGGGTACTGGCGGCTCCTTTCTCTGCGGGCTGCAGGGCAGGACGGGGCTGGGCGCCCACGCCCACGGGGCCTGCCTGCTCTCGCTCCAAAACTCAAAGTTCAGGCACCAAAGTCTACGGCAAAGGAGGAAAACAAAAGGCAGATTCTGATCCAGGAAATAATTTGACAGACCTTTGACCTCTGTGGTTTGCTCAGGGACCACAGGGCTTGGAAGCGGGTTCCTCGAAGGAAATGGATCGTGAGCCCCAGAACAGCAAGGGCCCTGACAGATGCCGTGGTTACCCACAGTGCCCGGGCCCCCCGGGACTGCGGTGATGGTGGCTCCTGCCTATGAATGTGCGAACAGCCATAAGCTGCACGCCTTAATGGGTGAATTGTCCAGTATATGAATTATATTTGAATAGCGTCTTTTTTTTTAATAAAAAGACCTCAGAGCTGCCAGTAACCACGCCCGCTTCCCTCTGGGCCCCACTTCCTGCCAGGCTGCAGGGGAGGGCGGGTGGTGAGGAGGTCCCCTCGGGAGCGGCCTGCCCCTGCCTCCCTGAGGCCACCTGCCGCGCTCGGCATGTGGGATCGCAGCCCTCTGGCCTTCCTTCTTCCTTCTGGCCCAGGCTGGGCCCACAGACGCCCTGATGCCCGGGCCCTCAGCCGGCTCTGTCCTCTGCCCTCCACACTCCCTGACGGCCTCTCTCTTCTGTCCCCTACGCTTGCTCGGTCCAGCATCCGGGTCCCCTCAGCTGCCCTGCGCCCCCACGAGCCCCTCTTCGATGATATCAGTGAACCCCACAAGCACGGCTGCCCCCCACCACATCCAACTCAGACTCTGGGTCAGATTCAACATACGTGATCGGCGTGAGGCAGGCCCACCGACCTCTCTGCCCCAGCCCCTCACAATGTGGCCAGAATTCTATATATTTACGTGGAGCAGCCCCCAAGTGAGGAAAGTGTTCTGCCAAAAACTTTGAAAACTGGCCTCTGAGAACAGGGTTAGTCTGCAGAGGTGGAAGAAAGCACCCCAAGCTGCCCCCGACTTCCGCTAGAGGAAGCTCCACAGAGGTGGGGGCCTTCCTGGGGGTGCGTGCGCCCTGCACAGGGTGGAGGAAGGAACCCTGGACCCCAGGCAGCACCCCTGGCCCCGCGGTGAGCACTGGGACCATGTGATTTCAGACCCGCCCCCCGCTTCACAGGGCTCCCACGCAGGGTCTGCCAGCACTTGACTGCTGAGAGTCCTGCCCCCATCGGAGGGGACACAGAGGGTCGGGGAGCTGAACACAGGGGTCCCTCCAGGGCTCCCCACACCCCGACATTGCCGCAGTCTCCTGGGACCCTGGGCCTCCCTGGGGTTGGGTAAGCGGGTGTAGCCGGGTGGTAGCCGTTCTGGACCATCCTCTGTGCAGCGAGGCAGCTGATGCTGAAACCCCGAATGGCAATAAAACGTGTAGGAGCATCTTTGCAGTTCGGTTCTGATTTATTTTATTTTTAAGTTTATTTATGTATTTGGAGAAAGAGCAGAGGCAGAGAGAGAGAATGCACGCTGAGCTTGGATCAACGTGGGCCTCGATCCCACGAACTGTGAGGTCATGACCTGAGCCAAAGTCGGAAGCTCAACTGACCGAGCCCCCCAGGAGCCCCTCTCAGGATATTTTATAGTTTTTTTTATTTTTTTATTTTTGAGACAGAGAGACAGAGCATGAGAGGGGGAGGGGCAGATAGAGAGAGAGGGAGACACCGAATCCAAAGCGGGCTCCAGGCTCTGAGCTGTCAGCACAGAATCTGACACAGGGCTTGAACCCACAAACCATGAGATCATGACCTGAGCCGAAGTCGGACGCTTAACCGACTGAGCCACCCAGGTGCCCCAGGATATTTTAAACTCTGTAAAAGTCTCCTCTCACCCTGTAGCCGCTCCAGGGAGAAGCCAAGCTCATATGAACCCCGAGCATCTGAGATGTGGGTCCTCCTGTCGGACCCCCGCATCTCCTTGTAGCTCAGGCTCACACTTCCCTCGCCTGTAACGGAGGGGAGGAGAAAGCACATCGGCACTCGAGCTCACGCAAGCGCTCACACCCACACATGCTCACACACATATATGTTCTCACATGCACATGTGCTCACACAGCGCTCATATGTACACACGTGTGCATATGCATACCCCGCTCACACGCATACATGCGCTCACCCATGCACACACGTGCTCAGTGCAGTGCTCACGCCCACACATGATCACACGTGCTCACATGCACCACACCACACGTGCTCACACCCACCCATGCTCATACACATGATCACATGTACCTGGGCTCATACGCACGTGTGTGCGCACACACAATCACAGGCATATGTGCACACACATGCTCATGTACACTCACATGCACACACAGGTTCATATGCACATGGGCTCACACGCACAGACGTGCTAGAACATGTGCTCACACACCGTGCTCACATGTGCACACGTGCTCACACACGTGCTCACGTGCACACATGCACGTACAGGACTCCAGGACTCCTCGCATAGGAGGATGTGAGCCGGCGAGAGCTTAGAAAATCCAGTGACTTGCACACACGGCAGGTGGGGCAGGTGGTCACCCAGCGAAGAAAGAGGTACCTTCTTGCACCCCTCAGCTAAGAGCCCATCCAACGCCCCCATCTGCACGTCTGGCTGTGTCCTCACCACCAGTACCACCCGCTGCACTTAGAAACCTTCCTTCCCCCTTCTTTCACCTGGGGCAACAGTGCAGAGATCAGAGTACGTATCAGAGCGTTTCTTCTGTCCGTCGCGGCCCCGAGCCGCCAGAGGATGTTCAAGTAATGTAATCAAGCAAGATGGGGCGCGCTGTTCCCGCCTCTCGTCCACAAAGCCGGCCTCTCCACCCCTAATGAGGCAGAGGTCCTGACCCCCCCCAGCCCCCTCCTCACCCCCACCGAGGACCCAGTCCCAGCTTCCCGCCCCCGGGGATGCTGACCTGCTCCTGCTGCGACAGACTCCGTGCCCTCGCCTTCCTTGTCCGTGAGAAGTGGGGAAGGAAAGGCTGGCCCAGCGACTGGGCTGAACAGCCAACCAGCAGGTCCGACAGGTCTTTCCGTCTGTCCGGGCCCTGCCCACAGAGCCCGTGCCTTACCCTGGGTCTCCACGGACCAGCGAGGCTCCAGTACGTTCTCACAGCAGGGAGGACGCTTGCTTTTGTAAGAACCCCAGAATCCACAGGAGGTGGTGATTGACAGGGTGCCGGAGAATCTTGGGGTCTTGGGGTGCTGGGAATCTTCTCTCTGCACCGTCAGCCCAGTTCATCAGAAATCCCTCAGGAACAGTGAGATCAGGATAAATCCTGGATTTTTCTTTGGTTCTCACGACCAATAGTGGAGAGTATCTTAGTCATTCCAGTGCAGCCTCCTAAAATCAGCATTTGGTAACTACTAGTTAGGGCTAGACAAGAGTCTTGGCTCACTTCTCACTGCTTGAACCACCGTGCACCGAGCTCTGTGAGGACCTCCCCGCCGCCTGCTGCCACACACACCCCCTCCCCCAGCCAATTCTTAACACGGCTGTTCAAGGATGAGCCAGGACAGGTCATTTCCTTCTGTCCTCACGTCTTCACCGTGACCGACAGCGCCCTGCGTATCTCGTACTTGCTGATCTCCTATCCATTTACCTGCTCCACACGGGGGCCTGCTCAAAAGCCTTTGAAAGCCCCAGGCACACTTCAGCCCCAGGACCCTTGCACGTGTGGTTACTTCTGCCTGAGATGCTCTTTCTTCACTCCCTTCAGGACTGCCCTCAAGAGCCATCTTCCCAGAGAGGCCCTTCCAGTCCGTTCTATTTAAAGTCACAGACTCCCCACTCTGGTTACCCCTTCCCTTTTCCCTGCTTCTTTCTTCTCTGTTGGACTCCCTGCTTCTGAGTATAGGAGACATTCTGGTTCCTTGCCTGCCTCCCCAGCACGAGCCTGTAGCCTCCAGAGGACGGAAATCCTTGTTTCTCCTGTCCCCTGTGCTGTCTCCACACCCAGGACACCGGTGCCCCAGACACATGGGTCGGGCGAATGAGTAAACAGTGGCTGGGTGCCTGGTTCCCACAGAGGCAGAGACGAGTGAGGAAAGAAGAGAAATTCATGGCTCTACAGGCTGAGCACAAAGGACCTTAAAGATCGTCAGCCCCGCAGACAAGGGTCAGTTCCCAAGGTCACACGGCTACTTCATGCAGCACAGCCCCAGAACCCAGCCCTCCCGGTGAGGAGGAGGTGGCTGTGGCCGTCTGGGAAGAGGGGGCAGGGGCACAGACCCGAGGTCACACTTGGACACAAGCTCTCACCCAAGCTCCTGGCCTTGCTGCTCGTCGGCTGTCCTCTCGGGAAGGAGAGAGAAGGCTTAACTCCCAAGCCCTGGCTGCCCACCCGGTCCAGCGGGTTAATAGTGGCCCTGCAGCACGGGGCGAAAGCACTTCCCACCATGCCCGGTGCATGGAAAGTTCTAGATGGTTATAAAAACCTCAAAGAAATGCCAGCATTCTAAGTCAAAGAGGAGGCCAGCAAAGGTGCTGGATCCTCAGTAAGCCTCTGCCTGTCTGTAACTCCTTTCTGCAGAGAACAGGTATACCAAGGGGCGCCTGGGGGCTCAGTCAATTGGGCGTCCGACTTCGGCTCAGGTCACGATCTCACAGTTCACGAGTCTGAGTCCCGCGTGGGGCTCTGTGCTGACAGCTCGGAGCCTGGAGCTGCTTCAGAGTCTGTGTCTCCTTCTCTCTGCCCCTCCCCCTCTTGCACTATGTCTCTCTCTCAAAAATAAATAGAAACATATTTAAAATATTTTTTAAAAAGAACAGAAATACCCAGAGAGTTGTAGGAACAGATTTGAGGAAGCCCCCAGTTGCCCAAGGGCCATGAGCTCAGAAGGAGGCGAAAAACCGTTTCTTAGTCACCATGGCTACGTCGGTGGACCCTGACTGACCATCCCCCCACACTTCCAAGGTCAAGAAAGCAGCATTTCTGTTAACTGTATTTTTGGTTTGGTTGAAAGAGTGTCTTCTGGAGGAACCCCCAGGAGTGGGGTGAGGGACCCGGTGGGCGTGGGGACAGCGCCACCTGGTGACCGCATCCCAGAGAGGTGATCAATAAAGGATCCTGCAGCGACCCATAGTTGCGGCGCGCTGCGCGGGGCCAGCCACCAGCCACCAGCACCTGCGGAGGTGCTTTTGTCTGTAAAACGTACGGAGTTTGAGTGGGGGCTTCTGGGCTTGCTTTGCAATCATGGCCTTGGCAGCGGGTAGGGGTGCACGTGCTAGGTACGTTAGGGTCCTGTACAGAGAAAACGAGACCCGATGCAGCGGAGGCCAGAGGACAGTTCAGGTTCGGGGGCCCCCAGCCCACTGGTCTCAGGGGCAGCTTCCAAAGAGGGGGTGACGTACCTAAATGGGGGCTCTGCTTCTTCGCTCTCCCCACTAATGCTGGGGAGGGTTCCGGAGCTTCTGGGCAGGTTCTTGACCGCTGAGCTGGAGGCAGAGCGAGCATCCGGGGCGGGGCTGGGTGCGGCTCTGAGGCTGGGCTCTCAGCCCGAGCTGGCGGTGTGGACCCCACACCCACCTGTGCGGAGCGTGGGCTGAGGGGGCAGGAAGCAGCTATTTCCACAGGAGCAGGTAAAACCGGTCATTCTCTTACTTTTCACATGTGTTTCCACCTGCCTGACAATCCCCCTCGGAGGTCTGGGCATCTCAAATCCAACCCAGCCAGACCAGGTCCATGAGATTTTCTTTATTTTTGAGAGAGAGAGAGAGAGAGAGAGAGAGAGAGAGGGAGGGAGAGGAAGAGAGAGAGAGAGAGGGAGGGGGAGGGTCAGAGAGAGAGAGGGAGACACCGAATCCCAAGCAGGCTCCAGGCTCTGAGCTGTCAGCACAGAGCCCGACGCGGGGCTCGAACCCACAAACTGTGAGATCATGACCTGAGTCGACATCAGATGCTTAACCGATTGAGCCCCCCAGGTGCCCTCAAACCAAGTCCATCTAAAAAATTTTTTTGTTAATTGAGGTGAAATTCACACAACCTAAAATTAACCATTTAAACAATATTTGTAACATTGATTGATTGAGAGAGCAAGAGAGCACGTACGAGAGAGAGAGAGAGAGAGAGAGAGAGCGCACAAGTGGGGAGGGGCAGAGAGAGGGAGACAGGGGATCTGAAGCAGGCTCAATCCTATGAGCACAGAGCCCGATGTGGGGCTTGAACCCAGGAGCTGTGAGATCATGACCTGAGCCAAAATCAAGAGTCAGCTGCTTAACCAACTGAGCCACCCAGGCACCCCTAAAATTAACCATTTTAAAGTGAACTGTTCAGTGGCTTTTAATGTTTTTGTTTTGTTTAGAGAAAGAGAGAGAGGAGCATGAGCAGTGGAGGGAGAGCACGAATCCCAAGCAGGCTCCATGCTGTCAGCGCAGAGCCTGACTCCCGGCTCGATGCTCCAAACATTGAGATCATGACCTGAGCTGGAATCAAGGGTCGGACACTTGACCGAGGCCCCCAGGCGCCCCTGGCGTGGCATTCAGTTCACTCCCAGTGCAGTGCAAACATCACCCCTATTTATACAGCACTTCTTTGTCGTCCGCAAACCGAACCCTGTGCCCATTGAAGCCCTGCACCCTCCCCCCCCCCCCGCCCACTTCGTGGCACCACTGATCTACTTTCTGTCTCTATGGATTTGCTCCTTCTGGACATTTTATAGAAATGGAATCCTAGGTATGTGACCTTTCGTGTCTGGCTTCCTTCGCTCAGCATAGTGGCTGAATAATATCCCATCCTCTGTGTGGACAGACCACACCGTGGTTATCATGCGTGTCCCTCACTGGACACCAGGTGGTTCCCGCCTTCCGGCTCCCGTGAGTCCTGCTGCCTTAAACCTGCGTGACCTTGTATTCTTGGGTCTGTTGATTTCGCCTCGAGGCCGCCACACGCTGCTGTCCCGCGGCTCCCCCGTCTCACGGGGCTGCCACTCAGTCTTCATCCTTCTGAGCCCGAGTCCACCCCATACGTCAGCCCTGTCCAGACTCTCCTGAGTCCCCCTGGCCCCATCTCCACGGGCTCGGGCAGCCGCCGCCACCTGCCCGGCAGGGCTCTGCGGCCCTCAGACCAGCCTCTTCCCTCCTGCCTCAGCCGGCTCCTCTTTCCAAACCGCTTATCAGAACACATTCCTCTCTTCCCAAAGAAAGGCCACCCTGAAGTGACGCCCATGGCAACCAGAATGCACTTATTTATTTTTCTGAACTTTCACTTTTGTTTATTTTGTAAATGTTTATATTTGAGAGAGAGAGACAGACAGACAGTGCACCAGAGCAGGGGAGGGGCAAAGAGGGAGGGAGACACGGACTCCGAAGCAGGCTCCAGGCTCTGAGCTGTCAGCATGGAGCCCGATGCTGGGCTTGAACCCATGAACCGTGAGATCATGACCTGAGCCCAAGTTGGACGCTTAACTGACCGAGCCCCACAGGAGCCCCTAGAATGTATTTAACCTCCACTCACAGCCTGTAAGACCTTTTATGATCTGGCCACGCTCATCTCTTGCCCCACCCCCACGCTTACCCACACTCACGATGCCGCCACCACCGTGGCCTTCTGCCCCCTCTTGTACCAATCCCCTGCCTCACTGGGAGTGTCTGCACGCCTCGTCCCTCCTTCCGGGAACACTCCTCCCTGGGCTGTTCCCATGGCCACCTCCCTTAACAACTTGCACCACACCTCCCTCCAGTCGCCCAGTAAATCAGCGACCCACTGTCTTCCCCTCTGCTTTTTTTTTTTTCCCCTTGCAATACAGCAGTGATAGAACCTGCAATTATCTCATTGGTTTGCATGTTTTGTCAGGCCTGCCCTCCTAGGGCACACAAGCCCATGCCAGGCACTGCTGTCCACCCCGCCCACCAGCCAACCCAGCGCCCGGAACAGACCCCCCTGTGCGCCGGTACCTCCGCTGCCCAAGTGCCGGACGCTGGCAGCGTGTAGTCCAGGCTCCAGCCAGTGCTGGTGGGAGCTTAGTGAGAGAGGCCCGCTCCTGGAAAGGGACAGTGGGGTGGGCGGAGCTCCCTGGCAGGAAGTCCATCTTTGGGGACAGCCCCTCGGATTCAGGGCATCAGCTCCTTCGGTGATGATTCATGGGAGCCCGGCCCAGCCCAGCAGCGCTAACCCACACCTCCGGCTGCCCCTGGACAAGACAAGCCACTTTGTCTCCACCGCGAGTCTAACACAGGTACAGAGAAAGCAGCAGGTGGGCTCTTGTGGTGTGGCCCACAGATCTGTTCCAGGCTCCCCACGGCTCCGGGATGAGCTCAGGGGGCTCTTGAACGCCAGACCCGTCCTGCATTCCTCTTGCCCTCCTGCTCCACGCCCCCAGGCACCTACTACGGGCCTGGGCCCTGCCCTCCCTGACGTTAGTCTAGTTGGGGAAGGTAGCCTCTCTCCCCCAAATATAAAGGGTGTGGGAAGTGAGGCGCAGGAGACAGAGGGGGTACAGAATGGGTGGGTCCCCTGTGGGGACAGGAAGGCGTGGGATGCAGGGCCCCGGGGGTGAGAAGCGATCGAAATCCACTTTTTAGGGGACTCAGAGTGGAGCCATTTCTAGCCGGCACCTTCTAGCTGGCATCGTAACCGAGGGGTCCAGTAAGAGTGGAAACATTAATCTGCATGTTCGAGTGGTGGAGATGTGCACTGATGGCCAAGCTGGGTGTCAGTTCTTCTTCTTCTTTTTTAATGTTTATTTTTGGGAGAGAGCAGGAGCAGAGGAGGGACAGAGAGGGGGACAGAGGATCCGAAGCGGGCTCCACGCTGACAGCGGCCAGCCGGCGATCCCAACGCGGGGCTCGCACTCATGAACCTCGAGACCATGACCTGAGCCCAAGTCAGACGCTCAACCAACAGAGCCGCCAGGCGCCCCTGGGTTGTCAATTCTTGCTTCGTAAGCATGCGCTTACGCCCAACACAACACAGTGACGTAGAGCCGATATGCCAACCAACAAAGCAAGTCACTGAGGCACGTTCTCAGTACACCACCAACTAGTTATATTTGCTATTGGTGATAAAGCAAAATGCGCTTCAGATCCGACTGGCCCTTTGGCGCACGTTGCATAGGCTTTGTGAAAACTAGCGCAGTACTGGAGCGGGAGAACACCTCCTGAGGGGCTCCTTGGAGGCTCAGTCTGTTGAGCGTCGAACTTCGGCTCAGGTCATGATCTCACAGTTCGTGGGTTCGAGCCCCGTGTCGGGCTCTGTGCTGACAGCTCAGAGCCTGGAGCCTGTTTCTGATTCTGTGTCTCCCTCTCTCTCTGACCCTCCCCTGCTCATACTGTCTTAAAAAAAAAAAAAAATTAAAAAACAAACAAACGAACAAAGGAGAACACCTTCTGAGGGTGGCTCTTTCCCTGGCTGCACTTACCAAGCGCTGTCTGTCCCACGTAATAAACACGCTCGGCCGTCATCAGTGGAACCCACTCCCAGCTCCAAGCTCCCTAGAGTGGATTTACCCTCCTTATTTTCCCAGAGGCCTCCTGGCCACCAAGGGGGACCTGCCTGTGATGTTCACGTGCACCCCTGTGTCCTGCACCTCACTTCACCCGCTATATTTTGGGGGAGGGTGTCATCCCATCTGATTATATGAACCTCAGGGACAAAGATCAAGTTTGCCTTGTTCCCCATCGCTCTCTGGAGAGCACGGCTTATGAGAGATGGCACAGCTCTTCCTGTCCCCCTCCCACCCCGACCTCCTGTCCTTGTCATGACGTTGGCCTAAAACGTTGAAAAGTTACTGGCTTTTAAGATGTGTATTCAAACTCAGCAAAAGAGCATTGCCAGGACACTGACATTAAATGCTATGAAAGTTTAAAGGTGAAAGACAAGTCAAGGTGGATCGTGAATAAGGTGAAAAATCTCCAAGCAGGCACAGAGGCAATTCTCCCCTTTGCACTTAGTAGGAATGCAAGTTTTTCTCTCCTCATTGATGTCAGGGTTTGTAAGTCTTCTATTTACTCTTCCCCCATGTTCTGGCAAGGTTATTTTACGTGCTAAGTACTTAGAGCAGCATTGTCCAACAGGGATATCATATGCAGTATGATTAAAACATTCTAGAAGCTGGGGCACCCGGGTGGCTCACTAGGTTGAGTGTCTGACTTCGGCTCAGGTCATGATCTTGGGATTCAGGGGTTCGAGCCCCATGTCTGGCTCTGTGCTGCCAGCTTGGAGCCTGGAGCCTGCTTCGGATTCTGTGTCTCTCTGTACCTTTTCTGCTGTTCTCTCTCTCTCTCTCAAAAATAAATAGGCTTAAAAATAATAATTGGGATTAAAAATAAGTGAAATTAATTGAAATGACATTTTATGTAACTTAGTATAAAAGATAGCCATTTCAACATATAGTCAATATAAAAGTTACGGAGATATTTTACACACTTTTCTTACAGTGAAATAAAATAGAAGTTGCTAGGTCTTCTCCACAAAGGATCATGCAGCGCCCTCTGTGGTTGTACACAGGATTGCAAGCTGTGCTGTGTTGTAAGATGCACACGATTTCAAAGTCTAAGAAAGTCGGCTTTCGAAATACTGAGTATTTGACTAACGCCCGCACGCTCAAGAGGCATGTTTATCAGACCAACTATCTTGTAGAGCTTGGACATATGCTGCCCTCAGGGAGGGTGCTTCGGGGGGGCGGGGGGTCACTTGTACCGCAGCCCATTGCACTTACAGGGTCTGGTTTCCTGGAAGAAACGAGTATCCACGTGCAACTAAGTTAACCTTCACGGCAGGAGAGCGTCCAGCGCCCTCGGAAAGAGACCGCGGATGTGGAGGAGAGACACGCCCGGGATGCGAGCCGGGCCACCGACGGGAAAGGGGGTGTCAGCCTCACGAAATCAAACGCACAGAGGACGGAGCCAGGTCGGGGGGTGACGCCGCTCCAGGGGCGAGTGAGGCCAGTTTAGGGTCAGGTGCAGGCCTGGCTGTGTGGACAGGGCGACAAAAGCCAAGGCCTCGGCGGTTCCCTTCCTGGCAGCGCACACGGGCCCGGGGGCCGTGCCCTCACACACTCGAGCCCGCAGAGGCTCTTCCTTAGCGGCTTCTAACCCGGCCCCCTAACCGGAGCCGGCAGCGAGGCTTTCCAAACGCAGTCCCTTTCCATCGGGGGCCCGTGACGCGGAGGGGCGGCCTGTTCCCCGCGCCGAGCGGACGCCCTCCGCCCCGCCGGGACCTCAGCGGAACGAGGGCGCGGCCGGGGGGAAGGCTGGCTCGGCGGCTGCCGCGGGCGGGGATCAGGGGTACGTGTGTCTGGTGGGCGTCCCCACACCCGCCCGCCAGGGCGCAGGGTCCCCCGGCCCGGCGTCCAGAGCGCGGGAAGTTTCGACCTAAACGACATCCCAGAAGATACCGGCTCCACGACGCTTCGGCCCTATTTATAGGGGGTTGGGCGGGCTCCGCCCCTCGCGAGATCCCGCGGCAGCTCAAACCTCGCGAGAGCAGCGGCAGCACCGCCTCTCTTCCGGAGGCCCCCTCCCTTTCCCTTTTCTCGTGAAGAGGAGCTCCACCGCCCCACCCGAGACGCGGCCCGACGCACGCTCGTACGCACGCGCGCGGTGGCGTCAGTTCCTGGCGCCGGCGGCGCGGGGGGCCCTGCTTCCGCTTTCCTGTGCGGCTCGCGCTCCGCTCTCAGCCGACTCGCGGTCATGGCGGCCACGGCCACGATGGCGACCTCGGGCTCTGCGCGGAAGCGGCTGCTCAAAGAGGAGGACATGACCAAGGTGGAATTCGAGACCAGCGAGGAGGTGGACGTGACGCCCACGTTCGACACCATGGGCCTGCGGGAGGACCTGCTGCGCGGCATCTACGCCTACGGTCCGGGGCGGCGGGGCGGCGGGGCGGGGGCGCGGCCGCGAGGGAGTCCTGGGGCCCGGCATGCCGCGGCCCCTCCGTGTCGGTGTCGCAGGCCTCGGCCTGTCGTTCTCGGCGCACAGCACGGTGCTCGGCCCAGCGAAGGCTAGGAAGGCACTTGGGAGCCATTCAGGCGTTCGATAACGGGCTCGTACCCGCGCTGCTCTGGGCACTGAGGGTTTGGCAGCGAACGCGGCAGGCTCGTGCCTGGAGCCGAGGCCGCTCCAGGCAGGGGTGATGGCTGTGATTGGGGGGTAGTGGAGCTGGTAGGTAAGGAGGCGCCCGGAAGGGGCTAATGTTTGAACTGAGATCTGGATTAAGGAGCCGGTTGTGAGAGGACCCGGCACAGGGCAGAGCTGCTGTCAGGACCCTGCAGCTCTGAGTCCGTGCATCCCAGGAACAGAAAGAAGCCTCCCGTGGTGGGAAGCCCAGGGGCGACTTTGGAGGGGCAGACAGGGCCAGATCTGGCAGAGTGCAGTGTGAGGTGGTGAAGAGTTTGAGTTTTATTTCTAAGTGCAGCGGAAAGCCATTGGAGGGTTTTAAGCAGAGGTCAGATTTGCGGTTGCAGAGGTTATTCTGGAAATCTGTGGATTGGAGGGGAGGGGAGGGGAGGCTGGAGAAGGGGCGGGGGGAGAGGTGATGGTGTTGGGGCAGAGATGGTTGTGAGCAGCAGAGGAGAGAGGGTTCCTGGGTGTTGTGAACAACTGGTGGGGGTGCTGCTGTTGGCTTAGGTGGGGAGCACGGGAGGGAGGAGGGAGGCGGAGGCGGGAGCTCTGTCTTGGGCCAGGTGAATCTCCGGGGCCTGTAAGCCATCCAGTTGGAGGCAGTTGCCTGAGTTGGGAGCCTGGGAAGAGTTGGGGTGGGGGGTCCAGACGGGAGTGATCAGCGTCTGTGCTTAATGCCTGGGACTGGGCTGGCTTTCACCCGGCAGTTTTTGATGTTCTGTTCAGCAGTCTTTGCAGTTTAGCCAGCAAAGAGAGGGTGCTGAGGGAATGGGAGGTGAGAAGTGCCATTGTGTCCGGGCCTGGCGGTGAGGCTGACAGCCCTCCCTGCCTCGGACATTCAGGACATCCCTGCCCAAAACAGTTTTTAGTTTCCCAGCCGTGTGCTTGGTCACGATGAGAGTTTAAAAAAAAAATTTTTTTTTAACATTTATTTATTTTTGAGAGACAGAGACCGAGCGTGAGCAGGGGAGGGTCAGAGAGAGAGGGAGACTCAGTATCGGAAGCAGGCTCCAGGCTCTGAGCTGCCAGCGCAGAGCCTGATGCGGGGCTCGAACTCAAACCGCGAGATCGTGATCTGAGCCAAAGTCGGCCGCTCAACTGACTGAGCCACCCAGGTGCCGCACGATGAGGGTTTTAAGTCATCTCTTACAGTTCTTTGTTAGAAGGAAGTTGTACTGTGTTTTAAAAAACTGCCCCAACTTAAAACTTTTGTTTTTGGTAACTAAACTTTCGTTTACTGGGAAAATACTTTTACTCCTTCAGAGTAAGTAGCCTCGTTCCTTGGTAACGGTCCTGCAGAGGGATGGTGTCGTAGTTCACGTAGCAGCCTCACTAGTGAGGGGGCACAGCGCAGACCCCTGCAGAACGACCCAGGCAGTAGAGTAAATGCATTGTAGACGCTCAGACAGCCTGCAGACAGACCGATACGGAGAGGGAAGAGGAGTTGCTGCCAAGCTACTGGGCTCATTTTCCTTCTTTGTATTAAAAAGTAACGCAAAAGAATAGAAAGCGCTGCAGGTGACTGTAAATAGACGGAAGGAATTGAAGTAAAGGGCGAGCCTCTCCCACCCATTCTTCCGGAGCGCCACCGCTAACGTTTGGGGGTTTTGGGTAATCTAACTGAGGTTTCTGTATTCTGCAACGGTGTTTTTTTAAATACAGACTTTGTACAGATGAGATCCCTGTGCGTATAAAAACACAGCTCGTCCCGATTCATTCAGCAGCTATTTGCCCCTTGGTGTGTTGGCCTCTGGGGTAGGAGGGGTAGAGGTGGGGGCTTAACAAACCATCTGGGCCCCGAGGAGCTTCTGGTTATGGTTGTAACCATGAGGTTAGAACTTTGTTTCTTTTTGCAGGTTTTGAAAAACCATCAGCCATCCAGCAGCGAGCCATCAAGCAGATAATTAAAGGGAGAGACGTCATCGCTCAGTACGTCCCTGGCCCAAAACGGGGTTAGGCTCTAGTCAGTCAGCCGAGTGCAGAGAGTGCTTTGGGAGCACCGTTTGTCACCCTTTCCTTGACTTTAGCCACAGGGTGTCCTGTTTTCTTGTTCTGTCCTTTACTCTCGAAAGCTGTCATGTTTTTAGCCAGCTTTACTTGTCAGTTGGCATGCGGAATGGTTTATAATATTCTCTTAATGCCTTTAGCTCCCATTTGCCTTTGTAAAATTTTTGTTACTATTTTTTAACGTTTATTTATTTTTGAGAGAGAGAGAGAGAGAGTGCACGCAGGGGAGGGGCAGGGAGAGAGGGAGACACAGAATCTGAATCAGGCTCCAGGCTCTGAGCTGTCAGCACAGCCTGACACGGGGCTGGAACTCACAAACTGCAAGATCATGACCTGAGCTGAAGTTGAACACTTAACCGACTGAGCCACCCAGGCGCCCATGCATTATTTTTAAAGACTTGGTTACGAGAAGAAATAATTTTGGAGGCTGGTTTTAGTCCAAAGTTACAGGAAAGAATTAGGTTTATGTAAAGGGGAATCTCTCCTTTCTTGCCACCTGCAACAGCCGTCAGGGCTGCAGACCCTGCCGTGCCGCCTCTGGTCACACCGCGGAGCCGCCCTTGCGGTTGAGGCGTTGTTCCGCCCCGGGAGGTGGAGCAGGTGCCCGGCGGCTCCCGCAGCCCCCCCTCGGGGCGCTGCCGTGGTGGGGGTGCCGTGAGTGGGAGCAGGGAGCCCCCTTCACACCCTCGGTCTGTGTTTCCACGAACAGGTCTCAGTCCGGCACGGGCAAGACGGCCACCTTCAGCATCTCTGTCCTCCAGTGCTTGGATATTCAGGTAGCCTGCAGCGGCTGGGGCGCTTCCCTGCCCCCGCGCCTGCCGCGTCAAAAAGGACGGCTGTGCAGCATGTCTGCCTGGTTGTACCGACTCCGCTAATTTCTTAAGAGCTTCTCAGCTGCACGCTAACAGGGAGCTACCTAATCCTCTGTCATAAATTCCTTGCCGTTTAAACCGAGAGATCCATTAGTGGACCTTCTTGTCTGCAAGCAGCAGTCCTGCCCATTAAACCCGTGATTGCTGGGCTCGCACTTGACCTCGCATCCGGGCTCGTTCACCTTCGTCCGGAGTCAGCTGTGTGGCTGGCGTGAGCTAACGTTCCAAAGAGATCTGCATCTGAACCGGTGCAGTCTGCCTTGGAAATGCTGAGGATTCTCTGTTTTCTGACATCATTTAACAGGTTCGTGAAACGCAGGCTTTGATCTTGGCTCCAACGAGAGAGTTAGCTGTACAGATCCAGAAGGTGAGGCTGGGAGAGGCGACGCCATATTTGCCATGATTGCTTTCTAGTCTGGTGGTAAAGGCTGGCTGGGGATTGAACCTAATCCTGTGTATTGGTTCCCTCTCATTTTGTTTCCTGATCTCTAACGTTTGTTACGTGAATTCCTCATTTGTATTAAATCATTTTTATTTTTATTTAAAAAAATTTTTTTTTATGTTTTATTTATTTTTGGGAGAGAGACACAGCATGAGCATGGGAGGGTCAGAGAGAGAGGGAGATACAGAATCCGAAGCAGGCTTCAGGCTCTGAGCTGTCAGCACAGAGCCCGACGCGGGGCTTGAACCCATGAACTGTGAGATCATGACCTGAGCTGAAGTTGGACACTTAACTGACTCAACCACTCAGGCATCCCAATATTAAGTCATCTTTAGCATCACTACTGTGATTCTACTAGCTTTTTGCAGTTTTAGAATTGCGATTTTTTTAGCAAAAAATTTGTTTTAGTTAAACGGTTTTTGTTTTTATACTTAAAACACTGTAAAGGCTTGATATACATTAAGGTGTTAGTATTAACGCTGGGTGGCCAAGATTATAAATTTTATGTATTTCTGGAGTATTTTGTAATTGAAGCGTGTTGCTTTTCTACTAAGAAACCAGCAAAACCAATTTCATTTTGGCATAGAGAGTAGAAGGGGGAGAACGGGTCATCTTGTAGTCTTACGGTGCAAAGAATAGAATAAATACTTCTCGGTGGTCGTCTTACTTTGGAGTAGAAATGACCTTCATCTTAGGGAAGCTGCGAGGTCTCTGACTTTGCACGAACGTGACCCTTGTTTGAATCCAGGGACTGCTTGCCCTGGGCGACTACATGAACGTCCAGTGCCACGCCTGCATTGGCGGCACCAACGTGGGGGAGGACATCAGGAAGCTGGACTACGGGCAGCACGTGGTCGCCGGCACCCCCGGGCGTGTCTTCGGTGAGCGCTTTTGTCTCTAAGAGTCTGTGATGAGCAGCGTTGTACGCGGTGCTTAAACGGCCCGGGACGCGTCACAGAGTTTGCACGTGGGTAACGTGTAGGAGGTGGACAGCGGTCCCTGAAATGCCGTGAAAACCAGCCGGGATGGCCCTTTCCTCGTAGCCTGAGGTCTGATTACTTCTAACTGCGATTCCGTAGACATGATTCGGCGCAGAAGCCTGAGGACACGCGCTATCAAGATGTTGGTTTTGGACGAGGCCGATGAGATGTTGAATAAAGGTACGAGTAATGGGCACGGTTCCTGCCGACATTTAACTCTGCGCTTTCACAGCACGAGGTGGGCATGAGGAGCTAAGGCAGGCGTTGTCCGGGTGAGCTGAAGTGCCCGGCCCAGGTGCAGCCACCGGCGTAGAACTTGCACCCTGTCCTTCCCGCCATGAGGGTGGGATGGCTGTGCCACCGCTCCCCGCACGTCCGGGGCTGGCGTAGATGGGGAGGCCCGCGGTCGAGGTGGGGCACATCGAGATGCCTGCTGTGCATTGTGGGGGCCCGGCTGTGTCAGGGAGGCTGGGCTGTGGCCTCAGGGCATTGTGTTGTCTGGAGGTTCTGTCCGTTGCACAGGCTTTCACGTTCTTTTTCCAATTTAAGTTACTGTATTTATTTACGTATTTTTAAACGTTTATTTACCTATCTTGAGAGCAAGCGAGCGAGCAGGGGGAGGGGCAGAGAGGGGCCAGAATCCCAAGCAGGGTGCGTGTTGTCAGCACAGAGTCCCGCTCAAATCCGCAAATGGCGAGATCATGGCCTGAGCTGACACCCAGCCAGCAAAGCCAGCTAGCCGCCTCCCGTTTTTAAAAAATTTTTAATATTTATTTTTGAGAGTGTGTGCTTGCAGGCAAGTGGGGGAGGGGTAGAGAGAGGGGGACAGAGGATCTGAAGTAGGCTCTGCACTGACAGCACAGAGCCCGATGTGGGAGCTCGATCCCACAAACCATGAGATCATGACCTGAGCAGAAACCAAGAGTCAGACGCTCAATCAGCTGAGTCACCCGGGTACCCGAGGCTGATCTTTCTCCCAGTTATGTTTTTAAGGTAAATTTTCAGACTTGACACGTACTTAGGATTTTCACGCGTTTGTATCAAGATGTATGGGGACAGATATGAGATGCCCCCTTGGGGATGGCGGCCGAGGTGTTAGGATGGGGACGTGGTAATCCATCACGACAGGTACTCTGAGTCCAGGGCCCGTTAGAGCCCAGGCCTCCGCTGCCTGCACGCCCTCCCCTCCGCCCCTGCCTCCGCGCCAGGGGTCACCGGGTGAAGGAAGTGCTCTCTCCTGGCGGTAAGTGGTGGCGCAGCTGAGGCTGTCGCTGGTGTTCCTGGTGTCCCTGGTGTCCGGGTCCCTCCGTGGGGCTCCTGCTATCCGTGAGCTGTCCTCCTGCCGCGCCCCCCCTCTCCCCCCACCCTCCCCACCCAGAGGCCCTGCCTTCCAGGTGAGCACAGTACCACCGCCCTCGGGCTGCTGTCTTGGCCTTTGAGAAAGCATCGCCTGCGGGCAGCTTCTTGCAGGCCCCTTGGGTGACCATTCTCACAGTGAGCTCTCTAGGCGGCGGCTATGTGCTCTGGGGTTTGTTACAAGGGCAGGTCTTGGGCTCTGTCGTTTGTGGGGTCGTAGCCTCGCAGTCTGTTAAGGGGCTTTGGAGGCCGGGGATGCCAGCGTGGGCACTCTCACACGCTCGTCTGCTGACCCCACCCTGCGTGGGCCACGGAGGCCATGGTGCTAGTGGCCCCTGGGCCAGGTCCCGCTGATTAGGGTATGCTTGACCATGTGCACCCTGATGACCCCACGTATGCGGGAGATTTTTCCACCTGGGAGGTGGTTCTCTACAAACCCAGATCCCTGCATTCTCTTATGTGGCAGATCTGGCCACATGGGACGCACATCTTCACAGCAGCCGGGCAGGGGTGGCGACCACCAGCAGGCGTCTGAGGTGGTGGATGGCCCAGGCCTGGGGCTTCCCTTGCTCCTAGCCTCTGGCACCCAGGCCTGTCAGGGTGGGGCCACGATCCCCAGAGACGGCCAAGAAGGGGGGGTGCGTGGACTTCCCAGCTCCGTGGAAGACGTTCCTCGTGAAACCGGCCACCTCCCAGCCGCAACTCTGTGTCAAAGCATGCGGCCTTCACGTTCTCTGCTTCTCGTTCTTTCTCCCAGGTTTCAAAGAGCAGATCTACGACGTGTACAGGTACCTGCCCCCGGCCACACAGGTGGTGCTCATCAGCGCCACGCTGCCCCACGAGATCCTGGAGATGACCAACAAGTTCATGACCGACCCCATCCGCATCCTGGTGAAGCGGTAAGAGTGCCGCGCTTCTCCTGCCGCACGCACACGCCACGTGGCTTGCGTTTGGGTCTTAAACCGTGAAAGTTTTTTTTATATTCTTTTTTCGAAAGCCAGCTTTGGGGCATCCAGCTGGCTCAGTTAGTGGAGCATGTGACTCTTGATCTCCGGGTTGTGAGTTTGAGCCCCATGTTGGGTGTAGAGATGCTTAACAACCAAATCTGGAAAAAGGAAAAGCCAGCTCTTATACATGCCCTCTCCCTTGGCTCAGCAATTCCAACAGCTGATGGTATTTGTCCATTGTTCTGCGGGAGTAAAACGTGTAATACGAGGTGTGCCAGTGGCTGAAGTCCCAGGCTGCTTAGGCCTGTGCAGGAGGGGTGTTGACCCCCCGGGAGGGGCAGAGCTGCTGTGGGTCGAACCGGTGCCGGGAACAGTGTGAGGCTTGTGCGTGCCTTTAAATCTTGGTGGAAGAATGAGTTCTTAGGACCTGCCTTTGTTTCCAGTGATGAACTGACCCTCGAAGGCATCAAGCAGTTTTTTGTGGCAGTGGAAAGGGAAGAGTGGAAATTCGACACCCTGTGTGACCTCTATGACACGCTAACCATCACTCAGGCTGTCATCTTCTGCAACACCAAACGGAAGGTACGCAGCCATCTTGGCTCTTGCGTAGCCTTTTTTAAAAACAATTGTTTTTGGGGC
Source organism: Hyaena hyaena (assembly GCF_003009895.1). Taxonomy (NCBI): domain Eukaryota; kingdom Metazoa; phylum Chordata; class Mammalia; order Carnivora; family Hyaenidae; genus Hyaena; species Hyaena hyaena. Next base: position 4,269,718 of record NW_024080653.1, on the reverse strand, counting down.
GCCTGGGTGGCTCAGTTGGTTGAGCGTCTGGCTTCAGCTCAGGTCATGATCTCATGGTTTGTGGGTTCCAGCCCCGCATCAGGTTCTGTGCTGGCACCTAGCTCAGAGCCTGGAGCCTGTTTCAGATTCTGTATCTCCCTCTCTTTCTGACCTTTTCCTGCTCACGCTGTCTCTCTCTCAAAAAGAAAACATTAAAAAAAATTTTTTTTTAATTTGTTTTTAACATTTTATTTACTTTTGAGAGAGAGACAGCACAAGCGGGGAGGGGCAGAGGGGGGGAGGGGCAGAGAGAGGAAGACACAGAATCTGAAGCAACTGCAGGCTCCGCGAGCTGTCAGCACAGAGCCCGACGTGGGGCTTGAGTCCATTGTGAGATCATGATCTGAGCTGAAGTCGGAGGCTCATCCACCTGAGTCCCCCTGGCACCCCAGCTCTGCACTATCCTTACGGCAAAAACTGAAGATTGGTTCTCTTTGGAACCCAGGCAAGACGTTGCCTCTGGTGGCTCAGAAGGGGATGGGTGGGCGTGGCCAGTGAACCTGCACAGAGGTGTTCGTGCTGGTCCCAGGCCGGAAGGCACAGGTGTCGTGGGTTTAGCTGGGCCCGGGCCTGCGGTTTCCTAGGCTCCCAAGTGACGCGCTCGTGCAGGCGACGGGACAGCCCAGGAGTCGGTCACCTTGCAGAGAAGATTTGAATTTCAGATATGAAGTGAGAGGTGGCCTTTTTTTGTCCTTGAGACACAGGGAACCAGGAAGAGGAGTCTGCCCTGATGTGCTAGGCAAGCCCGTGTCCTACGCGTTTAGGAAAGATTCAGCTGAGGGTTTTTTCCCAGAGGTTTATTTTGAGAGAGACCCGGGAGCAGACGGGGGAGGGGTGGGGAGAGGGGGACAGAGGCTCCCAAGCAGGCTCCGAGCTCTTGGCACAGAGCCTGTCACAGGGCTCAGCTCAAACGAACGCATGGGATTGTGACCTAAGCTACGGCGCCCCGTGATTGATCTGCGTGGTGGGGGCCCCAGAGGTGCTGCCGATGGCCCTGCAGACTGAAGCGGGGCCCCCACGCCTTCCGGCTTGGTTTCTGAGCTTACGTCGTGTCTGCTGATTTGACGTGCAGGTCGACTGGCTGACAGAGAAGATGAGGGAAGCCAACTTCACGGTCTCGTCCATGCACGGGGACATGCCACAGAAGGAGCGCGAGTCCATCATGAAGGAGTTCCGCTCCGGCGCCAGGTGGGCCGGCTGCCCTGCCCGCATGCGGCCCAGCCCCTGCCCTCCAGGGTTGGGGGGCTGCTGGGGGGAGCGTGTACGCCTCTGCGGGGCGGGTTGGGGTCTTCACTGCTGGTCATCCCTCAGTGGTGGGGTTGTAGTTGTGCTCGGAGGGCCTGCGGCTTCGTCCTGTAACATGTCTGGTTTTGCTCGGCGCACGCTCACTTCTGCGCATGTGTGCGGGCCGAGCGCCGTGGTCGCCGTGCCCCGGAGGCTTGGCTGCTGGCTGTGTCTCGGACCCTCCGCACATTCCCCTCGGCTTGTCTTCGCCGTCTCGGCATCGCAGCTCTGAGGCCCCGCCTGCCCTGCTGTGTCCGGGGGCCGTGTAGCCAGTGCGGGGCTGCCGCGTTCCCGCAGGGCCACGACACGTCCCTCTGTCCGCAGTCCTGCGGGAGGCCTGCACAGCCTCCTGGAGCGTGGGTGTCCCCACCAGGTCCCCTCACTTGCCCCCCCCCCCCCATGGGCCCCGGAAGCTGCAGGTGTGCTCCATGCACACAGCTCACAGTGGCTCCTGGTTTGCTGCTTTGCCTGATGCTGGTTGCGGTCTCGCAATCAGAGTGGTTCGGGCCATGTTGTTTGGTGGCGACGCTGCCATGTGCGCTTTTGAATTAATATCTATTCCATGTATTTTATCTCTCGTTCTTTTTTTGATTTCTTTTTAAAAAGTTTAATTTGAGACAGCATGCATACATGCAGGGGTGGGGCAGAGAGAGAGGGAGGGAGGGAGGGAATCTTAGGCAGGCTTCATGTTCAGGGCAGATCCTGACGTGGGGCTTCCATGAGATCATGAACCTGCGCAGAACTCGAGTGTCGGATGCTTAGCTGAGCCCCCCCCCCCCCCCCGGTGCCTTGATTTGGGATTTCTCATCCTCGTTCCTTTGCCCCAGTTCCTGTTTTGGAGTCGTCTGTGCTTTGTTACTTAGCCTCCTAGGACGTCCAGCGCTGTGTCTGCGTCCTCCCCGCCCGCCCGGACGCGGGCCGTCGTCCCTGCCCCGCACAGACCTCAGAGACTTCAGTGCCCCCTGCACTTTGGGGTGGTGGCCACGGGACTTACGATATTACAAACTCCACAAGACGTCTTTGCTTTATGTGATAGAATTCATGCACATCCAGACACGTTCTTCCCATCTTGTTATTCTCCTGTCTGGGAAGTTTCCTTCTCCTTGAAGAACGTCTTTTCGTGTTTGGTTTGGGGACAGGGTGTGTGCTTCACCTCAGAGTGTTTCCTCCCCCCTCTCGAAGGAGGTCTGTGCTGACATGGAATTCTGGGAAGCTCCCCGGGTCTCCCTGCCCCTCCCCGTGCGGCCTCAGCAGGGTCTGTGCTGATGGGTCTCCGCGTGGCTCCCGTCTTTCCTCCCGTTGGGCAGGTGTCCAGCTCCCCCCCCCACCCCGCCCGCGTGGCTGGGCTCCCACTCTCCCTCTCCTGCCTCTGGGGCTGCGGCTGCAGGTGACTGTGTGGCAGCGACACCTCTCGGTCTGGTTTTCAACTCCTTTCTCCCGTGTTGCTCTCCCTTGATTGGAATGCTTCTAGACCAGCGATATGTAGAGGCCGGGCCGCATCGGAGGTTTTCTGGTACCAGCGTTGGAACATAAAAAGAAATGCAATGTTGATTTTTAATACGCTATTTAACTCAATGTTATTTCAGCATTTTCAGTATGTAATCAGCATTAAAAATACTAATTAAGGTGTATTTGGGGTTTTTTATACTAAGCATTGAAAACCCCGTGTGTATTTTACGCTTTAAAGAGCGTCTCGTTCTGAGCCAGCCCCACCGCACGAGCTCGGTGGGCTGGCGGCCTCCGTGTTGGACGTGGCAGCCCATGGTGTGTCCCACCCTGTCCTGGCTGCAGGACACGGCTGTGAGGCGCGTTTCAGTTTGATCGCACTGTAAACCCGCACCAGGGCGCTGGGGCCGCCAGCCCGCACTCCTCCAGGCGGAGGGAAGGTGTCTTTCCCAGGTGTTGATACGGGGTAGCTTTACGTAGTTAAACATGTGCTATGGAAGGTACCGGAATCCTCTGTCTCGGTGCGCGTGAACAGGTCTCTGGTGCTGTCCCGGATGCCGCATGTGTGCTGGGGGATGCGGGGGCCGGTGTGAGGGTGACTGGATGCCTTTCCGACTCGTAGCCAGTCTTAAACTTCCGTGACTGATGCGATGGCCTCAAGTCCCTTCTGTCTTTGCAGCCGCGTGCTCATCTCCACAGACGTCTGGGCCAGGGGCTTGGACGTCCCTCAGGTGTCCCTCATCATCAACTACGACCTGCCCAATAACAGAGAGCTGTACATACACAGGTAGGGCGGGCGCCGGGGCCTGCTGGCGGGTGTCCTGCCCCTCCCTTGCTGCCGGTACTGAAGGGGTTTTGCTCTGTCCTCAAAGAATCGGGCGCTCGGGCCGCTACGGCCGGAAGGGGGTGGCCATCAACTTTGTGAAGAATGACGACATCCGTATCCTGAGAGACATCGAGCAGTACTATTCCACCCAGATCGACGAGATGCCCATGAACGGTGAGCCCCCCCCACCCTGTCTTGTGCGTGAGAATCCATCGCGAGCCTCGTGCTCCGCTTATCTTTTCATCCCGCTTGTATCCGTCCTTCACACGTGCCTTTCTCTCTCTCAGTGGCCGACCTGATCTGAGGAACCCGCCGCGCCGACCCGCTGATGCCCGCCTGCCCCGTGCTCCCTGGGAAGTGCTGGGGGGCGGTTTCCGGGTGACAGGGTTTGCGTGAGCTCGGCCGCAGTCCCCACGACGGGCCACTTTTCTTACCCATGTGTAAATAATGCTTGGAGTTTTTTTCATTAAATGTTTAAAACTTTTCCCATAAACTCTAATTTATGTGTCTTTTTAAAATAGTCACTTGTTAAGCAATCACGACACCCAGCGTGGGGCTTGAATTCACGACCCCGAGATCGAGAGTTGCACCACCACCCCCCCACCCCACCCTGACAGCCAGCCAGTCCCCTCTGGCCCGAGTGTCTTAGGAGGCGCCATCTTGGGCAACAGGTAGGGTCACCTGTGGGGTCACAAGTGGGGACCTGCTTGCGGTCCTGCTGTTGGTGAACGGAGGTAGGAACACTGCCGCCTCTGCGGACCTCCCCAGGCCGGCCTGGGTGGTCGCAGCCACACGTGCGAGGTCGTGGGGAGCCTGACCGTTTCTGAACTTCGTCCCGCGATTCTGACCCCAGGCATCATGGTCATCCGGCACGTGCGAGGAACGTCCCGAGCTCCCGTCCTGGAGCGCCGGCACAGGGTCAGGGGCAGCGTGGGCAGGGCGCTTCCGCGGCCCCCAGCCCCGGCGTCTCCAGCCAGGAGGCACCGGGAGGGAGGGGCTTCGGCAGAAAGGACGGTGAATACTTGTCTTCAGCTTGGCCTCGGGTCTGCAGCAGGGGAGGAGGGACAAGCGTGGAGGCCCTGGGCAGGAATGGTCAGCCGTCGTCGTTCTGGCTTAACAAGCACCGTGTTCTGGTGGAGGAGGGAGGGGAGCACGCAAGGCGTCGTCCGTGACTCGAGGGAGACAGCAGATGCTGTCTAGGAATGAGAGCAGTTAGCAAAGTGCAGACGGTCCCAAAAACACTCAGCTTCACGGGCGGTTCAGGTGTGCCGTGTCACCCGGGAAGATGTGATAACAGCCCCGAGCGTTGCAGGGGTGTGCGAGTATTTACATTGGTGGTCCTGGTGGGAGAGCAGCCTGGCCCTGATCAGCGGGAGCAATTAAAATGTTACTTCTCTCTGAGGGAGTAGTTCTGCAGTAGGCAGTAGTGCGGAATGCACACTGCACAAGTGCATTCACCACAGCGTACTGCAGCCCTGGGGGGGTGGGGGGGTGAGTGCTGGGAGGTGTGGGTGGGGGCGTCGGGAGGGCAGCTGGGGCACTGGTGTCACGGCCCAAGTGGGTTTCGCTGTGCCCCTTGGCAACTGAACATTGAGAGAAGCAAGGGGGCGGGTGTGCTGGGCTGTACCGAGTGACCAAAGCCATTCAACAGCCAATATTGGATGTTCAAATATTCAGCCGCTGGTTTTAGCTGTTAATAGCAGAAAAGTGGAAGTGACCCAAATACCCATCAACCGGAAAGTGCGGTAAGTGTGCGTGACGAGTATTATCCCAGAGGGGTGGGTGCCACTGCCCGCTACGGAGCAGGGGCCTCGGACACTGCTTGCCGAGGGCCACGTACTGTGTGATTCCACTTTGTGAAACGTCCCAGACAGTGGCGTCAGGTGGTGCGCAGGTGGCGGTTTTCCTGACTGGGGAGTGCGGGCTCTGGGCCGGGTTTCTCGGGGGGATGAAAATGCTGAGGGGCTGGATCGTGGTAATGGCTGCACAGCTGTGGGCCTAGGGGGCGTCACTGAGGGGTCACTTGAACCCACTTGAGGGGTGACTCATGGGAGCTGTCTCCGAAGTCGGGGGGTGTCCACAGCCTTCTCCAGAATTAAACGGCATGAGCAAGGGGAGAGTAGTAAAGTCCCCAGTTAAAAGACGGGCAGACTGGGTCATAGAACGGGACACAGCTACACACACTTAGAAGAAATCAAAGCGGGGTGCGGGGGGGAGCTGGGGAGACCTATCATGGGACACTCTGACCACAGAGAACCAGGGACAAAGAGGCCCATCTTGCACAGGACGCCTGGAAGGTAGCTCATCAGAAACCCGGGACAGTCCAGTGTCCATGCACCCAGAGGAGCTTCAAACTGTGGCAACAACTGGTAGAGCTGCGGAAAAGACTGGATGAATCCGGTTCTGGCCGCTTTCAGCATCCTCGTTAGGATAAAGGCCACACATCCTCCTCACATACAGTCAGCGTCAGAACGTGGCCCTGGCCAGCACAGCCAGGGAACGAGAGGGATAGAAGGCATCTGAAAGGAAGTCTGTGCACAGATGACCCGATCCTTTGCATCAAAAATTGTAAGGACTCTGCAACAGCTACTGGAGCTAATAATTGGGAAAACACGGCCGTACGTACACGAGGTCAGGATTCAGAGCTCGCTCATGTTTCTGGAGTCTAGCACTGGACACTTGGAAATTTAAGCGCTGTTTGCAGTAGCACCAAGTAGATGAAATGCTGGGGATACATTTAACACCTCTGACATCTCTGCCCCAAAAGCCACAAAGCGCTGCTATGGAAAATGTCCGTCAACGTCAGCGAGAGGCACTGTTGTTAACGGCCTAGAGGGGGCAGGTCCGCTCAGGTGTCTGTTCTCCCCATGTTCCACAGATCCAGCGTAGCCCCAGTCAAAATACCAAGAGACTTTGGCAAAAATTGTCAAGCTGATTCTGAGGGGCGCCTGGGGGACTCTGTTGGTTGAGCGCCCAGCTTCGGCTCAGGTCATGAACCCACGGTTCGTGAGTTCAAACCCTGTGTCAGGCTCTGTGCTGACAGCTCAGAGCCTGGGGCCTGCTTTGAGTTCCGTCTCTGTCTCTCTCTGCTACTCTCCTGCTCGCACTCTCTCCCTCAAAATTAAACATAAGAATTTTTTTAATAAATAAAATCAATACAGAGATACGAAGGACCCAGCATAGCCAGGACGTCTGAAAACGTGAACGAAGCGGGATTCCTGCCTGACCCCCAGGAACACTGCAAAGTTACGACTCGACAGTGAAGTGTTGGCATAAAGACAGACCCCTTGGATCCCTGGGACGTGGTACAAAGTCTAGAGATAGACCACAGGCTTATGGTGAGGGGGTTTCAGCAGAGGTACTGAGGCAGTGGGGTGGGTAAAGGATGGTACTTTTAGCAAACGGTGTCCGGTTGGTTAGCCATATGCAAAAAAGAAAAACCCTCAATTGTCACTAAGTACCATGAACAAAAAGTAGCTTGAGATGGAAGACCTAAAGCTACAGAACTTCTGGAAGAGAGCAGGAGATAAGTCTTAGTGACTTTGAGTTTGGCAAAGATTTTTTTTAATAGGACGTAAGAAATCCAAATCAGACTCAAAATTAAAACCTTTTACTTCTCACTAAACATTGTTAGGAAAGTAAAAAGGCAAACCACAGACTGGGAGAAAGAATTTCCAAGCCTATACCTGATGGAGGACTTAACCGGAATACGTGGGGAGCTTTTAAGCGGTAGGTGGAAGAATGGTCCCCCAGAGAGGCTTGGGTCCTGCTCCCGGGAGCTCGTGACTGCATCACATTTTACAGCAAGAGGGTCTTTATTGATGGAAGAGTTTGCGACCAGAGCATCCTGGGTTACCCAGGTGGACCCACACGAGCTTTGAAAAGTCAAGAATATTCTCGGCTTTTTGATGGGCTCAGCCCACCATCGCTGGACTTGAAAGCGCCATCCCCATGACGATCAGTCCCCAGAAGCTGCGAGGGAGGTGTGGCGCACGCTGGAGCGATAGACCTGCTGCCTGCGAACCCTGCGCCGAGCTGGCCGACCACCTGCCTGAAGGAAACTGGTCCTCCCCCGGAGCCTCCGGGAAGGAAGCAGCGGGCTGCCACTCGACTGTAGCCCCATGGGAGCCGTGTCACCCCTGCCCGCCAGCACCATGACAAAATAAATGTGTTATTTTAAGCCACTGTAGTATCTGTCACATAGCAACAGAAAAACTGTAATACACGTAAACGATATCATTCCAATAATAGAAGACCAGTGCTGCAAGATAAAGGCAACAGATTTGAACAGCTGCTTCCCTGAAGAAGATTCACCAGTGACAGACCTAAGTCCGTGAAAAGATGCTCGGCGTCCTTGGTCTTTAGGGACATGCGCTTCGAACCACGAGCGCCTCTCACCAGAACGGCCGAGGGCGAGCAGACCAGCCATCGCAGGGGCGGGTGAGGACCTGGGGCAGCCCTCTCACCGCTGGCGGGAATGCAAACCTGTGCGAGCACCTGGAGAGCAGCTTGGCGGCTTCGGGGACATCACACACCACCCCGTATGACCTGACTGTGTCGCCCCAGTATGTGCTCAGGAGACATGACGGCCTGTCCGTTCAAGGACTGGTCCGTGATGGCTCATCGAGGCCTGTTCATCACAGCCCAAACTCATGGACGGCCCGAGGCCACTAAACCAACCGTGGCACATCCATGTGACGGGGAGTCCTTGGCAGTGACGCCGACAGGGCGCTGAGATATACGCGGGTAGGGCTCCCAGTCCGGCTGATACTAGTGGGACGTGGGACAACGCATCCCTGCTGGATGGTTCTGCTTCTGTGAGCTTCTGGAAAACAAGCTGCCGCCCACAAGCAGACCCACGGTGGCCTGGGGTGGGGCGTGGGGGCACATGTCCGCCCACGAGCCTCTGATGCCAGGCCCCGCCGGATGGTGATGCTGCTTTCAGAGCACGGCCTGCCTGCCCCACCTGGAGTGGCCGGAGTCTCACTGAGGGTGGAGTGGCCGCCTCCAAGTCAGGGCCCCGGGACACATACCCCGCCCTGAACCCCAGAAGGACCAGCAGAAGCGTGATTGCAACACCCCTTTTATTAAACATAATTGCACTTCAGAGCGAGGGTTTCCCGGGGTCCTGTGAATTCTCCAGAGGCCCCCGTGGCCGCGCTCATCAGGCCAGCGGGCACCCGCCCGCCACTACCGGGGCGCAGCTGCCCAGACAGCAGTCCTCTCATCTGGACGTGGCAGCCACACGGCCACCCCCAGTGTGACCTGGGGCACGGGGACGGCGTCCACACCCGGAGCCCTCCTCTGCGGTCCCAGGCAGGCCGCGGGTGGGAGGTAGACCTTCCGGGAGAGAACCGCAAACACAGGGCACACGGGCCCAGGAGGTAGACACACAGGCAGATCTGGGTGTTGGAGGGGAGTCCGTGCCGTGAGCTGTGGGCCAAGGGCTTCCGACCCTGAACCCCCCAACACACATCCCGACAGCACGGGTGCGGGGGTCGCCTCCCTGGCCGTCTCTTGGCGGAGGGACCAGCACGCCACGGCCCCAGTTAGGACCAGCTGATGAGAAAGCGTTCTCCCATCGCCAGCGACACAGGGACATCCAGGGTCTGCAGGAGGAGGCAAAGGAACATGTGACCACCAGACGGCTGTCCACAGAGGGGAGACCCTGAGTGCACGGCAGACGGGAGCCTGGGCGGGTGGTGTCCCGGCCCCGGGAGGCCTCCCGCTCTGCTCCTCCCTGGCTGAGTCCGCCTCGCACGCTGGCTGCCGTTTCAGCGCGGCCCGCAGGGCACCGTCAGTGTGGACACGGGCAGAGGAATGACCCAGGGTGCAAGGGGGCCCGTCCTTCCCCGGAGACCAAGTTCCCTTCGCCCTTGTACGGCCCGGCCACTGGCACCGGGTCTCCGGGGCCCTGGGTGCCTCCCCCACCTCCGCCGCCCTTGGGGACGAGCCCTCTGGCCCCATGTGAGGGGTTCTTGCCTTCGAGTCAGGGCTGTAGGTGAAGTTGGAGACAGGCACGCCGTTGGAGAGGACCTGCTTGGGGGCGGCGGCCACCCCCAGGACGATGACCTTCCTCAGCTGCAGGCTGGCCCCCTCACCAGCCACATGCACCAGCTCGTTTGCAATGGTGTTCTGGCCAAGGAGGGAGGTGGGAACAGTCAGCGGACGGCCCGGGGAGACCTGCGGGCTGGGGCCCTGCTCCCTCCCCTCCCTGGGACAGGGACAGGTGACCCCTGGGACCCCCCAGCTCGGGCGGGTCCCGACACTCACATTCTTGGCCAGGAAGACGACCTGCGTGTAGGCCCCGCGCTCCAGTGTCCCCAGGCTCTCCCCATCGTCCCAGAAGAGCTCTCCTCGGGCCTCCCCGCTCGCAGGCAGGGCCGCGACCAGGGCCATGGGCTGCTTTCGGGACTCCGTGGTTGTGAGGCCAGGGCCCTGGAAAAGCGGGTGGCACACGTCACCATCTCCAGCCTGGCACAGAGGCCTCCAGACGGGGACAGGAAGGGCGCTGGGCTGCAGGAGACCAAGACCCTAAGGACAGCCTGCGCCAAGCGGCTTGGACGGCCTGGCGCGCACCGTGGCCTGGCGGACACCCGCGTGTGCAGAGCAGCAGGCGCCCCTCCGCCCGGCACGGCTGCGGTCAGTGACGCGCCCTGAGCGTCCCTTCCGGGTCCGGCTCATCCCCAACCCTCATGCACCGCTGTCTCTGCCTGGGGCCTTGGGGACCGGCCCTCCCCCGGACGCAGGCGGAGCTGGAGGGGGGAGGGGGTCTGTGGGGGGAGGGGGACTCAGGTGGCCGCCGTGTACCTGCAGGGGGATGATGTGGCCGGCCCGGAGGTGGAGGTTGATGGTGTCCAGCGGCGCCGGCAGCGTCACCCACTGCCCCTTGCTGTGGATGGCAGGCATGACGGGGGCAGGCAGCAGGAGACTGCGGAGGGCCCCCGCTGGCCCCTGGAGGGAGGCGTCACGTCACCAGCAGTCCGGGTGGTGCCTAAGCCCCTGTGCTGTCCCTGGAGGCCCCGCGGGCCCAGCGCAGACAAGACCGCGGGGCAGAGGCCTGGCCCCAGGAGCACGACTCTGGGAGGACTGGAGTCCCGAGAACTATCCACCTGGGCCTCAGTTTCCTCGTCGGGAAAATGGGTCACTGCAAGGACTGGGTGGGAAGATGCACGCGGAGCCCCAGGCAAGGGCCATAGGCACGCTCCCCGCTCCACATGGCCACGCCCGCAGGGCAGGAGGGGCAGCCGCTGCGAGGGCCCCAGGACTCACCGTCTGCAGGCCGTACCACGTGCCAGTGGGGAAGTAGCCGGTCACCTCGACCTTCCCAGCCTCGAGCACCGGGGTGATGAGCAGAGCCGCCCCCCACAGGAGCTGCCGGTCCACGGCCCAGGTGCCGGGGTCCTCGGGGAACCTTCAGACAGGAGGGGTGGGCGCGTGGGCCTGGTGGCCTCTGAGGATGGGGTGCTCAAGGGGCCCTCGGGGACAGCCAGGGAGCCGGGTCCAGCTCGGCACTCGGTGGGGTCGGGGGGCGGCGAGTAACCCTGTCCCCTGCCCGCCATTCTGGCAAACCGTTCCCGATCCGTTAATACTGGTCTTACCACCTGCTCTGAGTTTCTTATGTGAGTTTTACGTGGGAAGTGGCACCTCGTCTGATCAGTTCGCCTTTGCGCTTCCGCAGTGCTGGACGTTAGCACGTTCTCCGTTTTGTCCACAGAGCACTGCCTGTTTTCCCCAGATGTTAAGCCCTCCCCTCCTCGCCTTTTGCTTTTGATGCTTACAGGGCCCTCTCCTGCCAGGGCATCGAGAAGCATTCGCTTCTGTTTTCCTGTGGAATTTTCTATGGCTTCATTTTTGACATTTCAAGTGTGTGACCCATCTGAAATTTACATTTGTAGCGTGAGGGGGAAAAGCCGTCTTTTCCAAATAGGGAACGGAGTTTTACTACCTGGGGCTCCTTTAACCCACTGACTACAGGTGGCATTTAATTAACTGCATGGCACCTTTTTACATATCGGAGTCCTGCTGGGGGATATCACTTGGGTCACTTTCGTCCAATCAGGATGGTTTTCTACCTTGTTGCCACCCAGTAGGCCTGGTCTGGACTTGGGGTTCCTCAGCCCGGAAGGCCCCCAGCCCTGAGCTGCTCTCTCATGGGGGGTGGGGGACGCGGGCGTGCAAAGGGCCCCCAGCAGGGAGGTCCCGGAACGCCCCTGCGGCAGGGCGGGGCTGCCCTGGGCCCTCACCCCTGCCGAGGGCACTCACTCCAGGAAGAGGGGCCGGGCCACGGTCTCGCCCCCCACGTGGGCCCGGTGGAACAGCGTATACAGGTGGGGCAGCAGCATGTAGCGCAGGGCGAGGGCCTTCCTCATGGCTCGCTGCGCCGTCTCGCTGAACCTGTACGGCTCCTGAGGCTGCAGAGGGGACGCGAGAGCACCTGGCTCTGGGGCCGCGAGGTCCCCGCCCGCCCTCCCCCTGCGGCGGGAGACCCGGCGTTGCTGGCACTGTCAGTGGCGCTGCGTCCCCAGCGGGACCCCCGGGGGCAGACGCCCCGCTCCCTCGCCCGCCCCCGCCCCTACCAGGCTGTTGAGGTCGTTGTGGTTCCGCACGAATGGGTAGAAGGCCCCCAGCTGGGTCCAGCGCACACACAGCTCCTCTGACGCGTTGCCCTGGAAGCCACACACATCGGCCCCGACCAGCGGCACCCCCAGCAGGTTGAAGAGCAGGATTTCTGGGAGGGGAGGGTCAGGCTGGGGCTCATGCTGCCGGAGCAGGTCGGGTTCAGGGCTGTGGAGCCCCGCCGACAGCCTGCCCACCGGCCCCCACCTGGTGGTCAGTACCGCGCTGGCCCTGGGGTCTCCCACCCGTGGTCACAAGTGCCTTGCGGACTGCTTCCTGACGCCTGGGATCACCCAGCACAGCAGCTCCTTAGGATTGGATTGCATCCCCCTGCCTCACAGGTGTGTGGGAGTCCTGTGCCTGGGGGGCTCATTCAGTCAAGGGTCCGACTTCAGCTTGGGTCATGACCTTGCGGTTGGTGAGTTCAAGCCCCCCTTCTGGCTCTGTGCTGACAGCTCGGAGCCTGGAGCTGCTTCGGATTCTGTGTCTCCCTCTCTCTCTGCCCCTCCCCTGAGCGCTCTCTCTCTCTCTCTCTCCCTCAAAAATAAACATACATTAAAAAAAAAAAAAGGTACGTGGGAGTCTTAATCCTCTGTATCTGTACTTGACGTGACCTTATTTGGAAAGAGGGTCTCTGCAGGGGCGCCCTCTTCATCCAACTTCAGTTCAGATGACCTGAGCTAAGATCATGACAGATCTCACAGTCCAGGAGTTCGAGTCCTGCGTTGGGCTCTGTGCTGACAGCTCGGAGCCTGGAGCTGCTTCGGATTCTGTGTCTCCCTCCCTCTCTGCCCCTCCCCTGCTCACACTCTGTCTCTCTCTCAAAAATAAAATAAAAACATTAAAAAAAAAAAAAAGAGTCTCTGCAGATATGGTTAAGGTGAGGTCATAGAGAGGGTCCGGATCCATTGGGCCTGCTGCCCGTGTACGAGGAGAGCCCAGGTGTGACGACAGACACGGGGGACAAGACCGGGGGAAGACACAGGCAGAGACCAGTGACGCAGCCCCAAGCCAAGGACACCCAGGACAGTGGGCTACTCCATAACTGGGGGAGCGGGCAAGGCGACCCCCCGGGGATCCCAGCACAGCCCCTCCAACACGGCCATTCAGACCGCCAGCCTCCAGGACCGCTGCCTTCCGCACCCGCGTGGGAACTGTGCTCCGGGGGCCCCAGTGAGCCCCCGCGGCTGCTGAAGGCTCGGGTGGGCTCCCGGCCACATCGGCCAGTGTCCACCCCACCTCTGCTCAGCAGGGCCAGGCCACGCTGGGCCGGCCCCTCTCCTCGGTGTCTCCTCGGCAGCCAGGACCCCGCCTAGGGCCGTGGGGGACACCTGTCTGGGCTGCAGCAGGTTCAGGGGCCTGCATGACCTCTGCTTGTCATGATCAGTGCACACCGAGACCCCAGCCCACGGGTCGGCCAGGGACCTGGCACCCGAGGGGGCTTCAGAGGCCAGCCTGCAGGACTGGCGGCCATGCGTGCCCCTGGGTGAGGTGAGAACCTGTGGCACCTGTGGGCAGAGAGCGGCTTCTGGAAAGAGTGGATTCTTCCCCAAGTGCTCGCCCGCCAGCGCTTGCCCACGGCCCGAGGGTCTGCACACGCACACCCCGCCACCAGCACCGATACGACTGTCGGGAAGCTTGCAGGCCGGAGGATGGTGTCGGATCCCCTCAGCTGCCCACGCGGTGATGCTGGGAGGTCACCCCGACCCCTTCCCCAGAGCTCCTAAGCCATGTCTGGGCCTAACGCGCGTCAGCAGCATCAGAGCCCTTGAGAACTCAAATCAGCGTGCCTCTCTGCAGGTGGGGTAGATGGTGCCTGCAGGCTGGGCTCACATAGGACATGGTCACGGGAGGGGACACCGCGGGAGAACAGAATCTGCTTTGCAGGCAGCCGCTGGGGGGAATCGGAGATGGGGACACTTGGGAAGCCCATCACCGCCCACCAGCATGGCACAGGGCCACAGGCGCGCGACTCGCACAGGCACACGACCCCGCACAGGTGCACCGACCCCGCACAGGTGCGCCACCTCACACAGGTGCGCCTCATGCCCCACATGAGTCAACAGCAGGTTCCCACGGTGTCTAGTAGCATCGCCCTGAGCTGAGCCGAGCCCAGTGCTCAGGCCTCGGCCCTCGCCCTCTCTGCGCAGCCCCCCGACAGGCTCTCACCTGGCACAGAGTACGAGAGCTGCTCCCAGCTGCTCCACACGTCCCCTGTCCAGTGGCCGGCGTATCGGCCATGGCCCGCGAAGGTTGAGCGGGAGATCACAAAGGGGCGCAGCCCCCGCGCCTTGATCAGGGCCCTGGGTGGGGCAGGGGGACAGAGCAGTGGCCCAGCGCCTGGCGGACACAGGCAGCGGCAAGGGCCGGGGCGAGGAGGGCGGGGAGGCTCCGCCCCAGCCACCAGACCACCCAGGATGATGAGCCGTGTCACAGGGAGGAGGACGGCTGTCCCTCCAGGCTCCCCCGGGAGTCTGTGTGGTCACCGCCAGCCCGTCCTCTGACGCCCAGCGAAGCCCCCGCCCCGCGCGGCGCTGGCCCCTCACCTGTAAGAGGCAAGGGCCTCTGTCAGGCCGTAAAGGTTGTGCAGGTTGTAGTGCGTGGACAGGAACTGGCGGCTGGAGGCGCAGATGGTGGCTGCACGCAGGGTCCCGCCAACCACCCCTGCAAGAGAAGGAGGCTGTTCCCATCCGTGGCCGCCTGGCGCCCCCCACGCCCAGCCAGGGGCCCCCCTGGAACGCAGGGTGAGTCCCCGTACTGTCTCCACTTTCCCAAGGGCGGAACAAGGCCTTGCTGAGGCCGGCAGACCCCAGACTTCACACCCACCTGCCTCAGTCCTTCCCTGATCCTGCGCTTAATCCCGAAATGCCTTCCCTCTGGAGGCCACGGAGGCCACGCCCCCACGGCAGGTGCCCCCCGTCCACGTGGCCTGGCTGGTATCTCCCCACCCAGACCTTCCTCATGGAGTCGCCCTCCCCTTTCCCGGGTGCCTGTGCCCACTGGCTCTTCAGAAGGGACAGCTCTGAGTCCCCAAAGCAGAGAAAGAAAAGCCGGGATCTGAGCCTTAAATCCTGAGGCGGCAGGTGCCAGGGGGCTGGTGGCGGGGGGGTGGGGGGGAGAGCTCACCCGGCACATAGGGCGGGTTCTCCAGGTCACTGTCGGGGCAGCCATACACAGAGCCCCTGACGAAGTTGGAGGGCTCGTTCATGTCCTGCAAGAGAGGCCCCGGTGGTGGGTGCCCTGCCCTGGGCCGAGGCCGGGGCTGGACCCACCACCCACAGGGCACTTACAATCCACATGCCGTCGAAGGGCACCTGGGCGTGGAACTCAGCCACCATGTCCTGCCACCAGTCAAGGGCCTCGGGGCTGGTGAAGTCGGGGAAGGCGGTAAATCCAGGCCACACCTGGAGGAAAGGCCAGAGGGGAGACCAGGCCCCACAGGGTTCCCGCCTCACTCACCTTCCTGGGGGTGACGGGCTGCGGAGGGGAGGGTCATTGGTGGTAGGGGCCTGAGACCTCCCCTTCAGACAAAGGCCCCTGAAGGGAGTCCGGAGCGACTGTGCTCCCCAGCCTCCCTGCAGCTGGGGCCCCCTTCCCGTGGGTTCCGGGCACATCCCGGGGCTAGAAGTTCAGGACTCTGCCGGGTGCCCCGTAGAAAGGCTGGGAAGCCCCCGGGGGCCTGGAGGACAAGGAGGGCCTGAGGCCTTGCCAAGGGTCCAGAGCCTGTGCTTGAGCTGGACCCTTTCAAGCCCCAGTAAAGGGATTCGAAGCGGCATCCCTTGTCAGGGGCCACCGTCACTTTCGGCCGTGACCCCCACACACTGTGTCCCCTCGGACAGCACAATGATTTCTCAAGTCTCATCGTCTTCCTGAACGTCTTCCTGTCCCTGCCAGCTGGGGACTCCCGCTCTCTCACCCCGCGCACCCAGGCCCCCACCCTACCTTCCCAATCAGCGGCTGCCCGGTGTCGTTGGTGATGAAGACCTTCCTGCGCAGACCCTCGTCATAAGGTCGGTAGCTGCCAGGGGGGTCGGAACTGCTGATGGCGGGATCCTGAGTGGGGAGGGGGGACCGTCAGGAGGAGAAGGGGGTGCTCCAAAGCCAGGCACCCACTGCTGGGAAAACGGGAAAACGCTCTCCGTACAAGATTAACGGAGGCAGGAGACAGCCGCGCGTGCGCATGTCCGGCACACCCTGTGTGCACGCGTGTCCGGCACATCCTATGTGCACACGCGCACGTCTGCGGAGAGGCCAGCCAAGGACCCCAGCTGGCTGGAGGGGGCGCACCCAGATGTGGCCTTAGCTCCGCCTCACGGGCTCTAGAATGTCACCAGCACCCCACTGGGAACACTGGCTTCCTGTAGAGTCAGTGGCCACGGATGTGCGCCGCCCTCGGAGGGGCCAAGGTCGCGGAAAGGGCCTGAATCAGCACCATTCTTAACCTCCCAGCAGGCAGGTCTCCCCTGCTGTGGGGTGTCCCCTGTGGCAACCGCTCAGCCTCAGCGCCCCCTCCCCACGTCCTCTGGCCACACGGCTGGGCGCTGGGCCCGCTGGCGTCGGGGACTGGCCCAGGGTGTGCCTGTGTGCCTGTGCTGGGCCACTCAGAGCCCGGCCCTCAGCCCTGCCCTGCCCTGCCCTGCCCCCCCCCACCCCCCCCTCCATGCCGCAGAACTGACTTGGGTGGAGGTGGGGCCAGGAGACCCTCTGAGCGTCTGCAGTTCCAGCTGCGTCTGTGGCACGCAGGCGCCCCCCCCCCCCACCGCTGGCCCTCCCAGTACCGGGTGGTCAGCTGAGGGCACCCCCTCTTTACCACCCGAGGGCACCCCCTCTTTAAGCTGCTCAAGTAACCTACAACCAAAGGACCCTAAACAACACACGATGTTTCCAGGAAGCCTGACGCTGGACATCACCGGGCAGCAGGGGCCCAGGCTGGGAGTGTGATAACCCGTCCGGTCGACATCAAGAACCCTCAGAACACGGCAGGCGAGCACGAGAAGGCTGCCGCCTGGAGGAGGAGGCAGGGGCAGGGCCCAGCAGGGCGCTCACCACGATCAGCACGTAGTGCCGCCCGCTCTGGTGGAGCTCCTGCACCATGGCCGGGAAGTCCCCGAAGCCGTCCTTGTTGAAAGTGAAGTCCCTCCTGGCGTCCATGTAGTCCAGGTCATTCCACTGAGTGTCCTGCAGCCACAGCACAGGGACAGAGTCCCGGCCCAGCCCCCGCACGCACACCCGCCCCGGGGCCGCCCAGCGCTCACCAGGGGGAAGTGGGCCCTGGTCATGTTCTCCACCACCTGGCGGGTGATGGCCGTGGAGGAATAGCCCCAGCGGCAGAGGTGGAAGCCCAGGCCCCAGTACGGCGGCATGAAGGGGAAGCCTGTGGACAAGGCAGCTCGGTGAGGGGGCGGGGGGAGGGGAGGAGAGGCAGGAGAGAGGGGAGGGGGGCAGGGGGAGGGAAGAAAAGGGGCAGGGGGAGAGGAGAGAAGGGTGGGGGGAGAGGGGAGAAGGGGCAGGGGGAGGGAAGGAGGGGCGGGGGAGGGGAGAGAAGGGGCAGGGGGAGGGAAGGAGGGGCGGGGGGAGGGGAGGAAGGGGGGCAGCGCAGAGCCAGGACAAGCCTACCCACGACTTCCAGGTACTGGCGCACCACGCTCTTGGGCTCAGGGCCCAGGAAGACGTACACGTCCAGGATGCCACCGGTGGCCCTCCAGCTGAGGGCCGGGCGCGGCTGCAGGACCACATCTGGGGGAAGCAGCCGGGGGCTCAGGAACCGATACCTGCACCCCTCCTGCCCCCACCCTGCTTGGCACCTCACGGAAGGGCTTGGTGCCTGGGGAGGAAAGCGCTGAGCCGCCAGCCCCAGGACCCCCAGCCCCAGCTCTGGCCTCGGTTCAGATCCGGGGTCTCAGAGTCCACCTCAGGGGCACCTAAGGGCAGGGCTGGCAGAGGCCACGGCCCACCGGAGTCATTTCTCCAGGGGACAAACAAGGCCCAACCCCCTCCCCACGGCCCCAGGCCTCTCCCTCCAGCCTGTCGGGCAGGCCCCTCTGAGAAGGAGGAGAGCTCAGGAGGGTGACGGGGACTGGGCCACGGGGACGGGATGCCCGCCGGGGTGGCCGCCCACCCACTCACCCATGGCATTGCTGTTCAGCAGGAAGACCCCGTGCGCCAAGCCGCCATCCTCCAGCACCAGGTAGAAAGGATGGGATCCGTACAGGTTCGTGTTGGGCTGGGCGCGTGGACATGGCACTTTAGCACCCTCCCACGTGGCTCCCCCGACCCCCCCCCTCGCCGCCCCTTCTACCTGGGGGGCGATGTCCCGGTTCCACAGGGTGACCTTGGTCCAGTTGGTGCTAAGCGTCAGGGAGCCGAGATGCTCGCCGAGGCCAGTGATGTGCGGGGACGGCAGAGAGGTGGCCAGCTGCAGAAACTGGTCAGCAAAGAACAGGGGCGCCACCGTCGTGTTCAGCCTGCCGGGAAACACCCAGGCGGCCAGATGAGCCCCCGGTGGGCCCTCCCGGAGAGACCCCTGGCCCTGGTGTTCCCCCCTCCCCGCCGCGAAGAGGGCCGGAGTGGCCCGGCCACCTCGGCGACGCACTGACCCCGGGGCAGAGGCGGCCACGCGAGGCCCGGCGACCCAGGGACCTGAGCCAGGTGTGGGGAGCTCGCAGAGCCCATCCAGTGCACCCAGCTACCCGGCTGCACCCACGCTGCCCCAGGCAGGCATCCAGAAGCGGGGTGCCCCTGAGGCCTGGCCACAAGCAGGTGCAGGGCAGGGGCAGCTCGGAATCGTCGAGTGCTAAGACTCGTGGCCCCGAGCTCCTTCCGCAAGGGCCATGCTGCTCCCAGACTCCGGCCAAGGCCTGCCCGGCCCAGCTCCAGAGCCATGGGGCCGTCTGCCAGGGGCGGCCAGGGTCCCCCGAGGCTGCACAGTGTCAAGGGCAAAGCAAGAACCACAGGTGGGGCACAGGGTAAGCACTACCGCTGACTTCCCGGGGCGACCTCCCCCTGCCCCCTGCCTGCCCCTGGACAAGACCCGTCCGCACGCGTGTATGTGCTTTCAAGACCAGTCTGATTAAACGCTTTAGAAAACCTCTCTCAGATCTCTGCCCAAAGGTCAGCTTCCTGGAGAGGCGTCCGTAGCCGCCCCTCCCCCCATTGGCACGCTTAGCTCTCTTCTCCGCTGCACTTGTCCTCGCACTCATTCGCTGCTGCTTCCCACCGCGTCCGCCCTGGGAGCAGCTCGATAATGCACAGCCCAGAATGGGCGCACACACGCACGCACACGTGCATTTCAGAAGGTGAGTCCCCTTAAGACCGAGGTGAGTCCCAGTTAACCTTGTTCCCGAGGCCGTAACTGAGTTCAGTGACAACGGGGAGTCTTGTCAGCTCAGGGCACATGTTTACGTGGGGCTGTGTGGACAGAGTGCACTGGCTAGGTCCTGTGAAAACGTGCTTGCTTAAATCCAATGTCAGGGCGGGCGGAGGGCGTGGGCGGGTCTGCCACCCCGACCCCAGGGCTGCGCGGGGCCACTCTGCGCGGGGAGGTGTCCGACGCTGGGAGTCACAGCCAGTGACTAAAAGTGGATTCCAGGATGCTAGGGCACGTCCAGTCACTGGGCGTGATGGGGGCAGTGGAGGTGGCGCGTCCCCCGGGGGCAAGGGCATGACCCGACCGGATGGCCTCATTCTCCCGCCATATCCTGAGAGCGTCTGCTGAGGGTCGGAACCACTTTGGGAGCTGGAGGCCGGGGAGCGAGCCTCCGGAATGGGAAAGGCTCCTGGGTGGGCAGACCGCAACCATGACCCGGACAAACCTAAGGTCTCAGGGGACACAAGCCCTGGAGGGACAGGAAACAGACAGCGGCCAACAGCATGGATGCGGGGCCCTGGCTCAGTCACCTGCCAGCAAGCCACCTCACCTCCCCGTGCCTCAGTTTCCCCATCTGTAAAGCGGGGGCAGTTAACGGCACCTACTCCTGCATTGTTGGGATTAGCGGGGTTCACGGTTCCCATGCCTGCCCTGCAGCGAGTGACACACAGTATCTGATCATAAATAACATGAACGTTAAGAAAGCGGGTGAGGGGACGTTGCCGGGGGTGGAGGTGCCACTGTGCGCGCGGTGGAGTCCCTGCAGGATGCCCCCCGAGGTTCTGCCCCTGCTCCCCGGGGGCACGCAGCCCGCACTCACAGCACCCGGCCATCCAGCTTCCGGCGCACAATGACCCCGAAGGGCTCCTCCTGGAGGTCCATGCTGTAAAGTGTGGACGGCGCCCGGCTGCGGACACGTGGGGTCTCCAGGGGCACCTCGTAGCGCCTGTTGGCGGGATCTTTGATCTGGAAGTCAGACGGTGTGGCGTGAGGCCCTCTGCGGGCCAGGGGCCTCCCCTGCACGCCGTCCCCTCCTTCCTCACTCTCCAGGGGAGCGGGGACCCAGTGCAAGGCCCAGTGTGGCCGCGCACAGCAGGCGAGCGTGGATAGTTCGTGGGCCTACGGAGCCCAGGGAGCGCCCCCGGGGGTCGCCGGGCAAAACACAGCACGCCCAGCCGATCTGAATTTCTCTGATCTGAATTTCAGATAAACCGGTTTTTTCTTTTAGTACGTCTCAAATAGCGCATGAGACGCACACTAAACAAATAAACTCCTTGCCGGGTCTTCTGGAATTCAAACTCACTGGCATCCTGTGTTTTTATTTGCTAAGCTGGCAACGCTGATCCACCCCACACGCCTGCCACAGGGTGGGTTAGAGAATATACTTCAGGGCGTCCAGCTCCACTCTGCTCGGTACACGGTAATCACTTGGTAAATGTCGGCTGTTATAAATTACTTTGTTAATTATGAATTGGGTGTTTCAGGCTCTCTCAGCTTGGCCTCCACACGTGTATTCAGTCCTCAGGTTTCTGCTGAGCGCCTGCTACATGCCGGACACTGTTCCAGACGCTGGGGGCCAGCGGACCAAAGGTCCTCCCCTCGGGGCCAGCCAATCACCGGTTCCCACCGCCCACTGCCTGGAACATTCCCATTCCTCCCTCTCCCTCTTTCCCCTTATGGACTCCCACAGGGCTTCAGGTCAGGTGGGATGTCACTTCCTGGGGGAGACCTAACTTCCCTCCACTGGACCCTGCTCTCCAGAGCATGTTCTAGAACCTTCCAACCACTGTCTTAGTGGCCATAGCTCCCTGAGTGTCGGCACCGTCTGCTCCCTCCGGGACCACCCCCCACCCCCGCAAGAAGGCACAAAACACGTGTGCACACTAAACAAACACCCAGGACATTGCATCTTCATCCACTGGCCCCCCCCCCCATTTTCTCTGCCCCGCGCAGCCCTGCCCACCGTGAAATGCAGCCGGCTCTCCGTCTCCAGCAGCACGTCCAGCCGTAAGGTCAAGATGTCCTTGGGGAAGAAGGTTGGGGTGGTGCGGGTCAGGGTGGCCATGTAGCCTGTGGCCGTGGTGGTCAGGTTCTCCAGCTTGTAACTCGGGTAGCTGGGCGGGAAGAAGCACCAGGGCTGCCCGATGCGGGGAGCCCAGGGTCCCCGCCTGGTGGGCACGTAGCAGCAGCCGCGGGCCTCACACTGCGCCTGGGTGATGGCCGTGTCTGGGGCGCAGTCGAAGCGGCTATTGGGGGGCACATCGCACTGTGGGGGCGCTGCTCTGGGGCCACCGTGGTGCCCTGGGGTGGCCTGGGCGCCTGGCTGGCCGGCTCCCTGCTGGCGAGCTGGGTAAAGCCCCTCAGGTGCTTGGGAGGAGCCACGCTGCTCTCGGGGGGCCACCAAGAAATCGTGGAGCAGGATGTGCCCCAGGAGAGCGGCGGCGGCCAGGGACACGAGGGTGCAGACCCGTAGCGGGGGGCGGCCGCAGAGTGTCCACCTCACGTCCATGGTCGGTGCACCTGCAGGCAGGGGGCTGGGTCCTGGAGGCCCTGCTGAGAGAAGGGCGGGGCTCAGCAGGGCAGGCGGAGGGAGAGCGCCTTGGGGGACTCATGCCAATTTCCAGACTCGGACCGTGGCCGGCCGGGCAGCGCCCAGGGAGAGGTGGGCCGAGGGATCAGGGCAGGCGAGGGCGGACAAGCTCCTGGCACCTTTTAGAAAGACGGCAAGGGAGGGAAATGGAAAAGCAGAGAAAAGTCCCAGATAAGGGACCGCAGAATACCGTGTACAGGAGCAGTGACCAGGGACGTGCACTTAAGTTGTACGGAAAAATGACTGAATGGGGGGCACCTGGGAGGTCGGTTGTGCGTCTGAGTCTCAGTTTCGCCTCAAGTCATGATCTCACGGTTCGTAAGTCCGAGCCCTGCGTCAGGCTTCGTGCTGACAGCTCAGAACCTGCCTGGGATTCTCTCACTCCCTCTCTCCCTGCCCCTCCCCTGCTCTCTCAAAATAAATAAATACACATTTTAAAAATGACTTAATGACACAGAAAGACCTGGGCAGTAAACCGACAAATGGAACAGTAAGTTACAACACAGAGCAGAGAGTAAACTGCTTCTGTACAGAGTGCGGCCGAGCTGCTGAGTTTTGGCAGATGTGGAAGAGGTGAGGTGGGAGCGCCCTCGGGGGGACCCACCATGTTCCCTCTGCCTCTGCTCTGCTGACAAGGACGGGGCTCCAGCCCGGCCAGAGGCCTCAGGCACTGCAGCGAGGGCAGCGCTCAAGGGGTAGCCCTCGGCCTGGGCAGGTGGAAGTCCCCTCCCGGCCCCTGAGGTCACACGGGGCGCCTCCCTCCCTCCCTGGCTCCTCTGGAGATAAGACTGTTACCTGCCTCTCTGTGTGTTCTGAGTATTTTATGAGGAACGTTGTCGGCCGGCTCCTCCAAGGAGGGATACAACGTGGGACTAAACGTGCAAGGATTTAATGGGGGGAGTCCGTTCTGTCTGACAGAACCCCGAGGCTGCCAGGGCGGCGGGGACGGCGGTCATGCCTGATCTCGCAGGAGTCAGGTCCCGGGAGGGGTGGAGGGTCCAAGCATCCTGGACCACCGTGTGGCTGAGGAAGGTTCCGCGAGGCCACGGGGCTGGGGTGGCGGGTGGGGGCCCCGAGCCAAAGGTGGCCGGCAGAAGGGTCGGGGTCTCCCGGGAAAAGCAGCCTGGCCCTGGGGCAGACGGGGCGATGCATGCCAGCTCCGTGCCGCCGGGGGGAGCATGCAAGGGCTGGGAAGGAGTCACGTGGGGCACGGGGGGAGGGGGTGTCTGAGTCTGTCACAGACACAGACAGGCCCCCTGGGACATTGTGGCCACAGAGGGCCACGCTTTCATTCACGGCACCTTCGAAGCAAACGTGTGCAGGTTTTTGTCTCACACCAAGTCTAATTCCGACCCGCGTTCCTGGAGCCAGCGCGGACCCCACAGGTAAGGCCTCCGCCCCACAGGCCCGTCCCCCTTCAGACCCCAGTCCCAAGCCCCAGGTCTGACCAACTAACTGGCCGTCAATTCGAGGGTTCACCCCTCCCCCACTGCAGGTTCCTAATTGGCTAGAACCACTGACAGCACTCAGAAAACACCTCGACTTACGGTGACCCGTTTATTATAAAGGGTGCATCTCAGGAACCGCCAGCGGACGCGGGATGGGGCGTCCCCAGCCTCCAGCACCAAACTGTGTTCACCAGCTCAGAGACTCTGAGCCCCAGCGAGTTTTGGTTTCATTACATCAGCAAAACTGCTTGAATCATCGGCCCTTGGAGATCCTTGGCGGTGGTCAGTCACCAGCCCCTCTGTGCCGCCGGGGGGGGGGGGGGGGGGGGGGGGGGGGGGGGGGGGGGGGAAGGCGGGGCTGGGAGTTCCCACCCCAGAAGCCTGCCTGGGTGCTGCCTGGGGTCCCAGCCGACCCTGAGCTGTCCAGAGCCCCAGCCACCGTCATTTTATGAGCTAACGGTCCCGAGGTCTCAGGAGTTGTGTGCCGCGAACTGGGGACAGACTAAGTACTTATTTTTTATTGTACAGCGTCCTGCTGCACCTGGCCCATCCAGGAACACACGACACCTCGTGATCGGGGTGATGCAGAGGCCAGGGAGCTCGGGCCCGGCCCCCGCCCCCCCCCCCCACCCGGAGTTCAGAAGCGCAGGGGCGGCCAGGGGCACAGAGGGGCCAGCACCGACCGCTCGCTGTTTCCACTGCACAGACACGGAAGAGCGGTCAACCGGAGGGCCTGACACTTTAGGCAAAATGGGGAAACAGTGAAGGTCAGGGGGGTCACGTGCGCTGCTGGCCGGGAGACCCTGTGACCTCGCTTTCAGGGAAGTGGGTCGGAACCGCTGCCCCCCTGGCCAGGGTGGCGGTGTAGACAAGCAGGTTTCAGTCCAGCTCGGCCCCTGACGCGAGAGGCATGGGTCCTTACCTTGTGCCTCAGTTTCCTCCCCACAACGGGACAAGACGGCTCCCCTCGCCCAGCACCGAGAGCGAGGAGGAGACCGTGGAGTCCCCGGGGTCCCTGTCCACACCGCCGCCCGCGGACAGGGCGCGACGCGCTCCGCTTGTCCAGCAGAGAACCACAGAGGATCAATCCGCGGGCCGATCGGTCCCTCCCCCTCAGGGCGTCGCGGCTGCCCCCACCTCCGAGTCTCTGGTCTCAGGGGCCGCCGCTGGACGACCCCGCCCCGCCCTTCGCCATGACCTCCGCAGCCGCCCCCGCCCGCTCACCTCCGCGCACGCGCGCCCGGCCCGGACCCACCCCCGACCCCGGCTCACCTCCGCGCACGCGCGCCCGGCCCGCCGCGGCCACCCGGGGTCCAGCGCCCGCAGGCACGCGTCAGAGGGGGCCGGGGTGGACCACGTGACAGACCGCCCGCGCAGGCGCCCGGGGCGAGGGTGCGCGCCTCCGGCCGCGCGCCCCCTGGTGGCCGGGCGTCCGGGTCCCGCCCTCGCGGGCCGCCCAGCCCGCAGCGTGGGAGCAGGGCCCGGGGCGCTCGCCTGTCAGGACGCGCTTGCGGGGCGGAGGGGAGCGGCCCCCGGGGTCGCCCGTTAACTGAGGCCGTTCTGGAAGGGAAAGCGTCATCGCGCCCATAAAAGCGGCTGTTGCGCAACCTGACAGGGCGCTTTGGGGGACGGACGGGGCGAGGGTGCGGCGCGGGCGGGGCCGGTTTCTGACTCGCTCTTAGAGAAATACGCCTTTCTCCCGTGTTCAGAAAAAGTTTTATTTTTCGCTGAAAAGTTGGAAACTGAAATTGTCTTGTGGGCCCTTTTAGGGTGCTGTAGAGAAGCCGCCAGGGGGCAGGTGCTCGGGAGCCCGGCGTGGGGGGGGCGCTCCCGCTGCACCCCGAGACACTCCAGCCCCGAGTGGGGGCTGGGCGAGGGGTGGGGGCTGCGCGGGGGAGCTGGGGGGGCGCCCGTCCCACCTGCGCCCTCCGCGGGGCGCTCTGGCTGCACCCCGCGTCCTGGACCCTGCCGCGGGGTGGGGCGCTGTGGGCAGGCAGTGTCCAGGGCCGAGGCGAGAGCCCCCGGAGCCCAGATGCTGTTTTGACCACGAGTCCAGCGCGGGTGCGAGACACCCCCTCCCCTCCGAAATGCCACCGGAAGCGTGGGGGGTGGCCTTAGTGGAAATTGCTGGTGGCTCAAAGAATCAGGCATGCTGACCTGCCTAGTCGTCTTACAGGGCCTCTCAGGGTGGACATGGCTTTCAGTGACGCGAACATTCTAAGTCCCTGATAACACATACAATTCTGGACTCTTCCACCAGAGCGGGCGGTGGAAGGCTGGGGTCCCCGCTGCTCTCTAGGAGGACCCAGGTGGCTCGAGCTTGCGGGCGATCATCTGGCTGACCCTGAGCAGGGCCTCCTGGAACTGGGGGTACTCGTTTTTCACGTGGTCGAGGATGGTGCCGATGGCCGCCAGCCGGTCGTCCAAGCGCGTGTGCTCGGCCAGCAGCGACTGCTTGGAGCGGAACAGGAACACGTACCTGCCGTCCTTCACCGCCTGGAGGTGCTTGACGCGCGTCTGCAGGGCCACCAGCTCCGAGAGGTTCTTGGGTGAGACAAATGACCCCGCATCAGGTTATGCAGATGGAAGGCTGGACACCCCCCGCCCCCACACGAAGTCGGGGCTCAGGAAGTGCCAGGCGGAGAAGGGTGAAGGAGGGGGATTCTCCAAGCCGTGGAGAAGAGGCCGATGCGCACTGGGCAGAGCCTTTTCCTTCGCCCAGAGAGACCTTTAACACCGCCCTGTGCCCGCCCCCGAGCGGACACTTTTCACTAGCTCCCCTGTCTGGGCTGATCGGGCTTGGACCCGGCCGACTAACCTGGCCCCTCTCTTGTGCTCACACCACATCCCATCTAGCAGGAAAGCCCACCGCGGCAGCTGAAATCGTATGCAGAATCCGACAGCTTCTCACTAGCCTCGTGGCTACTGCCCTGGTCCTCGAGTCGTCTCAAACAGGCCTCCGGTGTCCACCCTCGACCTTTCCGCCCCACACTCAGCTTCAGAGCCAGAGTTTAGCAGAGCCTGCTAAAATCTGAGCCACTCCTCAGCCCCCAACCCTCCCCTGTCTTCCCATCTCCCTGAGAAGAGCCCAAAGTCATGATCACCTGCTCCCTGGACGTTCACAGCATGGGGCGGGGCCTCTGCGCCCTCGAGGTCCAGCCTGCTGGCCTCTGGCTGCCCCTAGAGCAGCCTCCTGCCCCGCGTCACCCCGCCGGCAGTTCACCCCTTGCTGCCTTCAGGTCTGGACCCCAGTGTTTTTTCAGACCACCCCCTCCCGACTTAACCCCCCACCCCACCCCGGAGGCCCCATCTCTGCTTTACTTTTTCTCCAAAGTATTTACCGCCACCTAATTCTCATTCGTTTTATTTATCATCTGTTCCTCTGCCCCCCGAATGTGACGGCCAAGGGGGCAGGGATCGTTCTCCATCCTGTTCTGGTCTGTAGCCTCAGCGCCGAGGGCAGCGCCTGACCCATAAAGTGCCATGTCGTTAGATGATTAGAGAAGATGAGATCGCAACGCGGCGGCAGCGCTCTGACCCCGGGCTGAGCCGGTCGGGAGGAGCCGTGCCGACGACACCCGGAGTGGCTGCTGCAAGGGGCGGACTCCACGCCTGGTTCTTGTGGCCCCGCTGGCTCGGGGGATGTGCCTACCTGTTGCTTGAGCGTCAGGAGCCGGTCCAGGTCGGCCTCGAGCTGGTCGGTGCTGGCCTGCATCTCTGACAGCCGCTCTTGCTTCTCCAGGAGGGAGCTGCTCATGTGTTTCTGAGTTTCTTCCAGTTCCAAGATGACTTTGGTGCACTCGTCGGTG
This sequence comes from Hyaena hyaena, assembly GCF_003009895.1. Classification (NCBI taxonomy): domain Eukaryota; kingdom Metazoa; phylum Chordata; class Mammalia; order Carnivora; family Hyaenidae; genus Hyaena; species Hyaena hyaena. Next base: position 4,242,291 of record NW_024080653.1, on the reverse strand, counting down.
GCCTAGGAGATACACGGGGCCATCCTGGGAGCCTGTCCCCTGGTTATTCAGTGGACGGAGAGTCGGGCTAGAAGGATGCAATCTGGGGAGGATTCCCATGAGGACGGAGAGAGTGCCTGCCACACCCCGCACCCCGGGAACCAGGACCTGGAGGGGCGAGTCCCAGTGGGACGCCAGGGCCCGGGTAGCCCGCACTGCAGACTGCTCCCCAAGGGCAGGCGTGGCTTGGGCAGAGAAGTGGGGGGCCCTGAGCAGTTCTGGGGCCTGCCTCCTTCAGCAGGTCTATCTACCAGGGCACAGGGGCAGTTGAGCAGCCGCATGTCAAGGCCAGCAGCAGGGGTGGGACGCAGGAGGCCAGGCTCCATCACTGTGAGGTTGGATGACAGGCGGTGGTTCCCAGAGGAAGCAGCTGCTGGGGTCGCGTGGATGAATAAGTAGAGGTGACCAGGTGACTCTCAGGGTCGAGCTGGGGACAGGGGAGAATCTGGGGTGCACCGGCAGGGATGGGAAAGCGGCCATCCGGGGCACGAACGCCGGCGGCCTTGCTGGGTGTGGTGTGCGGCAGGAAGACTTGGGAACAGCACGTCTGTTGCTGGAGCTGCGCGGGCATCTGGGTGGGCGTGGTCGGTGTGGCAGCGGGGGGGCCCCCAGGGGTAGAGACGGATGGACAGCACGAATGACCAGCATGGCAGAGAGGACCGGCCAAGAAGGACCAAGCAAAGGCCACTCCGCCACCTCCAGTAACTTCCAAATGAGCAGTTGGGTCCAGCCGGTCATTTTCGGCTACTCTGTCCTTATAGAGGATTTAGACCTACGGGGGCAGTTCCAGCACCGTCTGTGTAGTCCTCTGGACGGCTCCACCATATGAGTGCCCGTTTCACAGGTGAGAAAGCCGAGGCACACGGCTGTCAGGCTGTGCCTGAGCCCCGCGGGGGAACGCTTGGCTGGAAGCCGGGGGGGGGGGGGGGGGCTCTGAGGCCAGCTTCTGCGTCGTGAGAGCACGCGGCCCCTACCTTGTGAATGTCCCTGATCTTGCGTCGCAGCTCTGCCTGCCTGTGGTGGAAGTCTGTCCGGGTGAGCAACTTCTTGTCCATCTTGCCCTGCCCCTCGGCCTGGGTGGAGACGGTCTCCCTGCGGGCGACGGCCAGCTCCATGTCTCTGATCATCTTCTCCTGCTGCTTCAGCAGCTGCCCATGCCTGACCTGGCACGCAGGGCAGAGGGGAGGTGAGGGAGACCAAGGCACGGTCGGCACTGCCTCCACTAAGTCCCCTGAGCCCCAGACCGGCATGGAGACGAGGGGGTGCACCCGGGGACAGAGGCATCTGGGGGCATCGCCAGCTGGTCAGAACGATCTTCAGGGCCATGTAAAGAACTCACAGGCCACAGAGAAGAAGGGGCCAGAGGCCAAGGGGGTGGGTAGAGGGAGGACAGGGCACGCAGCCTGGCGGGGATTCCGGAGTAGTGAAGGGACCATAGGTTGATTTCTTGGTCGTGGTTTTGTAAGATGGTGACGTGAAGGGGCTGCTGCGGGACCGGGGCCGGGGCCCTGGCTGCCCAGGAGGCCGACCATAAGAGCCACGCGGGGTTTTCTCAAGGGGCAGGAGTGTTCTGTCTCGGGCGTGGTGGCATCGATGGGGGCCCGAGTCCATCCAACTGGACATCTGAAATAAGTACATCTTATTGTGTATAAGTTCTGCTTCAGAAAAGCAGGTTCAAAATAGAAAAAGATAAACAAGGGCACCTGGGGGGCTCAGTTGGTTGAGTGTCTGACTTTGGCTCAGGTCATGATCTCACAGTTCATGGGTTCGAGCTCCGCATCAGCTCTGTGCTGACAGCCCAGAGCCTGGAGCCTGCTTTGGATTCAGTGTCTCCCTCTCTCTCTGCCCCCTCCCCCTCTCGCACTGTCTCTCTCTTTCTCAAAAACAAACATTAAAAAAAAAAAGATAAACAGGGAGGAATCCACAGGTTAAGGCTGGTGGTGGGGGCCCTAGCCCACACAAGGTGAAGATGGACCCGAGGGACAGTAGCCACATGCTCTGGTCAGCCTTGTCAACGTGATGGTGGCAGCGGAGCGAGGAGCCCTGGATGGGGACGGCACAGAGGTGGGGAGCCGCCATCGGCGTGGCTTTGGCTCAGTGACAGCACCCAGATGACCTGGGGCTGCCAGCGCCACCCGCTCCCCAGTCGAGGAGGGACAGGGATGAGCCCCTAGTTCACACCATGACCCAAAATTAATCCCAGGTGGACTCGGAATCTAAAAATGTGCCAACGCTTGCAGAGAACTTGGGGACACATTTGTGTGACGTCATTCTGCAGTGACCGCCTTCAGCAATGCAGAAAGCCCGGAAGCCACACAGAAATGAGACTGACGCGTTTGACAGCATTCACGGTCACAAGGCCGGGGGGCGGTAGGAGAGCCTGCTCGGAGCGTCAAGTCCAGGGCGGGCGAGGGCAACACGGGGGGCAGGTGTCCAAGACCCGCGTTAGTGACCCTGATGTGCAACAACCCCTAAAAATCGAGCAGGTGCGGATGCTGTCACAACACGCGCACACGGACACAGGTGCGCACTCGATGGCCCCCTGGAGAGCCGGCAACCCGAATCCAGGAACACGGAGAACACCCCTCACGCGCTGGGTTGCAGGTATTATAGACACAAACAAGCAGTGAGTTTAGCCAAATCGCGGAAACAAAGGCAGTCTATGAACGCCGCTTGCATTTCTGTAAACAGAGAGCACTGGACACTGAAAAGTGCAAAGCACCGTTGACTTTAGCACCAGAAAACTGGAGACACTCAGGTGTCAACCTGACAAACAGGCGAGGCCCGGAACCTGACAAGTCGGACAAGATCGGGATCCGCCAAGGGGCCGCGGCACGCTCACGGACTGAAAACTGGCCGTGGTGAGACCCTGTAGACCAAGCAGGCGGTGGGCCACAGCAGTGTAGACCTCGTAGGACAGGGGACAGGGCAGGCATGTGGTCAGGGGGACACAGCAGAGCGCCCAGAAATAGACCCACGCCAACATGGTCAATTGATTTCAATAAGGACCATCCTCACAGCACGCGGGGCTGACACAATGGGACATCCCAAGGCAGGGGGACTAGCCTCGACCCGCAGCTCACACCCTGTACAAAAATTAACTCAGAATAGGGCACCAACCATAATAGATCATGGATCATAATGGAAACCGTGAAAATATGAAGCTTCTAGAAGAGAACATAAGAGAAAATCATATCCTGACCTTTGGCCGGGCAACGATTTCTTAGATGCACCACCAGAACTGTGCACTGAGAGCAGACCAGGCGCTGAGCACCGTGAGGGGTCTCAAAGGCATTATAGGAGGATGGGGCGCCTGGGTGGCTTAGTCGGTTAAGCGTCCAACTTTCGCTTAGGTCATGATCTCGCGGTTCGTGGGTTCGAGCCCCGTGTCGGACTCTGTGCTGACAGCCAGCTCAGAGCCTGGAGCCTGTTTCAGTCTGTCACTCCCTCTCTCTCTGACCCTCCCCTGCTCACACTGTCTCTCTCTCTCTCCTAGAAATAAATAAAACATAAAAAAAAATTTTAAAAAAAAGGCATTATAGGAGGTGAGCAAAGCCACACTGAAAACACTTCATGCTGCAGGATCCGCTTCTGTGACATTCCGGTGACATTGGGGGTAGGGACATGGGAAGCTCAGCCCAGGGGGCGTGAGGGAACTTGAGGGTGACGGGAATGCTGTGTGTCACAAAGTGGTGGTGGTTAGGTGACGGTATGCTTTGTTGTTACTCGCAGGACCATACGCCACAAAGGGCGAGGTCATTCAAATACCGCAGTTCACGAATCAAGGCTCCGGGGCTGAGGCCGTGGGGATATGGCCGTCCTCAAGTGCCTTTTGGAAAAGTGGGGGTCAAGTGCGGAGACACTCTCTCACCCTGTCATCCCACCTTGGGAATCCAGTCTACAGCCCCCGTGAGAAAGGATATTGTTGGAACGTTGCTTATGGTGAGGAGGCAACCAAGGGGGACTGGGAATAGTCTGAACCCTCAACAACCCGGAATGTTCCAAGCAGCTATGATACATCCGTAGGACGTTCCGTAACTGCTAAAGACTGGGTTAATGTCCGTGTTATTATTATCATTACTTTAACTTATTTTAGAGAGAGTGTGTGCATGTGCAGGGGAGAGGGGTGGAGGGAGGCTTCATGCTCAGCTCAGAGCCCCATACAGGGCTCGATCCCATGACTCTGGGTCATGACCTGCGCCGAAATCAAGAGTCAGGCGCTCTGCTGACTGAGCCGCACAGGCATCCCTGCCCATTGTATTTAAAAAATAACAGGGGCGCCTGGGTGGCTCAGTCGGTTGAGCGTCTGACTTCAGCTCAGGTCATGATCTCACAGTTTGTGGGTTCGAACTCCGCATCGGGCTCTGTGCCGACAGCTCAGAGCCTGGAGCCTGCTTCGGATTCTGTGTCTCCCTCTCTCTCTGACCCTCCCCTGCTCACGCTGCCTCTCTCTCTCAGAAACAAATAATTAAAAAATTAAAAAAATAAAAAATAAAAAATAATAAATTACTGAGCTGTATGTACAGATCCTATTTTTGCTAAGGAGAAAAAGCAGCAGCCAATAGCAGGCAGGGAGAAGGTGCCCCTGAGTCCACGTGTGCAAGCGCTTGGTGGGGTTGGACCGGTTGCAGCCGACATATGCCGCTTCTGCGGTTTGAAAAGTCAGTTAAGTGGGGGGATTTAAAAACATATCAGGAGCACATGCATTTGGTCAGAATTCCCCTGAGCGGCACAGCCGGAGGGGCCCTGATTAAAAGCAGCACCGTGGAGCTGACGCATGTTTGTTTTTATTACCTGCTCTTACTGTATCTGCTCGGTGATGGCCCGTGATTTAATTACCAGCCTTTTGTGAGGTAATGAAATCCCCGCTCAAGATAACAGTGGACAAAAAGTGAGGCTCCGAGGGAGAAGAGGGATGTGTTCTCTGCGTACTTTTGACTGAGTGAGACGCCTTTTGATCAGTAGTGGGGTGCATCTCACCAGCGGGCCATGAGATTCAGGGGTCACCACCGGCATGCAGAGTGCGCCTGCCGCCTGGGGTCGGGATACAGCAGGGTCTCGTGAAATACCAGGCGCACGGCCCAGTGTGTTGGTGTCTGATTATCCCCGTGCAGGAAGGATGAAGTGGACAGATGTGGATGGAGGGTCGGCCAGGAAGCAGCCTGTGCTGCCTGTGCTCGGAGCGGGGGATGACATCCGTGCCGCTGGCCAGGGTGGCCCGTGCGGATCCCGTGGGCCCCTTCTCCCTGCGAGGCCAGCCCCTCCCCCCACCCACCCACCTTCATCCTGTGGATCTCCGCCTTCATGGCTCGGATCTCCGTCTGGCCAGTCTCGGAATCCACCGATGCACGCATCTCTTTCGCCAGCTGGATTTTTTTCTCCCAAAGCATGATCTGGCGTCTATACAGGTGGGAGAGGCGGTGTGAGAGAGGCAGAAATTAAGGGGATTTCTTTCTGATGCTTCTGTGAGCCCAAGCCCTGAGGGCTCGCTCCAGATGGAGAGCCACAGTGGGCGCGTGGAAGGCAGGTCTGGGGTGTGGGCTCGGAGGGGGGGCGGGGGGGCTCAGCGCCTGGGACCCGGCTCGGTCTTGCCCCCACTTGCCGTGTCTAAATACCCGGGCACAGAGCAAAGGCCTTGACTGTTAACCAGAAACAAATTTCCCCTGTTCTGGGACCAGCAGGGCAACATAAAACCCTGGGCTCACACACAAGTTCTTGCCACGCCACCCAACCCGGGGCAAAGGGGGCCCTCGTGCCCTGGAGACCAGAGTGGGGCCCGAAGCCCCCTGGGTGTGGACTGGCAGCCTCGGGGAGGGTGGAGTTCTGCTGCCCGCCTCCCTCTCCCCTCGGCGCCCTAGCAGCCGTGCTCCTCACACAGTGCTCAGCGACAGGGGCTCCCCCCTACAGCACCCGACGTGGGGTTGGAGGGCAGGTGGGGCTCACAGGCTGGGCCTCAGAGGCACCCACAGGCCTTCCCAGTGGTGGGAAGTCCACTTTCTGGCACCCTGGGTCAGGGCAGGGGCCACCATCTTGTTTGCTAAGGACCGGGGCGGGGGGGGGGGGTGAGCATGGCAGGAGGAATCTGGACCCACAGACACTGTCACGGCCGGACCCTCTGCCAGCAACGGCCTCTCCTGCCCCACTGAACGTGGTGCCCCAGCCACACGTGGCTACGGGGCGCTTGAACTTGGCCGAGTCTGAATTGAGATGTGCCAGGAGTATAAGGTACACGGCAGATTCCAAAGACCGAGTACAGAAAAAAGGACATAAAATTCAAATTGCGGCACCCACCCATAGTTTTACGGGAGCACAGCCACGCCCGCTTGCCACGTGCTGTCCGCAGCGGCTTACGAGCGGCGTCGGCAGACCCCAGGGGCTTCAACGGGGCTGTGTGTCATGAAAAGCCGAAAACATTTACAGTCTGGCTCTTTACAGCAAGGGTTTGCCAGCCCGCGATACAGACAAACCTCGGGCATAGAACGAGACGGAGAGAGTGGGGCAGGCAAGTAGGAGGAGCCCAGAGAAGTACACGTGATAGAAGTTGCCGGAAGAAGGAAAAAGCCTGCACAGGCCAATAGCCTAGAAGCTACTAGGATATTCACAGAGATTACAGGATAAGTAAGTCGGGATGAGAGGCACAGCCCAGGGAACGTGGTCAGCGGTGCGTGACAGCGTCGGGTGGTGACGGCCCGGAGCTGCCCTGGTGGTGGGCACAGCCCGCACCCCGACACCAGGGGGGACACCGTGCGCCAACTACACCTCAACGAGAAGAGGCTGCACTATCAGCGAAGACCTACGCCCGTGCCCCGTCTCAATGTTCGCGTCCCTCGCCGCGCCCCCTGACGCCCAGTGTGACAGGGGGTGAAGGTGTCACCTCCGGGAGGTCCTGAGGTGCAGCCTCCAGAACGGGACGTGCACCCTCGGAGGAGAGACCTCACGGAGCACCTTCACGGACACAGCGAGGAGTCCGCGCCGCAGCACAGGCCCTCACCCACCAAGACGACACCTTGACCTTGGCCCTCCGGCCCCCACGACTGGGAGCGGTACGCCTCTGTGGTTCAGAAGCCCCCAGCCGGTGCTGCTCCGTTACAGTGCCCGGACGGACGGGGGGCTCAGCTGAGCTCTAAGGAGTGTTGCCTGGGCTCTGGCACAGCCATGCGGGGTCTGCTGAGCAGCCCAACCCCCCCCGCAAATGTCAGTCTGCAGAAAACACGTGAGTCTGCTTCAAAGGGCAGCATAGAGGCGCTCCAGTGGCGCAATCGGTGGGCGCACAGTACTTACACAAAGGGCAGCATAGAGAACACCCCCACTTTGGTTTACAAAGCCAGCAAAGAGGAAAGATATATACACAGTGCTTTCCCGGTGAGGGAAGGGTGTTGGAACTACGTGGGATTTTCCCGCCTACTCTGCACACATTGTTCTAGCGTACAGCTGGGGTGGATCGCTCTCACAACCAGGCCTCACAACAATAATCTAACTTTTAAAAAGTTTATCCGAACGAGAGAGCCACTTGCTCTCCCCCCACCCCCCCACCATGACTGTCTTGGTGACGGCGGGCGAGGGCGGGTGTCTGGAACCGTGCGGTGACACCAGCTCTTCCCTGGGACCCCCTCCCCTGCCCAGCGTTGGCCCCAGGACCGCTCCCCAGGCAGGTGGGCTCCCCAGGCAGGCGTGTGGAGCCCCGGGCTGCAGGGGCGGAGACAGGGCACTCACTCCGCCTCCACCAGGTGGTTCAGTGTGGCCGCCTTCTCCTCCTGGAGCTGGGTCAGCCTGTCCTGCATCTCGATGGTCTCCCTCTCTGAGGCCTGCGCGGGGACAGGGGCGTGGCCGGCCGTGGGATGACGCTGGGGCGACGCGAGCGCCCACACTCGCGCCCCGCGCCCACAAGCCCGTGCGCCTGGGCCTGACCTTCAGGGAGCGCACAAACTCCTTCTCGGTCACCAGGTTGCCCTGCAGTAGCTCCTTGGAGCTGCACTGGTTCCTGCCTATCAGCACATTGATCTTCTTCAGGTCGTTATCCAGGCCCTTCATGTGGTGCTCAATCTCCTTCTGCTCCTTCTTCTCCTGATCGATCTTGCCTGCGGCAGAGGGGAGGTGGGGGTAGCCGTGTTCCCAGCGGAGCCCCCGGCCCCCAGCCTAGCCCTGGCCACGCCCGGCCCTTGGAGGGAACACAGGGAACGACACCTGTGTGTGGATGGCCAGCAGGTGGGGGGACGTGGGGGTGGGGGGCGAGCTCCCCTGCTGGACACTCGGGCCCATTAGCGACCCCCGGTTCTGACACCATCTGGGAGCCCCTGGTGGGATGTTTTTCCAGGTTCCACGGGAGAGGAAGGAAGATCCCCCTTCCCGCAGCCCTGAGTTCGGGGCGCAAGGTGTCCCCCCTCCCCCCGGAGAAGGGGGCCAGCTGGAGGAGCTGCGTTTCTGCATTTCCGGGAGCACCCTTTCGTCCGTGAACTTGACAGATCCAGCAAATGCTCTCGATACTTCCACCGTGCGGGCCACAGGGCTGGCGGTCAGGGCAACGGCTCCCGTTTACAAAAGGGCCGTGATCCTTGTGGTTTCATGAAAGTAGGGGGCGGGTCCCACTCCCCGGGGGCTGAGCCGCAGGGGTCCCTGGACGCGAGCGCTCACTTTCCATGCGAAGCTTCTTCTGCTCCAGGATGTGGAGCTCCTTCCTGAGCATGTCCAGGGACACCAGCTGCTCCTCCCGCTCCTGGGTGACCTTGACCATCTCCTGCTGCAGCCGGAGCCAGGTCACCTGGGCCTGCGTCACGTTGCTGTTGTGCTCCTCGATCAGCTTCGTCAGCCGCTTGATTTCAAGCTCCAGAGGCCCCAATTCCTCTCCCTGCGAGTGACAGTCACAAAGAAGCAAAATGAGCCTCTCTGTTTCCAGAGGGGTGCTTTCTGGTGGGCAGAAAGCAGGCCAGGACCCCTGGGATCACGCATCTGTACGATGATGCCTGGGGGCGTTTACCCTGGGGCACCGGGCACCCGCCATTTGCTCCCCGACATGGTGGGAAGTGTGGGGCTCTGGAGGCCTTCTTCACCACGTCACGGGCTATCTGCCCCTGACGGAGGGAGGTTGGCAGACAGCCCCTGACGTGGGTCATTCCGTGTGGAGATGCCATTTCACCCGTAAAAGGGGTGGGGAAGGAAGTAGGTTCATTTCTCAGCGTGAGAAGGTGCGCAGGCGGCCAGGCACAGACACCCCCAGGGGCGGCCTCTCCCAGCCCGAGACCGTACCCCGAGCTCGGAAACCATCTGCTCCAGCTGCTTGTTGAAAAAGTTGATGAGGCCCTGCTTTCTCTCGATCAGGATCGTGCGCCTGGAGATCTCGCTCTCGCTGTTGGTGATGAGGTCATTGACATTCCTCACTTCCCTGTCCAGCTCGGCCAGCGCCTTCCGATGCATGTCCAACCTGCAGCTGGTGTTCGTGATGTCCAGGGTGGTCTGAGCGATGTTGCCGTCAATTTTGGAGAGATGTGTCACCTGAATTGGCAAAAGGAAATGTGTCTGAGCATTCTTCCCTCTGGGTGGGGGAGGGGGGCTCCAAATGAGCTGGCTGGACTGTCGTTTCCTTGGACGTCAGCCGCGCGGCCAGCCTATCCTTCCTGCCAATCTTCAGACAAACCCCTTCCTTACCCCCAAACCAAAACAGGGTCACGCTCTACACACAGGTTTGTAAGCCCCTTTTTAATTAGCTAAATCTTGACTTCTATTCTCATGTCATTGGCTTTTAGTTGTCATTGGCTTTTAACGTTCACTTATTTTGGGGAGAGACAGAGAGAGACAGACAGACAGACAGAGCACAAGCCGGGGAGGGGCAGAAAGAGAGAAAGACAGAATCGGAAGCAGGCTTCAGGCTCTGAGCTGTCAGCACAGAGCCGGACTCGGGGGTCAAACTCACAGACTGTGAGATCACGACCTGAGATGAAATCGGACGCTCAACCAACTGAGCCACCTGGACGCCTCAGCCTCATGTCGCTTTTAATGGCTCTCTGATTGTACTTTGTACTTATAACATAGCAAGCAAGTCCTGGTCAGCAGTATTCTTCCTCCGTCCCACAGCTATGAATTCAGTGCCCAGTGGCTGGTCTGGGCAACTGGTGCGCTTGGGTGAAGGACATTCCTTCCTCTTCGGGGAGTCTGCAGTCTGTCACCAGTGTCCCTATTCTAAGTAAAGGTATGGCAAGCACAGAGACGACCTCTGATTTGTATCCGATGGGACAAGTGTCCTCATATTTTGCTGAGAAGCTGGACACAGTCGTGGAAAGAAGGGACCTTAACGCGGGGTCATCTGCCGCCCAGCCGGAGGCTCCTGACCCTGGGCTCTTGCCAACCCTGGGTTTCGGGGTCCGGAGCCGCAGCCCATGGCTGAGCAGCCCAGGGCTCCGCGGGGCGCGCCCGCCGTCCTGAAGGTCTTGACCAGCTCCCCCTGCCTCTTCTGTTGGCTCTCAGGAGGGAGTCACTCCATCTCTCCAGTGATGTAGGGTTTACTATAAGGATATTTATGGCACCAGGCACGGCCGCTCAGCCTCCCTTTGGAAATGGGGTCTTTCCCTGGGTGGCTGTGCCCACCAGCTCCTGCCCATGGAAACCCTCAGCTCTCTCCTGGCTCCGTCTCCCGCCAACTCCCCGCCCTCCAAGGTCATCTCAGCTGCTCACCCATGGCCCTGGCTGGCTCTGCCTCAAGTGCACTCTCTCACCGGCCACGGTGGGGGACTCAGCAGGACACCCAACATTCCTAGGTTTTAAAGCCAGAGCCTGCCCAGCACCTCGGTCACCCAGGCCCCGTGGAAAGGTTCCTGAGCCCTCCGTCCTCTGAGCTCTGGCTAAGTCCCCAGTCTCTCTCTTTGCCGAGACCACCTGCGGTGGCCTGGTCTTCACAGGGGCCCCCCCTCCCTCTCTGCCCCCGAGCTTGCAGCCCTGTGGGATTCCCGCTCCTAAGTCTCCCTCTGGCCACCAGCCGGACGAGCCAGGCTCCCTGGATTTCCCTGGCTCTGCTCCTGGACTATTCACTCTTGTTGAGACCAGCCTGGCCTCTCCTGCTCCTGAAATGACTTGCAGACCCAAGGGTGACCCGTGCCTGTCCTCCCTCTGGACCCCAGCTCCAGATCCCAGGAGGCTTTCTCCACCGTTTGGAAAAACTGCCCCGTTTCAAGAGCTGGACTTCTATCTCCTGGACAATCGTAATGGACAGTGGAGGGACCAAGACCCTTTACTGCCCTCTGCTGGTCATAGGTGGAAGTACATGCACCCCCTGCAGGGGTGGCTGGGGGCCCACCTGCATCCCCTCCGGAAGGCGGGCAGGCTACTCCCCGCACACCGTGCTCCTTAGCTTCTCCGGGACAGCCTGGGGCCCCTCGTTTTGCTCCCAGCCCCCACCTCCCAGAGAAAGGATGAGTGGGACACCCCCAGCATCGGACAGGACCTCCCGTGGACACCCCGCTGGGCACAGTCTTGGTTCCAGGCCTGTCTCCCCACTTCTTTTGGGTAACCAGGCCGGGGGCTGGGAGGGCAGGGTGCCCAGGCCGCCGGCCAGGTGGACAGCAGCCCTGCCCCCCCCCGGAAGGACAGGTGAGCCCCACCAGCTGGGCAGCGGATCACGTTTGTCTCAGCCGGGCCTCCTCCTGGCGCGTATCAGTCCCGACATTTAGGGGCACCACCTCTGGCTCATTGTGGCGACGGTTAGATTTAATCCTCTGACACCTGCTGGTTTTCTCATATGAGCAGAGAGGGAAGGCAGAGGCCAGGATCAGGCGGAAGCAGGACTCATGCTCTGAGCCTAAGGCTGGGAGGGGCCCATGACCCCCTCATCTCCTGCCCCTCAGATGGAAGCTTCTGGTGGGACTGGAGAGCGAGGCAGGCTGAGTGGGCCACCTCTCCTGAGACTCGAGTGGGGGCCGTGCGCCAGGCCGTCGGCTGGGATGCGCCCTGGGCCTGCTGTAGGCCGCCAGAGGCGGTCACACCGTGGGAAGAGGCAAAGAAGAAATGATTCAAGTAATGAATTGCTTTCTGAAGGACGTAGGGACCCCTGACCACAGCTCAGAGTGACACAAGAGCCCTGGAGCAAGAGAGGCCTTGTCAGAGGGGGTCCCGGGCCAGGACGGCCCTGCCACCCGCTTACAGCACCCCTACCCTTCAACCCGGGGTTTCTGCTGTCTCGCTCTGTCCTCAGAGGTGTGGACAAAGCTGTGGGGCGACCGTGTTCAGTGCTGACTTGTTTATGATACAAAACCCCACATGTTTATATGACGAACTGTTACGCAGGAAGGAAAGTGGAGGTTTTTGAAGAATATTTCACGGACAATGTTATGTCGCATGTGGCCAGGAAGTCAAATAAAACTCTGTATACACACGGGGAGAAAATTAGCAGAGTCCTACGCCTCTTATCTGTGCCCTTGGCTCTCACTTTTCAGTAAAATTAATAGTAAGAGATTAGAGGCGACTCAAAACTGATACAGAGTCTTATATTGTTCAAGGTGTGTGCACATGAGTGTGTACACAAGTGTGTGCCTGTGGGTGTGTTGGCTCACGCGTGCCTGGGGATGTTTCTGTGCGTGTGCGTGTGTCTCTGTGTGTGCACGTCTTTGGTTGTATGTGTGAGTTCGAGCGTGTGCGTAGAAGGAGTTCCAGAAAGAAATACACCAAAATGCTAGAAAAAGTCGTTTCTGGACAGTGGGATTATTTCCAGGTTTTCTGCGCTAAAGATGCTTCCTTTTAGAACTAGAACAAAGCGGGCAGTGAATACACATGCTGAACGCCCCTTGCTCGCTCTGCTTCCTCTGCAGGGGTGGGGTGGGGGGTCCGTTGGCTCCGAGAGCCGCCTCCCCACCCGCCAGCCCAGGCGCCCGCCCCGCCCGGTGCGTGGTGTCGTACCAGGTTGGTCTTCTCCTTCTGGAGCTTCAGGATGAGCTTGTGGAAGTACTTGGTCATCTTGTTGGAGACCGTGTGCTCCTGCAGCTTCTCCACGATGGAGACGTCCAGCCCCTTCCTCTGCTCCAGCTCGTGCTGGATGGTCTCATGGATGGCCTGCAGTTCGCCCACGATGGTCGCGTGCTCCTGGAAAGGAAGACGCAGAGGTGGCGCTGGTGGGGGAGGGGGGCTGCGGGGACGGGCCCTGCGGGGTGGGGGATACGGTCCTACCACGTGGGCCTTGCCCAGCGCTTCCTCCGTGTCCTGGAGCGCCAGCCGGTAGGTGTTGAGCTCATTCTCCAGGGCCTCCTGCTTGGCCAGGCACTGAGCGGTCAGCTTCTGCATCAGGCTGGCTTCCGTCTCCGCGCGGTTCAGGATGCTGGCCAGCTTCTCGTTCTTCTCCTCCTCCTTCATGATGGATTTCTTGTAGGCCTCGATCTCACCGTCGATGGACGTGATCTGGTGCTGGCACTCGCTGCCGGGGTCGAGAGACCAGAGGTGGGGCATCAGGGTGGCCAAGCGTGTGGCTGTGCCCGCTCATGGGCGGCTTCCCCAGTGGGAAACCACCTCTAAATAGTAGCCAATCTCGGCTACCGTTTCCTGATATATTCACAGAGCCACTGCCCACTGTGAGTTTAAGGCTAAGGCTCTTCTAAGGTAGTGAGGACAGGGGATGGGAAGGAGGGGTCGGGCATTGTCCCAGGGGCCTCATCCACCTGCCCTCGCTAGCCCCCCGGAGCCATCCTGGGAGGGGCAGGGCACTGGAGCTCAGATCACCGGGGTTAGCTCGCCCCAGGGCCACAGTGCGTGGCGTGGCTGGGAGGCCAGTGATGGGCATCACTCCAAACTCTTCTGTTTCCCCCACACACACGGGCCATGAAAACATCTGCAGTTAACATCAAATCACAAACACAGGTGCTGGAAGATGAAGTGGAATTTTCGTTTGTGTGTGAGACATTTTCCCCCTTTGTTCTGAGATGAGCGCCTTTCTCCACTGACGGCATCTTATCCTTTGAATAAGTTCTTATTCAAAAAATCAGAAAGTACTTCCTCTTTGCACTGGAGTAACACCTTCCATGCCTTTTTCTCACATCTGTCCCCAGGCCTTCAAGTCTCCTCCTCAAGCTACCAGCTATTTCTTATATGTCTTTCCAGATCTATTTCATGCTGATACAAGCACTATGTGTCTGTGAAACAAACAGTAGCCCAGTAGATCCCGTGCTGCATCTTTGTTTTCTTGGGCTATCTTAGAGATAGTCAATAGCAGCGTGCACGGGAATGCCGCGGTTCTTCTCAGTGACCGGATGGCATTCTACATGATGACTATGCCGTAATTTAAGAATCCTCACCGATACACTATTGGGTTCTTTCCAGTTTTCTGGCCTTTTTTTCCCCTAATTTCAACAGTGTACCAATAAATATCCTTACACATTTTAAAAAAGATCCCAGGGAGATATGGCATGTTTACTCAGCGGAAGATCCAACATTGTTAAGATGTCACTTCTCCCTGAACAGATCTATAGACTCAACACAATTCCCGTTCCAATCCCAGGAAGTATATTTTTTCCCAGAGACTGACAAAGTAATTTTAAACTTTATAAACCGACAAGACCTCAAATAGCCAAAATAATTTATAAGAGAAGAACGAGGATTCGCACTATCTAATTTTAAGACTTTCTATAATAAAGCTGCAGTGTGGTGTTGGTGAAGGGGCAGATAGATGGATGGGAATCAGGAGTCCACAAATAGACACAACACCACACACACACACACACACACACACACACACACACACACAATTGATTTTTGACCAGAATGACCCACTATTTCAAAGGGGAGACAGTGGTCTCTTCAGCAGTGGTGCTGGGACCGCCAGAGACAGATGTGCAAATGGAACGCGCTTGGGTCTCAGGCCATGACAGGCGATAACTTGGAATGAGTCACATGCCACGTGGAAGAGCTTAGCAGAAGACAGAGGAGGAGGGGATCTTCACGACCCTGGGTCAGGCAACAATTCCTTGCAGAGGACACAAAAAGCATGAGCTATGAAAACGAATTAGTTGGGCTTCATCAAAATTTAAAACCTCTGCTCTTCCAAAGCCACCATCGGGAGAAGGAGCAGGTGAGCCACAGGCTGGGAGAAAATATTTTCAAAGCACATCCGAGAGAGGACTCGGGTCTGGATTATGTGAAGAACTCTCGTAAGTCAATAATAAGATAAACCACTTAATTTAAAAATGAGCAAGAGATACTCCCAAAGAAGGCATAGGGGAGGCAAAGAAGCACAGGAAAGGTGCTCATCCTCACTAGTCTTCAGGGAGATGCATCTACTAATGACCGAACGTAATGGCTACAATCCAAACGGCAGTAGCAAGTGTTGGTGAGTTGGGGAGTAACTGGGACCCTCACCCACCGCTGGAGGGAATGCAAAATGGACGAAACCAAACTGGAAAACACATCGGCAGTTTGTTATAAAGTCAAATACGCGCTGACCAGCAATCCCACGCCTGGGTATTCACGCAGGAGAAAGGGAAACACGCGTCCCCACCAAGACGTGTACAGACTGTCACAGTAGCTTTTCCAATGACATTCCCAAACCGGAAACGACGGGGCAGTCCGTCGGTGGGGGAGCCGATGAACACAGTGGTGGGCTGTCCGGCAAAAACAAGGCACAACTACTGATCTCGCAGCACCCCACGGGGGGATGGAGTGCAGAAGCAGCGTGCTGCATGCAGGAAGCCGGATGAGCAAATCTGCACAGCCATTTACGGGACACCTTGGGAATGACAGGGCCATAGGGGACAGAAGGCAGGTCGGTGGCCGCTGGGGGCGGGAGGCGGGCGAGGGCACAGACTCTGGGGGGGTGTGGGGACACCGGCCTCTTCCATTTGCCGAACTCGCAAAAACCGTGCACTGAAGAGGGAGAACTCTTCCACATAAGAAATGTGTACATAAATTAAGCCTCCAGAAACCCGACTTAAAATGGAAAACCTACTCATTTTCTTTTTTAGGAAGTAGCAGCCTTACAGATGTCTAAAATCTGACAATAAAAAGAAGACGTCCAATTTAAAAAAAGGCACAGTCACAAACGGCGTGACAGAAGTCTGAACACGCGGAAAGTCACACACACGGGAGAAGAGATGCCTGTGCGTGCCCCAAATGCTAATAAATTGTCGTTGTCACCAGAGGGAAAAGATGGTGCTCTTGGAAACCTCTGTTTTGCAAATTCCCTATGATGGGATCACTGATCCTCGATACAATTTATTGCTAAAAAACACACTTTATTATTATTTTTTTTAATGTTTTTATTTATTTCTAGGAGAGAGAGAGAGACAGCGTGAGCAGGGGAGGGTCAGAGAGAGAGGGAGATACAGACTCTGAAACAGGCTCCAGGCTCTGAGCTGGCAGTCAGCACAGAGCCCGACACGGGGCTCGAACCCACGAACCGCGAGATCATGACCTAAGCGAAAGTCGGACGCTTAACCGACTAAGCCACCCAGGCGCCCCAAAACACACTTTAAAAACTTCCTAGATGAACAGATACCAATAGAAAATACCCGGATACAGACACTGGTAGAGCTGAGAACACGGCCCCCACGTCGGGCCTGATCCGTTCACGGGTCACGAGGGCAGCTGTTTGGGGGCCTGGGGCACCTGACATCTCAACACCCCGGGGCGAGGGCTCTGTGCCAGGCCGCCCCTCGCATGTCCCATCAGAAGTAAGACAAGGCTGCCGGCAGGGCCCTGGGGACCGGGTGTGGCCCCGCCCCCAGGAACTGTAAGTCCTTGGGTGTCCCCCCCCCCGAGGGTAAGCACAGCACCGTCTGTGGCTCCTGCTTGTTTTGAGATGTTGCCTTTGAATATGTGACCTCCAGTGTTGACTGTGGTCCCAGTCAGACTGTGGCCGGGACCCGCTTTTGACCTGACTTTGTCACTGACATTGCAAAGATTCAATGGCTCGTCGTGGTCTTTAAAGTGACAGGGAGGTGGGGACCTGTCTGGTCTGGAGGTCCCATATGGGCTTCCCCCAGGGCTGCTGGGTCCAGACTGAGGGGTTGGCGGCTGACAGCAAGGGGCCATCGGGGCAGGAGTGGCCAGAGGCCAGAGAAGCGCGTGGACAGACTGCCCGGTGCTCTGGGAAGAAGCAGGTCGGGGGGAGGGCGCGGGGCCTCCGACACTGAGCCGCGTCCCAGCTGTCATCCGCCCTGTGCTCTTTCCCGCGGGCGGACCCTGTAAGTCCAAGGTCAAGCGTTAGCCTCTTTGGTGCCCACATTTCCTAGTGGACACGCAAGCCTGGCATTCTCACGTCTAGGTCAGCCTCCCGTGCCCTGATCCCTGGAAACCAACCCCAAGGACACAGAGGTACTCCCGACATGATGGCCACACGCGGCTTCTGGGCCGGGGCGGGGGGTGGGCCCGCCGGGGGCCGCCCCAGGTGAAGGACCCCACCTCGGGGTGTGGGCCTCCCGCCGGTCGTCCTGACCGGAGCCAGGAGCGTCGCCGGCTTCCCTCCTTGTCCAAAGCGGTGTACGCGCTACGAGCTGGCAGAGCTGGTGTTTAGTTCAGGCGCTGGACTGGCCTGGAAGTCGGAACGGCGCACGGTCTTATTTCTGCGGCGCCCTGACCTTCTGTTAGACCGCCTCAGACTTCCTTCTTCCAACCTGCATGGATGCACGTGGCGCGTCTCCATCTCTGCGGTTAGAATTTGCAGCCCTCACGGTCTCCTGTGCGGACAACGCGTTCTGACGGTGGACTCCGCTCCTCTGGGCTGCCGTATAGCTTCAGAAAGGACGCTGTCCTAAGCTAGACGTTCCAGTGCTGGTCAGGGGTGTGGGCTGTGTGTGTGCCTGCGCACGTGTGCGGGTGTTGTGTGCACGTGTGTATGTGGGCGCACGTGTGTGTAGGTGCACACATGTGCGCCTGTGTATGCACACACATGTGTGCGGGCTCTGTGTGCACACTTGCATGTGTGTGCGAGCATACCTGTGGGAGCGCGCGTGGGTGCATGTGTGCACATGTGTGCCTGTGTGCATGTGTGAGCGTGTGCATGCATGTGCGGTGTTGTGTGTGCACTCGCATGTGTGTGCGAGCATGCCTGTGCGAGTCCATGGGTGTGAGTGCGTGTGGGTGTGTATGTGTGTATTTGCGTGCACACGTGTGTGTGCCTGTACGTGTGTGAGCACCTGTTTTGCTAAAACACCCACCCAGCCTTCCATGCACGCATGTTGTGAAAACATGGTTTTCACTGTGGTTACATCGCACAGTCCCGAAGTGTGACCCGCTGCGCTCCCGCGGGACTCTGGAACGCCACTGAGCGGTGTGACCGGCACCGCCTTTTGGGGACACAGCTGCCAGAGCTGGGCATGTGCGTCCCCGGGGCTCCAGGCTGATGGAGACGACGGCGTACGGCGCACTCTGAAGCGGATTCACCCTGGACGCGGGGGCACCCAGGAGCACGGGTAACCCTCACGCCCGGGCAGGGAACACCCCCCGGAAGCAGCCCGGTGGCCGCCCTGCGGTGGGAAAGGGAGGAACGAGCGATCCATGTCCTGATTTGGAAAGATCTCCAGGGCACGTGGACGAATGAGAAAAGCGAGGCACAGAGCAGGGCGTGTGCGGCACGTGACCGCAGTGACGGTGCCCGTGTGCCTGTCGTCGTCGCTGTTGTTTGAATTACAGGACCACCAAGGGCAAGTGCTTCCCAGCTGTCTGGCCCCAGGACACTGCGCCATGGAGTGGCCAAGGCCAAGAGCCGTCATTCACTCACCCCCGCCCTCCATGGCTCGGTGCCAGGAGAGCCGCCTGCTGCCTCCAGGCCCGGGCATGGCGTGTGGGTCCCCGTCACCCGGGGCGGTCTGGGGAACGAAGTCAGTGCCGGGCCAGAGCCCCCTGCCCCGACACCCTGCCCAGGCCACACAGAAGGGATGGGGAGCCCTGGGGGACGGCCGTCTCCCTTCCCCACGGGTGGGGAGGTCAGGACAGGATTCCGGCTGGAACGCAGCCTTGGGCACGACAGTCGCACAGGGATGGTTTCCGCGCATGGGTGGCGAAGAGCAAAGCGGAGGGATTCCTCTCCGTCCCAGAAATAAATACGCCTTTCCCCTCTGTCACCGCATCTCCTAATCCTCCCAGGAAACCTGAGCGCGAAAGCTTTGCTGCTCTGGGGGCCGTGGGGAGTTTGAAAGGACTTAAGCGCTGAATCTCGGTGAACAATAGGGAGCTTTTGGGGCGGAAGCCGGGGACATGCCCCCCTTTGTCCCAGCAGCGGCAGTGGGACAGGTGCTGTGGGCGCACCTGAGGGTGGTGGGGGTCCGCACACCCACCTGGGGCCCTGAGCCGGCCCCGGCCCCCGCCCCCGCGTCACACCTGGGAGGCGGCGAGTGGCCCTCCCAGCGCCTACCTGTACGCCTCCTGGATGGTCCTGTGCGCCTCGTCTCGGTGCTTCATGCCCACCAGGCAGGCAGCCCACTGCTGCAAGATGTGCCTTTTCTCCACGCTGATGGCGCCTATCTCCGTGCAGGCCTGCGGGCGACAGTGAGCGTGACGCGGATGGTGGGCTAGCGGCATCAGAGTGCCCAGAACGTCTCCTTCCCATATCGCGCACGGTGAGCGGATAAACGCAAAAATAAGTACAGCTCAGAAGGCACATCGAGCACCCACCTGAGCCCTGACCCCAGGGCTTCGAGGAGCTCAGAGCCAGGGGGTCGAGGGAGGAGGAGGAGAGGGCGGGTGGCCGGCGGTGACTGATGCCCGGCTCATTGAGAACGCAGCCTTGGGTCCACAGATGGAGCCTCGGGCCGACGCCCCTTCCCATAAGAGCCCTCACCATCGGGAACGACCTCGGTGAGGGCATCTCTCAGGCCCTGGTGTGTGTGTGCGCATGTGTGCATGTGGGTGTGGGTGTGTGCAGCCACACTCTTGACGGTTTGCGACCCAAAATTAAAAACCAGCATGTTATACACGGGCTTTCGTGTCAGCAAGTATTTACTGGATTGTCGGACAGGCTTCCACGGCTCGGACATACAGTGACTCTCTCGTAGCAGAAGTCCCCTCCCCCCAGCCCTGCGGGGACTCTGCTATTACACACAGCTCGGTCCACAGTGACTCCCTATTCATTTCGCCGTGCAGTTTTTAGATCTACCCAATGTTTATTCGCATGCGTCTTCAGTACTTTCCTTGGGATGAAGCTCCAGTGATATTTTGGGAAGGGGGTAGGGGAGTTTTGGGGGCTGGGACGGGTGTAGGGGAGCGTCTTTCCCCGTGTGTGTTACAACGCTGTTCTTGAATAAAGATCTTTTTTTAATGTTTATTTTTGAGAGAGAGACAGAGAGTGAGCGGGGGAGGGGCAGAGAGAGAGGCAGACACAGAATCTGAAGCAGGCTCCAGGCTCCGAGCTGTCAGCACAGAGCCCGACACGGGGCTCGAACCCACAAACCGTGAGATCATGACCTGAGCCGAAGTCAGATGCTTAACCGACTGAGCCCTCCGGGGGGCCCTGAATAAAGATCTTGATAAAGACCCACGTGTGTTTTCACTGCCAGCCTGGAAGGCTCCCCACCCCCGCCCCGCCTCAGCGCACCGGTTCATCCTGGCCAGCCTGGAAGTCGGGTCCGACTTCGGCTCAGGTCATGATCTCACTGTCTGTGAATCCAGCCCCGTGTCGGGCTCTGTGCTGACAGCTCGGAGCCTGGAGCTGCTTCGGATTCTGTGTCTCCTTCTCTCTCTGCCTCTCCCCTGCTCATCTCTCTCTCTCAAAAACGAATGTTAAAAGTAAATAAATAAATAACCTCTCTTCCCACCCTCAAATTTACTCGTCAGTGAAAGCCTGTCTCTCCCTGACGTGGCTCCTGTCTTTCCGTGGAGCTGCTGGTGCCCGGGGTCCACAGCCACTCTGGCTGGTGAGCCTCACCCTCTCCACCTGCTCCCTTACTGGGTCTGTGCTTAGAAAGGCCGCTCCAACTCAGGATTTAAAAGATATTTTTCTTTTATTTTCTTCCAGTGCATTTCCCCCCATTTACATTCCTGATCCCATCTGGAATTCATTTCAGTGTCTGGTATGAGGAAAAGATTTAATTGTTCCCCAAATGATTAACCAAATGTCCCTACCCTGTCGTCCATGATTGCTTGTTCTCTACTAATTTATAATCTACTCAAGCTTTACACAAATGTTTGCCTCCTTCTGGGCTCTCTCACAGGCTACCGTGGCCTGCCTGGCGATCTCTGTGCCCAGGAACACATTATTTTACCTTCCGGGGCTTTATGATTGGTGATATTTGGTAGGACAGCGCGAGGGCGACGGGCCATGAAACCCCTCAGTTCCGGGGAGACGGATTGCGGGTCCGCCTTTGCGAATTTCCCTTCCCAACTCCTCCCTAGTCCTCTGAGTTCATTCTTCAGATAAACCTAAGAATCTCTTCTAACTATACAACTGCTTTCATTTTTTTTCCTTCCCCCTGAGATTCTGATCAGAACACATTCTAGATTCACAGGCCGGAGAGCACTGACCACCTTCCCTTACGGACCCAGGCATGTCTTTTTTTTCTCCAATAAAAGTGGTTTGTTTCCTTTCTGTTGTTCCTGCACACATGAGTGCAGATGGTGAGTCACAGATTAAAACAAAAAAAGACAGGGGCGCCTGGGGGGCTCAGTCAGGTGAGCGTCTGACTTCGGCTCAGGTCATGATCTCACAGTTCATGGGTTCGAGCCCCGCGTCGGGCTCTGTGCTGACAGCTCAGAGCCTGGAGCTGCTTCGGGTTCAGTGTCTCCCTCTCTCTGCCTCTCCCCCACTTGTTCTTTCTGTCTCAAAACTAAATAAACATTAAAACAAATTTTTTAAAAAAGACACAGCAACGTTGGTTGCTAGTGTTGGCCTCTGAATGTGGCGCCCACCGACTCCCAGGGCTGAGCAGTTAGGGAGACCCCAGCCCCCCTGACTGGCCACTATGGCCAAGGTGTGCCCAGCGAGCAGACGCGGGGGCCCAGATTCCTGGAGGCCTTTCGGGCTACCGCTGGCTACGGCCAGAATAGAAATACGGGTCATCCACCAGTGGGTTTCTGCTGCATCCGCCCCCCCCCACCCCCACAGGTCAGCCGGGTGTGGAGATGCTCAGGGAGACACAGGTCCGTGCGGGGAGCCTGTGGACTGAGCGGGCACAGTGAGCCGGTCACTCGGTGGGCACGGGCGGGCGCCGGGCAGGTGCCGTGCGGTGCCACAACGCTCCTACCTCGCTCACTGCTTTCCTGAGAACCCGGGTGTCCTCCGTCTGGGCGCCGCGCTGCGCCTCCAGCAGAGCAATCTGCTCCTCTAGCTGGTTGGCTTTGATGGTGAGCCGGTCCACATGAAGGTCCTGGGAAACGAGGTGATGGGCACCTCAGACAGAATTCTCCAGAAGCCCCCAACCCAAGTCAGTGACACCCCCCCCCCCCCCCCCCCCCCCCCCCTCCTCCTCAAGGCAGAGCAGGATGGAGCAAGAAGAGATATTTACACTCAAAGGTCTCTACCTGTATAATTTCTTAGTGAGCCCGAAGGGGGCNCCCCCCCCCCCCCCACCGCCCACCCCCGGGCCGGCCGCAGCCTCTCAGGGCCGCCACATTCACGCAAGAGGCAGAGCTAAGGGCCTTCTGGAAAACCGAAGGTTTGGCGGCAGTCGCTGCATACGCGTCAATTTTGCAAAACACCTGCTGCTTCTTCCCCATCTCGGCCCGCGTGCGCTCCACTTCCGACTTCTTCACCACCTGCTTCATCACGCGGATGTCGTCGCGTACATCCTGGTCGATGTTCTGCATGTAGAACAGATGCAGAGCCAGGCCCTCCAGCTCGGCTTGTAGAGCGGCCACTGCGGGGGAGAGAGGGAGGGCTGCTTGGGCAGCCCGCACTCGCACGCGCCGTCTCGGGGCCCCTCCAGCCGCTGGGGGCCAGGCCTGGGAACCCGCTTCTAGACTACAAAGACCCTTAGGGGCGCCTGGGGAGCTCCGTCGGTTAAGCGTCTGACTTTGGCTCAGGTCGTGATCTCGAAGTTTGTGGGTTCGAGCCCCACGTCGGGCTCTGTGCTGACAGCTCAGGGCCTGGAACCTGCTTTGGATTCTGTGTCTCCCTCTCTCTCTGCCCCTCCCCAGCTTATTCTCTCTCTCTGTCTCTCTCAAAAATTGATAAATGTTAAAAAAAAAAAAAACCTAAGTATTTTTATCTATCAGGCCAACTCATTTTTATTTTTTTAAATTTATTTTTCCCAGTCATGTTTTAAAGCCAGTTTCTGCCATTTTATTTTAACTTCCTCTTCCTACTTCTTTTGGCTAACTTGCCCTTTTAAAGCCTCTGGAAGTAGAATGTTTTCATTTCGGTCTTGTTCACAAAAAGCCAAATGAAACTAGGCAGGGTCATGGGTTTTACTCGAGTGCTTTCCGCCGCAGCCTCAAGTTCCGATTCGTGGACTCCTTTGCCGTCGGTGCCCTACGTGGTCCGTGGTCTCCGTGTGGACGAGTCTCCTTGGCCCTCTTCCCTTACCTCCTGACCGTCGCTGCCTTGTCGTTTATATTTGAGATCTGTGATTCTCAGCCCTGACTGCACATCAGAATTACCTGGAAGGTGAAAGAAAGAAAGAGAGAAAGAGAGAAAGAGAGAAAGAGAGAAAGAGAGAAAGAGAGAAAGAGAGAAAGAGAGAAAGAGAGAAAGAGAGAAAGAAAGAAAGAAAGAAAGAAAGAAAGAAAGAAAGAAAGAAAGAAAGAAAGAAAGAAAGAAGGAAAGAAAGAAAGAGAAAGAAAGAAAGAAGGAAAGAAAGACAAGAAACAAAAGACCCTTAGGGGCACCTGGGTGGCTCAGTCGGTTAAGCGTCCGACTTCGGCTCAGGTCATGATCTCACAGTTCATGGGTTCGAGCCCCTCGTCGGGCTCTGTGGTGACAGCTTGGAGCCTGGAGCCTGTTTCCGATTCTGTGACTCCCTCTCTCTCTGACCCTCCCCTGCTCACGCTGTCTCTCTCTGTCTCAAAAATAAGTAAAACATTAGAAACAAGAAAAGAAAAGAAAAGAAAAGAAAAGAAAAGAAAAGAAAAGAAAAGAAAAGAAAAAAGAAAAGAAAAGGAAAGAAAAGAAAAAAGAGCCTGTCCCTTCGTGAAACTGCTGCGTCAGAGCTGCGGGCTGGGCCGGGTCCCGGTGGCTCTGAGTCGCCCTGGGCTCCTGCAAGGGGCAGAGGCTTGCTCCCCGCCTGCTGGCGTCTGGTCCTGTCCTGCCCGTAAGCCGACAGCATTTTTTTCCTTAGCCTTTGGAATTTGAAAATGTCACCAGCTGTGTCTAGGCACGTTTATTTTCTCTTCCCGCTGTCTGGGCCTCTGTGGCTCTTCACTTCATGTTTGAAGGTTCTGCTTTCCGGAACTCACGCAGATGCTCTTCTCGGATGTCGTCGGTTGATGCCCCTGATCTCCTGGAATTTCTGTCTGACGGGCGTCGACCATCCCAGATGGAACATCCGACTCTTTTGTCTCCTCAAAACGTCCATCGCTGCACGTGGGGGCTCTGCTCTGAATTCGGGGGAGAATTCCTCAAATTTGTAGTGGTGTGGATGTGTCTGCTTAGTGACTTTGTCTTGGTGTGTTTTGGATGACGGTTGTACTTTTTATTTCCAAGTAGCCTCTCCCCCTCCTTCTCTCTCGTTTGACTGACGTAACAGCCTCTAAGATCGCAGGCGGAGTACCAGCGGGGGAACGATCGGCCCTCTCAGCTGCGTCATTGGGCCTGTGCCCAGGGAGGTGACTGCTCTGTGGGCAGGGCGGGGACCACCCGAAGCCCCCAGCGCTCAGAGAGGAGAAGCCGAAACAATTCCGGAATCCTGCTTGGTTGGGCAGTTTCCTTCCCTGTGTGTCCAATGACCCCCAGGAAGGACATGAAGTCCAAGAGGCACTGCTTGTCTCCGGGTGCCTGTCCACACCCTGAGCCTCCGCTGAGGGGTCCTGGCATGAAGGGGTGGGGGCCCCATGACCTACACCCCCGGACGGTGCGACTCTATCGTTACTGCACAAATTTCGCCTTCTCTTTTCGGTATTTTCTGTTAATTTGGTGGCGATCAGGGAGTGTGCTTGATAAATGAGCATTCACCCTGCTGCCGCCAATCCAGAAACTTCTGCGTTTCTCAGGGTCTAACATGTTCCCCATCATAATGATCATACAGAGTTGGTAAAGAAAGTTGGAAACAGGAAAAAGCCCCCAGACTGAAATAATCACAGTGGAGCGTGCAAGTGGCTGTTAGGGGAGGCCGGGGACCCTGCTCTGAGGGGCGGGGGGGGGAGGCTGTTTTACTAGGAAAAGAGCTATTGCCTCATCTGGTCCAAAGCCTCCCTGGCCCCCCGTTCCTGCGCCATCCCCTGGGCCGTGGGCCCCTGGCTTATTCAAGCCCCTGTGCTCAGGACTGGGCTTCAGCCATTCCTTCCCGATTCTTCCAACCCCGCCAACCCGCTGCAGCCCACGTGTCTCTTCAGCCTATGAGGCTTTCGTGTTCCCGTGTTCCCCTCGTGAGGCCTTTTAAGACCCAGATGCCTTCCCTCCCTAAAAAGGCTGGGAAACCTGGTAAGACAGACCACATATTGTTTTCTCCATGCCTGTGATGGCCCGACAGGACGTTTCTGGGGGATGAGATATCGTGTGGCACCTCCCCGTGGGGACGTGACCGCACGTGGGACGCCCCACTGGGTCATGACGGCGCTTGGGGGGACACCCTCGGGGTCGCGCAGGCGTCCAGGGACGTGACCGCACGCGGGACGCCCCACTGAGTCATGACGGCGCTTGGGGGGACACCCTCGGGGTCGCGCAGGCGTCCAGGGACGTGACCGCACGCGGGACGCCCCACTGGGTCATGACGGCGCTCGGGGGGACACCCTCGGGCTCGCGCGGGCGCCCAGGGCCCTGACGCACGCGGGACGCCCCACTGGGCCCTGACCGCGCGCGGGGTCGCCAGCCTTACGCTCCCTGCGCTCGCCGTCGGCGCTCTCGCAGGTCCGCTCGTAGAGCAGGCGCGCGGCGCGCAGCTCCTCCTCCTGCTGCCGCCGGGCGCACGCGGCCGTCGAGTGCCGGTCGTGGCTCCTCTCCAGCTGCATCTGCAGGCGGGCCAGGTGCTGCTGCACCCCGTAGAGGTCCAGCCCCAGCTCCTGCCGCTGCGCTCGGGTTTGCCTGGTGGCCACGGCCTGCGCACGGAGACGGAGGCTGCGTCACGGGCGGAGGCGCACGGCCGCGGCCGGACGGATGGATGGACGGATACGCACCAGCTCTTGAAGTTCCAGTTTCAGCTTCTCTATCTGTCGGTTGAGGTAGTTCTTCAGGGCAGCCTGGAACCTTACCATCAGGGGCTGAAACAACAGAGAAGCGAGCCTGGGTCACTCCTGGCCTACACAGGGCACAGCCCAAGTCATCAGAGCTCTCCGGGGGGGGGGGGGGCGGGAGGGGGCACAGGGAGGACTGACACGCTGGGTGCTCCCCGCTTCTGCGCCGGGACCTGCTCTGGCAGCCACAGACTAAAGGCACTCGCGGTCCCGTCCCGGGCACTGAGCGCGTATTTTGGTGAAATGACTGGGTGAGCGGGTGTGGTGCTCCTGGATTCCCGTCCCCCCCTCGCCCCCGCCCCCAGGATGAGAGGGGGGTGATGAGCAGGGCCTGGGACACCAGCACCGAATGAGCACTGAGCCCTCTTCCCAGAGCGAGAGCCGATGGTCTCCAGGGTGAGCACCCCAGCTTTGCGAATGGGCTCAGTCAGTCAAGATCTGCCTTCCCCGACTGCCAGAAGGGTGGGGCCAGGGAACTCCTGATCCCGTAGCTTCGCTCAAAGCAGTGGCTCTGAATGCGGGTGACCGTGCCCCCACCCAACATCCAGCAGTGTCGGGAGACATTTCTGGCTGTCATGGCTTAGGGGCAGGGGCACTACTGGCATCTAGTGCCTGGAGCCAGGTCCCCCCCACCCCGGGACAGTCCCACCCCAGAGAGTGACCCGCTCCCAATGTCAGCAGAGCCGAGGTTGAGACTTGGCAAAAAAAAAAAAAAAAGAAGATGCTTCACAGAGCACTGGCCCAAACCGTGCGGACACAGTGCTGGGTGGGTGAGGGCCAGCGCCGGCTGGGGTGGGGCGTGGGGTGTGCGGAGCCAGGCAGAGGGAGCCTAAGCAGCAGGCTAAGGGGCGTCTCTTGTGACCCTCCACGTGTCTAGGGCTCCGCTGAGGCCTGGGAGCGCGTCCTTACGTGGTCTGGGTGCAGAACCATCAGATGGTCTGTGTCTTCCTCCGCCTCGTCGCTGCCCTCGGACTCGGTTCTCTCTGCCGCCTCCTCGGGAGCACTTAGCTGTTGGATCTGCTCCAGGAAGGCGGGCATGGCGCCTCCCTCGGGCCGGGCCTCGGGGTCATCTGGGCGGACACCTGGGGGGACAGCAAGCCCCACTGAGGGGTTAGTACGGGGCTTGGCGAGGCCGCTTGCAGGCGCCTCGGGCGAGGCTGATTTCCAACCTCCTGCAACATGATGGAAAAGAGAAAGAAAACATCCAGCGGGTTGGGGCTCAGTGCTGTTTACAGGGTCTTCTGTTCGCAAATCTTCCGTGTGTTGGTTCACGTGTCCATAGAAAGGATCACATTTTATTTATTTATTTTTATTTGAGAGAGAGAGAGCGTGCATGAAAGGATCACATTTTAGGGGTGCCTGGGTGGCTCAGTCCGTTAAGCGTCAGACTTCGGTTCAGGTCATGATCTCACGGTTCGTGGGTTCGAGCCCCGCGTCGGGCTCTGTGCTGACAGCTCAGGGCCTGGACCCTGCTTCAGATTCTGTGTCTCCCTCTCTCTCTGCCCCTCCCCTGCTCATGCTGTCTCTCTCTCTCTCTCACAAATAAATTAAAAAAAAAAAAAACGTTAAAAAAATTTAAAGGTAATATGGGGGCGCCTGGGTGGCTCAGTGGTTAAGCATCTGACTCTTGATTTCAGCTCAGGTCATGATCTCACTATGTGTGAGCTCGAGCCCTGCATTGGGCTCTGTGCTGACAACACAGAGCCTACTTGGGATTCTGTCTCCCTCTCCGTCTGCCCCTCCTCTGTTTGCTCTCTATCTCCTGCTCAAAAATAAATTTTAAAAAAGGTAATGTAATGTATGTTACCTTTAATATATTCCAAGAAGGAAAGGTGTTTTGTATATACTTTTTTAGACACAAATAGTGAGTATTTGATGAAAGTTGGCTTCTTACTGTTTTGTCTGGTTTTGAACGGAAAACGGCGGGTAAGATTGACAAGAAATGAAGTATCTGTGAGGTTCCACTGCCAGCTTCCCTATCCACCTGAGCTGCAAAGGTCCCATTCTGTTTTTAGCTCGTTCAGATGTGTGCTACCTTCATGTCACTTGAGGGACGATGCAAGACTTTGTTAGCTGGACCATCCATGCACATGCACCATAAGGAATAAGAAATACCCCGATTTGCTTTCCCCACATCCCCCACACGGGGACAGAGGACAGGGTGTGTCGAGTGAGCCTCTGAAACTCAGCAAACGCGTACTCTTTGGGGTTTCATTGCTGAGCGCCTCTCTGAGACCAGGAGGCAGCAGGAAGTGGCAGTCAGGGGCTGTGGTTTGGACGTCATCGGAGCTCAGTCAAGGCTTGGTTCTGCCACTCACTCGGATAGGCCACTAAATGACTCTGAGGGTCTTTGAAAAGTGCAAGATTGGTTCCTACTTCATCAGGTTACTATAAGGATGAAACCAAATAAAACAGAGTGAATGCTCCATAAATATTATCCCTGTTTTTTAATAACTTTTTTTTGTCTTTAGGCTCATAGCTGAACAGGAAACGAGGTAACAGGTGGCGAATGAGTGGCATTGCTCACACAGAAGGGGACGTGAAGGGGCTTATCCCGTGGACAGCATGAACCCGGCAGGGGCATCGTGGTACCTGGCTCCCGTGTGAAGGGCTCCTCCGTGCTCGAGAGCAGCTCATCAAAGTCCAAGGACATGATGCTACTTCCCTGGCTCAGTCGGAGATGATGTCGTGCCCCCAGAGGGAAGACTTGTTGCTGGAGCTCTTCCTGAGAGGTTTTCTAGAGCAGGCACAACCAAACCCACATCAACGAGGGCTTATTCAGGACTGAAGTTATTTGATTTTGATCTATTACAGTGTTCAAAATTCAACGTAATTGCTAAAGCAAAACAAAACCATTTGGATATAAAGTTACTTGGGTTTTGCAAAATAGAAAACATCTATGCCCTCGACCCCAGGAATTCAGGAATTCACCTGTCTACATCTGCAGCAAAGTGTAAATGCTGAGGAATGGGTGTGTGTTACATGTGGGGTTCTTTACTCCCTGACGCTGATCTCCCTGGGGATGGTAAGCAACACCGCTGAGCCTCCTCTGTATAGAAGGACGTTGGAAAGCCTCAGCCACAGGCTAGAGGGCTGCTTCTACTTCTTTTCTTCCAAACCATTCCACTTTAGGGACATTTTGATAAGAAAATGTCTTATCTCTTTCGAATTCAACACCCAAAAAGCATTTCTCCAGTAAAGAAATGGGCAAAAGACATGAACAGACACTTCTCCAAAGAAGACATCCAGACGGCCAACTGACACATGAAAAAATGCTCAACATTACTCATCATCAGGGAAATACAAATCAACAATGAGATACCACCTCACACCTGTCAGAAAGGCTAACGTGAATAACTCAGGCAACAACAGATGTTGGCAAGGAGGCAGAGAAAGAAGATCTCTTGCACGGCTGGTGGGAATGTAAACTGGTGCAGCCACTCTGGAAAATAGTATGGAGGTTCTTAAAAAAATTAAAGATAGAACTACCCTCTCACCCAGCAATTGCACTACTAGGTATTTATCCAAAGGATACAGGTGTGCCGTTTCAAAGGGGCACATGCACTTCAGTGTTTATAGCAGTATCGACAGTAGCCAAAGTATGGAAAGAGGCCATGTGTCCATCTAAAGATGAATGGATAAAGGAGACGTGGTATATATAGACACACACTGGCGGATTACTCGGCAATCAAAAAGAATGAAATCTTGCCATTTGCAACCACGTGGATGGAACCGGAGGGTATTGTGCTAAATGAAATTAACCAGAGAAAGACAAGTATCATATGACTTCACTCATATGAGGACTTTAAGATACAAAACAGACGAACATAAGGGAAGGGAAGCAAAAGTAATATAAAAACAAGGAGGGAGACAAAACATAAGAGACTCTTAAATATGGAGAAGAAACAGAGGGTTACTGGAGGGGTTGTGGGGGGCGGCGATGGGCTAAATGGGTAAAAGGCATTAAGGAATCTACTCCTGAAATCACTGTTGCACTATATGCTACCTAACTTGGATGCAAATTAAAAAATAAATAAATACGTAATTAAATAAAATGTCTTCTCTCGATAAAAATGCCTGCTTCCTTTTTAAGTTTAAAAGAGATTCTTGCAATTATATTATTGTTGACGATAATTATTGCTGCTGATGAACTGGTGGGTATTGGTAATAACAATGACCCTGCACAATACCCTGTGAGGCAGGTAGGAGTCACTTCTGTTATCTGGCGGGAGTGGGGGCGGGGGGAGCAGCCTCACAGAAGCTAAAGACCCTGCCTGAAGTTCCCATGGTCGCCCAAGGGCAGGTGCAGACTTGGGATGCCTCAACCCCAGCTCACCCTCATTTCTAATACTTTTTCAGATGATGCTGATTCTAGAAACCACCCCGAGGTATCCAGGACTGTAATGATAGTAGTGGGGGCTCAGAGTCAAAAGCCCACCCTGTGGGGTGTCCAGCAAAGGCTTCTCCCACCAAGAAATCGACAAGCCATCTACAGGCCGATGTGCTCAGCAGCTCCCTCCCAGCAATTCCTGTTCTTTCTAAAGACTGAGCACCAATCGGGAGGAAGGGAAATCGGGCCCCTCTCAGGTTTGCTTCTCTTCTTCTGGTTATCACATTTGGAAACTGTTTCCCTGTGCGTTTTCTAGAAACTAGACCCAAGGACGGACACTGGGTTTTCCAGCTCACTTCAACAAGTGGCCTACACTTCACATCTCCTGGACATCTTACAAGATGGGGACAGTTGTTGTTTTGAGTTTAATTAGTGGGCATTAAACCGTGTTATTCTCTGAAGTTGTTAACTCCAGGGTTCATCAGGTGCGGCAGGATTGCTGCTTTGTGGTTCAAAATGGCGGCTTTGGAGCAAGAGCGACCGGCAGGGCTGCACGACTATGACGGGCAAGTCTGTCCGCCCTTCGCTCATCTGCGCAGCGATGCACAGCCTCCGCCCCACAGGCTTGTTGCCAGACTCACTGAGACAGCACCGTCAAGGGCGTAGGCGCGTCCGGCCCAGAGTCCAAGATGGAGGAATGTAACCCTGCTCCTCACTTTCTTTCCAACTCAAACCTGAAGCCAGTAGGTGGGGCTGGCCTCACGTGGGGTTCCAGAGGCCGTCCCCATGAGGGGTCATCACGGCACAGGTGACAGGCCTGGGCCTGGCGACAAGAGTCCCCACAGAGGACAGCCCGGCACAGAGTTGGGGCCCAAACATCCGGGGACTGGCCTGGGTGGAGTTGGCCCCACAGTGGTGACGGTGACTGGGACGGCCCAGTGTGGGGGTGTCACAGTTCAGGTGGGGTGAGGAGGGCCCACTAGAGGGTGGAGAAATGCAGTGAGGGTTATGTCCGGGGGACTGATCAGATTAATAATGACATCAAGGAGACGGGGGGCGGGGGGGCACTGCGCTTCTCACTGTTGGAAAAGGAACTTGGAAATCTGGGAAGGGAGGGCATCAGGAAGACCCCACTCGGGGGGGGTGGGTTGTGTCAGAGAAAGGTTGGCATGAGCTATGTGTGCTTGTGTGTGGTGTGTGTGGTATCTGGTGTACATGTGGTGTGTGCAAGGTGTGTGTGTGTGTGTCTTTGATACCGAGAGACCCTGGGGACAGTGACATCCCAGTCAATCAGAAGTGTCTGATTCTAGGGCCAGGCAGTTCTGTGCCAGAGAATGAGAAAGTGCCCCAAGGATGACGGCAGTTAAAGAGCAGAATGATGTGAGTATGTCAGAAGGACACAAAGACCAATTTAAATGGGTTCTCCTCGGCCACATTGGGGACAGTTTCTATTCAGTGTTGTGCCGGAAGTTCTGGCCAGTGTCAGAAGGCAAGAAAAGATATGAAGGGCATCCAGATTTGAAAGGAAGACATTAAACTGCATTTATTCACAAACAACACCATCTTTGCGAAAAGTTGTATGGGTGCTACAGAAACAAAAGCTCTTGGAACTAACAAGGGTGTTGGGGCACCTGGACAGCTCAGCCGGTTAAAGCGACAAGCTCTCGGTTTTGGCTGAAGTCGTGATCTCACAGTTCGTGGTGAGTGAGAGCCCTGCATCGGTCTCTGCGCGGGCAGTGTGGAGCCTCCTTGGGATTCTCTCTCTCCCCCTTTCTTTCTGCCCCTCCCTAGCAGCGTGTTGAGCAATGTTGCTGGATATAAGATCAATATACAAAAATCAGTTGTGTTTCTATATACAATAGAGCAACAAACAATTGGAAGACATTTAAAATACCATCAAAAAATCCAAAACAGTTAGGGATAGATCTTATAAAAGATGGACCTGTACACACTGCTGAGAGAAGTATGAGTTCCTAGAAATATGGTGGTGATCTGTTGTGATTTTTTTCTTCATTTGAAATACTCACTTGCCTGTCTTAAACAAAAAGAGCACCTTCCCACACAATTTTGCGCTTTTTTCTTAAGTTTATTTATTTATTTTGAGAGACAGAGATAGTGAGCAGGGCAGGGGCAGAGAGAAAAGGGAGTGAGGATCCCAAGCAGGGTCCACACTGTCAATTCAAAGTCCAATGTGGGGCTTGAACTCACAAGGAATGAGATCATGACCTGAGCCGAAACCAAGAGTTGGACACTTAACTGACTGAGCCCCGTAGGCATCCCTACACCCAATCTTTCTTAAAGGGTAACTTCGCAGTGAAGGCTGGCACTTTTTCATCAAGGGATCCACACCAACGTCATTGGTCATGGGGCAAACTACAATCGTGTGTCATCTAATAGGACACAAGGAGAATCCATCTGTGAACCTTTCCATGGCATCGTAACCCATCATAAAAAGTTCTTCTAATCATACCTCAACTTTTCTTTTTTCTGTCTTTCTTTTTGTTTTTTAAGTAGCTCCACCCCCAGTGTGGAGCCCAACATGGGGCTTGAACTCATGACTCTGAGATCAAGACTTGAGCTGAGATCAAGAGTCAGACGCCTAACTGACTGAGCCACTCAGGCACCCCCATAATTTGATTTTTCTATAAGCCAGTGATTGTTCAAAAATTAAAAAAAAATAAAAAGAAGGGCACCTGGGTGACTCAGTCGGTTGGGCATCCAACTTCGGCTCTGGTCATGATCTCACAGTTCGTGGGTTTGAGCCCTACCTCAGGCTCTGTGCTGACAGCTCAGAGCCTGGAGCCTGCTTCAGATTCTGTGTCTCCCTCTCTCGCTGCCCCCTCCCCCTCTTGTACATGCTCTCTCTGTCTCTCTCTCAAAAATAAACATTAAAAAAATAAAAAGAAATAAAAAGAAAAGAAAATTATGAGACAGTAACTATTGTCATTATACTAAGGGGATGTCAGCATCCCCTTACATGAACCTAGGGTTGGCGAACACCAAAGGTCCAGAAACTCTTGGCGTTCAATAGCGGGTCCTGAGACCCAAGTTTGCTAAGAACTTTCTAACAGGAACCACAGTTTGTTTTTACAATGCCTCCTGAGTTCTTCACCCGGGCGACAACCACAGAAGCGATAAAACACTTTTATAAAATAGACCTCAGAGCCACTCACCGATCTGCTAGCCTGGGGTCCGGAAGCATCCTGGCCTCTTTGCTCAGATAAGCCCACTGCTTGCTGGGACGGCCGTGTGGAGATGTCCCCTGCTTCTGTGGGTTCTGAAGGACCGGGGGCTTCTCTGTCTTCAGGAATGGCTTCCCTCCCTGCATATTCGTGCGGGCGTGTGGGGTCCGCTTTGTCCCTCGCCATCTCCTCAAGACTTGTGTATAAATACGTCAGGTCGGTGGAGCTGACTTTCCCTTCAGGCGATGTGCCTTCCATATCGGATTCGAATTCTCCTTCAAATTCAAAATCCTCTTCCATTTCCACTTCTTCAACATTTTCGACTTCCCCATCAATTTCGGTTGCCCCTTCACCAGGGACTTCCCCAGGGGCGGCAATGTTCTCTTCAGAAAGTTCTGCAGCATCAACAGCCTCTTCGCTTTTCTGGTGACTGCTCTCCTCTGTCGGTGGCATCTGAAGATGTGTGGCATGGAAAAGAATCAGGACACAGGGTAGAAGGCCTGTGATGTTTGACTCTTAATTGTGTAATTACACGGAAGGGAAAATTGCATCTACACATGTCTGCGTGTCACTGAGCGATTATGCTCAATGCTTTATCTGTTCTCTCCAGTGTTCGTGAGTTTTGCGTCCTTTGTTATAGAAACTGAGTTCTGAAAACCTCAGGGTTATCTGAGAAGGAGGCGGGGGCGGAGGGCATTGTGACTAGCCACCAACACTCAACAATTGGGTGGAAGGAAAATGATTTTCTCTGCGATGGTATTGAGTCTGTTCTAGTGCAAGGTGTAGGGTCACTGTACAGTCTCCTGCAGAGCAGCTCTTAACTCTTTAATTCCCAGTAAATACAAGCCCAGCATAACCCACCCCACAGGGAACTTTACCTGATCATCTTCATGACTGTGGTCTTCGCCTTCAACACTCTGGTCCTCGCCTTCCTTTCGCTGGTCCTCGCCTTCAGCACTGTGGTCCTTGACTTCCTTACTCTGGTCCTCAACTTCCTTACTCTGGTCCTCCCCTTCGTTAATCTGATCCTCGCCTTCCTTTCGCTGGTCCTCGCCTTCAACACTGTGGTCCACGACTTCCTTACTCTGGTCCTCCTCTCCTTCAGAAGTTGATTCACCTTCTAGCTGAGACCTGGTCGCAGAAATACAGTCTAAGCATTTCAAATAACAGCATT
The DNA here is from genome assembly GCF_003009895.1 of Hyaena hyaena. Classification (NCBI taxonomy): domain Eukaryota; kingdom Metazoa; phylum Chordata; class Mammalia; order Carnivora; family Hyaenidae; genus Hyaena; species Hyaena hyaena. The sequence continues at coordinate 4,207,346 of NW_024080653.1, read as the reverse complement.
CTTTTTCTTAGCATTTATCACCTCCCTGTGTCTGTATATATTCTTATTTACTTGTTCATTATCTGCCTCCCCTCTAGGCTGTTGGCCTAGACTTTGTTATGTTTGTCATGAACCCCGGAACTAGATCATGCCCGTCACATGGAGGGAGGGAGTGCCACAGAAGAGTCGCTCTACGAATGAATGAAAAATAATTATGGAAACATCAAAGGAAAAGTGTAAGTAGATTACAACAGAAAGTCACCCTGAATATACATATACGTGTGTCTAGGACAAAACTGGGGAAAAGAAATACAAAGCAAAAGAATGTTGCACAAAAGGGACAAATATTCTCAAGACACTTGGTTAGTTTCTCCATGATTTTGATAGTAAAAGAATGTCATGACTTACATTCTTTTTTAAAAAATATTTATTTTTTTGGGGGGGAGAGCTCAAAGAGAGAGGGGCAGAGAGAGGGGGACAGAGAATCTGAAGCAGGCTCTGCTCTCACAGCAGTGATGCAGGGCCCACACTCACCAAACCGTGAGATCATGACCTGAGCTGAAGTCAGATGCTCAACTCACTGAGCCACCCAGGTGCTGTATGATTTACATTCTTAAAATTATTTTTTCTTGGGGTGCCTGGGTGGCTTAGTCTGTTAAGCGTCCGACTTTCGCTTAGGTCATGATCTCGCGGTTCGTGGGTTCGGGCCCCGCGTCGGGCTCTGTGCTGACTGCCAGCTCAGAGCCTGGAGCCTGTTTCAGTCTGTGACTCCCTCTCTCTCTGACCCTCCCCTACTCATGCTGTCTCTCTCCCTCTCCTAGAAATAAATAAAAATATTTTTTTAAAAAATTATTTTTTCTGATTAAAAATATAAGCTTATTTTAAATTTTAAAAAATGTTTATTTTTGAGAGAGAGACACAGAGTGTGAGCAGGAAAGGGGCAGAGAGAGAGAGGAAGAGACACAGAATCTGAAGCAGGCTGCAGCTCTGAGCTGTCAGCACAGAGCCGGAGGCGGGGCTCGAACTCACTAACGGTGAGATCACAACCTGAGCCGAAGTCGGAGGCTTAACCGACTGAGCCCCCCAGGCGCCCCCAAACAAGCTTTTTTTTTTTTTTAATGTTAAACTAATACAGAAGCGTGACACAGACAATGAAAATCCTCTCTGACTTTCCCTCCCCTTCTCAAGGTAACCACTAGTAATGAGATTTAAAGGTACATTCTTTCAGATATTTTTGTACACATTTAACCACACTGCGCAGGCGCGCGCGCGCGCGCGCACACACACACACACACACACACACAGAAAGATCACACTCTACATACTGTTTTCCATTTAGTCTTTTCATTTACTGTAACTTGGAATTCTTTCCATATCAGTACATAGTGCTCACCAAGGGGCTTCCTGACCCGCGGGGACCCCGACCCTTCCCCTCCCGCCCGCAGGCCAGGCGAAGGGGGGGTCCGCCCTTCCAGGACGGAGGGGCGGGGCCCCGGCCCGAAGAGACCCCCACTCTCAGGCCTGGCAGCAGGCAGAGCCAGCATAGTGTTGCCATGGTTACTGCGCGGCGAGCAAGTCCCGGGGCTCAGGGAGCGGACAGCAGGAGCGAGGGGCGCTGACAAAGGGATGGAGACGCGGAGGGGGGCGGGGGGCAGGGGGTGGTCGGGCGGGGGGAGAGGCGGGAAAGACCAACAGAGCGGGGATGGGAGGGGCGTGAGGGGCGGGGAGCCCCCGAGGCTACGCCGAGGCGGAGGCGTGGGGGCGCTGCGACACCCGCGACGCCCGCCCCGCTTACCCGCCGGCCGCGCTACCCGGCTCCGCCATCTCCGGTTGCTAGGCGACGCGTCAACATCCGGCGGGCGGGGACCGGGCGCGGGGCTGGCGCGGGCGGCGCGGCGGCGCGGCCTTTGTGCCACAGACGCGCGCTGGAGGCGCACAGGACCGCAATACGTGCGCGGGCGCGCGCACACACACACACACACACACACACACACACACGCACACACAGTTTCTCCCTCTCTGAGTCCGAGCTTGTCCCGCCTGGCTCAGGTTCTGTAAAGCGACCGCCGTGTCCACGATAGTCCCTCCAGGCAACGCCGACGCCCCGGGGACCCGCGCGCGCCCAGCGCCCCAAAGGTGGCAGGCGGAGGTGGAGGCGCGCGGAGCCCCGGAGCAGGCTGCTCCTTGAGGAGGGACCGGGGCCCCAGCCTAGTGCCCGCCCATCCATCTCCAGACCTCGGGGGGTGGGGGGCCGGCTTCCCCTCCACTGAGGGGCCGCCGAGAGTCCTCGGAGGAGGTGGCACTTTGGTGGGTGATGACCCCTTCCTACCCCGAAATAGGAAAACCATAAACGGAGACGGCGGGCGCGCATGTGGGGCGTCCCAGGGATCTGCCTTCACTCCGGGTGGGGTCCTCGGGGCTGCTGTGGGGACAGGGTCCCCGGACCGGAATTGGAGAGGCCTGGGGCAGGGGACTTGGGTCTCGAGGCGAAAGGGGATGGGGTCCGGGCCGGGTCGGGCCAGGGGTCGGCGCGGCGGGGGGGGTGCGGTCCCGGAGCAGGATTGGGCCCGGGGCTGGGCTGGGATCCGGGTTGGGCCGGGGTGGAGGGGCAGGTGGGGTCCGGGGCGGGGTCTGAGTTGGGACGGGCTTGGGCCCAGGTCCGGTTTGAGGTCCTGGTTGGATCAGGGTCCGGGTTGGGCCCGAGGCCGGTTTGGGGTCCGGGTTAGAATCCGGGGTAGGGCCGGGGGCCGGGTTAGCGGCCGCTGCGGGCGGGATTGGGCCGGGGGGCGGGCCGGGGGCCGGGCCTCGCCGTGCGCCCCGCCCCGCCGCGCCTCACTAGCGGCGGCGGCGGCGGCGGCGGCGGCGGCTCCGGGAGCCGGTGCGACTCCGGCCCGCGCTGTGGGATCCGGGTGGGTATGGGGGCCCCGGAGGGGGCCTCGGGGGCGGAGCCCAAGGGGGGGGACCGGGCGGCGCCCCCTTGGCGGGGACAGGGTGGGGGCGCGCGCGGGGCGCTGGGCCTGCAGCGGCGGGGCCGGGAGGGGCCGGGGTCCGGCCGCGGCTCCAAGAGGAGCGGGGCGCGGGCAGGAGCCGGGCGGCGTGGATGCCCCCCAGGATCACGCAGGGGCCCCGTGGGGCGCCTCTCTCCCGCGGGTGCGGGCGCCCCGGGCCGGCAGTGGACCTCATTCGGGGAGACTCTGTCCCCGCCCGTCTAGAGCCGTGGACCGGGGAACTTGCGGTCTTTGTCTGGCTGGATCGTCGGAGCACGCGAAAGAGAACTTGTGGGGCCCCTCCCGTTTGCAGACACAGCCCCCCGAAGTGTGCTTTCCAGCCCAACAGCGCGCGCGCGCTCAGCATTGCTGGGCCTTAGGGTCGGGTGGTCCGCCTGGTAGGAACCGCGTGTCAGGAAACTCACTTCCTTTAGGCCCGGGCTCTTTCCCTCTCGTTCTTCACTTTAAAAAGAGAAAAAAAGAAAGAAAGAAAGAAAAAGAGTAGAAAAAAGGAGAAAGGAAAAAAAAAATAGGCAATTTAAGATTACTAAATATAACCGAAGGAACCCTGCCGGAAGCCGGTGAATCTTGAAATGCTGTTATTCCCACACTCGGAAGTTGGTGTCATATGTTGGCCACAATCTAGTTCAGATTCTATTCGGAGGCAGAAAAGACATAAAATGTTCTCTTCCCCCACCGTGAAGTTTGCTTTACTGCCCCACCAAGTTCACATGAGAGAGAGAGAGAAAGAGGAGAGAGAAGCTGAGAAGCAAGGCTGCTACCCTCTCCCGGCCCCTCCCCTGCACTGATGTGTGGATCCTTCTTTACCACCTGAAGGCCCAGTTCTTGTATGGGGAGAAGTGAGAAATGGTTCTCAAAAGTGGCCATGTGCTGGGGCACCTGGGGGGCTCAGTCGGTTAAGCGTCCAACTTCGGCTCAGGTCATCATCTCAGGGTTCGTGAGTTTGAGCACCAAGTCTGGCGTCGTGCTCTGTGCTGACAGCTCCGAGCCTGGAGGTGTCTCCCTCTCACTGCCCCTCCCCCCCTCCCGCTCTGTCTCTCTCCTTCAAAACATATTAAAAAGAGAGACAGAGAGAGAGACAGAGAGGCCATGTGCTCAGGCCTGTTATCAAAGGGTGCTTGCAGAAAGCCCACATTGGAGAAGTCTGTTCCCAATCCATCATTGACTGATTAGAGAACTTTTAAAAATGTGTGTGTTAGTTTTAGAAATTCCTCATTAGAGGGGCGCCTGGGTGGCTCTGTCGGTTAAGCGTCCGGCTTCGGCTCAGGTCACGATCTCACAGTTCGTGGGTTCGAGCCTCTGCGCCGGGCTCTGTGCTGACAGCTCAGAGCCTGGAGCTGCTTCAGATTCTGTGTCTCCCTCTCTCTCTGCCCCTCCCCTCTCGCTCTGTTTCTCTCTCTCAAGAATAAATAAACATTAAAAAAATTCCTCATCAGACATATTAACATTAATTAACATTAATTGATTGTGACTATTGAACAGTTTTAAGAACCCTGAAAACTTTTGCAGTGTAGGGATTGCCATGTAGCTGCAGCTGTGGCGTTCCGGAACAGCTGCCCGTTGTCGGTCCAGCAGGCGCGTCGTCCGATACACGCGGTCATTATGTTTTCTGCGGCACTTGTTGGTCTGCGGAATGTTGGAGGTGAGCAGAGGCTCAGAATATGGCTACAGAAAGTTCTTGAGATCTTCCAGCGATGGTGGTTGCCGTTGTACATAATTCGTGATTTTTCTGCATTCACGTAACCCTGCAAACAAACCCGTAAAGTCGGGACTGAGGCTGTCCCCATTTTACAGATGGGGACCCCGAGCCTTAGAGACGTAAACCCCCCAAGTTCATGTGCCTGGGAGCGGCGGAACGGGATGCCTGCGGCCCAGGGTTCTCCTGCCCCAGAAGCTAGTATGCACAGCACTGCCTCCCACCTTGTAACTGTCCCCTGCTGGTGAATGTGCACACTCTTCACGACCCCTCTTTCTGCAGACAACATGGTTCGCTCTGCCTAGTGATTCATAAAAATGCGGTGGAGTGAGGACTAATCCCATGTCACCACCAGCTGCTAATATCAGTTCACTTTCATCGGCTTGTGTGCGGGCATTTGAGAAGACGGCCGCGGGTCTGCGGAAGTGACCAGTCTGCCTGGGGCTCACTGCCCTGGTTTGGTGTAGCTCCCGCAGTGGTTAAAAATAGGGCCTCCGAAGTAGACTGCTGGGTTCACCATGACCCTGGTGCCTTTGTGCCTTTGTTTCTCCATGTGCACAGTGAGGATAATGCTCCTCAATGGCCGGTAGCAATGATCATCTGAAACACTTAGTGCCTGGGACTCCTGGGTGGCTCAGTCAGTAGCTTAAGCATCGGACTCTTGATATCAGCTTAGGTCCTGATCGTGAGGTCATGAGATTGAGCCCCGTGTCGGGCTCTGCACTGGCAATGCTGAGCCTGCTTACGAGTCTCTCTCTGCCCTTGTCCTCTCTGTCTTTCTCTCTCTCAAAATAAATAAACTTAAAAAACTAATAAAGCACCTTGTGTCTGGCACATGCCAAGTGCCTGTTACTATTCTTTTTAATCTTATAAATGACCATCGTTTGGATTTTTCACATTTAGCAAATTGGTAAAAACATTTTGATTTTGTCTTTTCATTCCTTGGGCGCGGGTCCATCAGGCAGGGAGCCAATCGGTGCAGAAGCGGAACCGTCATTTAGGTGCATTTACACTCTCGCCTTTGTAGCCCCGGGGGCCCTGGGTTCCTGCAGGCGGCTCCAGGGACCGGGTCTGGCAACACAGATCCCAGGTAGAGGTTTTACCTTGTCCACCTCCCCCTATGCACAGCCCAGGGACCCGGAATGTATCACAGGCCTGAATCCTGTCTTGTAAGATTAGCCGCGTAGCTTCATACCGTGTCTCAGCATCTGGAGGAACCGATGATGGCGGGGGTGGGGGAGGGCAGGGGTGGGTATCATATACATTGTATCGTAGGTCGTTGTATTGCATGCACAACACGCAAGAACGTTGACCAGCCCAGTGCACGGAGAGGAAAGCACAAGGCCGCCTTCTCTCTTCCCCCGCCAAGCCTCCGGGAAATGGTCCAGGAAATCTTTGTCCTTTCCCTTGAGCAGTGGTGGTGTTTTTGCCGTTGACCATCTGTGCATCCATTGGCACCAGATCTTACGTGTCTAATACACCTACTTGGATGAGCTGTCTGGGGATCCCTGATCGTAAGCGTGTCTTTCACTCTGTCTTCGGAACTAACATCGCCATCCTCAGAGACGCCCGAGGTCAGGCCACTTGTAGGCTAAGCACGATGCCCCCCGCGCTGGCCAGCTTCAGTCGGATGGAGAGGAATGAAAAGAACCCAAAGCCGGCGTCCAGGGGGCACGGCACGCCCTTCTCTTCCGGAGCCTTGGGCAGCAAGTCTGTCCAGGTGTTTAAAGCTGATGTGTGTGCCGAGCCCCTCCCACCCCCGGAGGGCCCACCTGACTGCGGGTACACCGAGCGTGGCAGTGTCTTTCCCGTGGTCATTCTGGCCCGGCCACCGCAGACGCCGTCAGAAGAGGGGTACACCCCGAGCCTGTGTCTGCGCTGGTTTGCACACCTTGGCTTATGTGCCGGTTTTCTACACTGAGTGACCCTGAATTCAATAGTCTGATAAGTTGGTCATTACGCGCTCTGGCTTTCTGAAATTGGGGCAAAGGGCATACTTAACAGGTGTCCTTTGACACTTTCGCTTTTCAGTTTCTGTAACCAAGAGGCTTTCCCCGAGCAAGATCAATTGTTGCTTTTCAGGGATGTTGTGAATACCTCCCCCCTGCCCCCAATACCTCCCCCTGCCCCCCAATACCTCCCTTGCCCCCCAATACTTCCCCCTGCCCCCCGATTCGATTTCTGTCTTGTGGTGCGTTAGCTTTTCCTGTGCCACGGACAGAGAGCCTGTGCGGACCCAGGTTTACGGGAGAGTAGAAGACAGGCGCGCTAACCCCCTGTCGGCCCCAGTATCGGCTTCCTGGCTGGATTTGCACCTTTCCTTAATTTCTGGGTTCAGTCCTTCCTTGTTCCTCAATCCCGGCTTGTCTTTAAGGTCGTTCATCTCCCAGGCCCTACTTCCTCGGCTTTTTGGGGGGGAAAGTCGTGTTTTGGTGTTTGTTGCCAGGGGGGCACAAACAGCAGATGGTCTCTCTCTCGAGAGGCAGAAGCCACGGGGTTTTCCAGGGACCAGGTGATGATCGAAGTGACAGCTGGAGAGCGAAGGCGGAAAGTCACAGCCAGGCTGGCTACCTCCCCCTCCCACCCCCCGTGTCTGTGACTGTCTTGTCCATTCACAGCCACTCCAAGTCCTTTCCTGTATGGCAGTGGGTCCAAGCCTCCAGCACTGGGTACACAGTGGGTTCCCACTCCAGCTTACACCTTAATCTTGGTCCCCTCATTTGAAATACAAGTTGATTGTCTTGTATGCAGAGGCCTTACCCACAGCCACCTATCCTGGAGTCACAGTCTTTTCCGTGGGAATCCTGAGCGAACACATTCCTCTCCACGACAAGCCCGTAACCTGAAGGGAAGTGGACAGAGAGGAAGGCTTGTGTCAGCCGCCAGGAGTCTTGTCCCGGGACCAGGTTTCCCAGCCTGTCTGCCTGCAGGACTGATGTCACCCTTTGAGCCGCAAAGCTGGGGCTTCCCTGAAAGACCGTGGCACAGGCGCCTGGTCCTGGGAAGCACAAGGCAGGTGGGGCCTCATTTGAGGGGTGTTAGCAGCAGATGCCGTGTGGGAGGAAGACGAGCCTTGTTTTCGTGTGTCTGGCTCGTGCTTAACTAGCATTGCCTTTTCCGGGCTCTGTGCTGATCTGGCTTTGAGGGGAAAGTGGATGAACCGGTTTCTGCCGGCCACGGGGCAGGTGACCGGGGCTTGGGGCATTTTGCTCCTGGGCAGTGTGACAGTGACAAGGCCAAGGGAATAATCAATCACCTGTGGGCTTTGTCCCACGACACGTCCCCCTGTAAGGGTACAGTGACCCACCCTTCCCGCTGCCTCCCCTGCTGCGGTGAGTGGCTGTCCAGATGGGTCCGAGCCGTGAGCCTCAGGTCCGCCGGAAGTGCGGCTCCTGTTGACCGCTGACCCCAGCAGCTGACCCAGGGTGGCGGGTGACAGGCAGTGTGGAGCAGCGAGTGGCAGAAGTCCAGCCAGCTGGAAGTCAAGTGGCTCCAGCTGCCCCATTTCTTCCTAGGAAGGTTCCAGAAGAGAACTTTGCACCTTTGCTCTTGTTTGGTTTTATGTTTGGCAATTGATGGAGCCCTTTATGCGGGGACGGGAAAGCAGGGCTCCGGGCGGAGGTAGCTGCCAAGGGCAGGCGCTGGCCTGTGAGCGTGCGGCTCTCCTCTGAGCTGCCTCGCCGCTGCCACGGGGACCTGGGCCCCCGGCCTCCCTCCCTCCTGCTCCTCGCCTGGGCCCTCATCCTGTTGCCCAACAGCTGGTCGCTTGGTGTGGGGATTCGACAGTCAGTGGGTGAGTGGGAGATCGGCTCTTTGCAGAGTCCTTGCCGTGGTACGGTCAGCAGAATGGTCCCCAAACATGTCCACGTCTGGATCCTGGGAGACTCTGGCTGTGTCCGCTTATGTGTAATGAAGTTTGCTCCTCAGCTGCCCTAGCAATGGGGAGATTGCCCCAGATTATCCAGGGGGACCAGTGTCTCCCCAGGTCCTTAAAAGTGGAAGAAGGAGGCAGAACAGGAGGCCAGAGCCATGTGACATGGGGAAGACTTGAGTGGCCCCTGCTGGCTTTGGAGCTGGAGGAGGGGCCACCAGCCAAGGGGTGCGGGCGGATTCCAGAGGCTGGAAAAGGTGCGGAGACGGCTTCTCCCCTGGAGGCTCTGGAAGGAGCACAGCCCTGCCCACACCTTGATTTGAGCCCAGGGTGGGACTCAGCCTCCGGAACTGGGAGCCAATGTGTCTGTGTTGCTTTAAGCACGGAACGTGCAGTGATTTGTTACCACGGGCCTGGGACGGAAGTGTTTTCTGAAGGAGGCGGGAGGGGTGACTTGTGTCTTCCCTCAAGGATGTCATCTCTTAACCCGTGTTTTGCTCATTTCTGGCTTTTGCCTCTGTGTCTGTCTGGGAGCACGTTTCCCCAGGTATCAATCACCAACTCTTGGGGAACGAGTTTTGGGTCAGAAGTGTCTCCACCTCACCCCTGTAAATACCCGAGGAGAGCCACATGCCAGCACTGCCACGCTGACCTGCAGAAGCCTCAGGTGCTCCCGGGGCCGGGGCGGGTGCTCCCGGGGGCGGGGCACGTTCTTTGGGGATAGGGGCAGGTGCTCCCAGAAGTGAGGACTGGTGCTTCCAGGAACAGGTGCTCTCTGGGGTTGGGGCAGGTTCTCCGGGGGTCAGGGCAGGTGCTCCTGGTCGGGGCGGGTGCTCCAGGGGGTCAGGGAAGGTGCTCCAGGGTTAAGGTGGGTGCTCCCAAGGGTCAGGGCAGGTGCTCCCAGAGGTAAGGACTGGTGCTTCCAGGGGCCGGGGCAGGTGCTCTCTGGGGTCGGGGCAGGTGCTCCTGGGGGTCAGGGCAGATGCTCCAGGTCGGGGAGGGTGCTCCCGGGGGTCGGGGCAGGTGCTCCCGGGGGTCAGGGCAGGTTCTCCGGGGTCGGGGTGGGTGCTCCCAGAGGTCAGGGCAGGTTCTCCAGGGGGCGGGGCGGGTGCTCCCAGGGGCCGGGGCAGGTTCTCCAGGGGTCGGGGCAGGTGCTCCCCGGGGTGAGAGGGTGGTTCTGGAGTGCATGTGGTTGCTGGAGGCCTCCCGCCTCCTGCTGGCTGCATCCGGGCCCCGGGCCAGTCCCAGGCTGTGAGATAAACTCCCGCCCGCCCCCACCCCCCAGCTCCCCATTCTCCAGCCACCTCAAAACCCCTCTCCTGTCTGCTGGTTCCCTTACCCTGCAGGCCATGAGCTGCGGTGAGGGGGGCCCGGCAGGGACCCGCTGCGGCCGGAGCTCCGTGTTGTAAGCGTGCGTGTGGTTTGAGAGGAGGCCAAGTTCTCTCCTTTCCAATGACACAATAGCCTCTTTTGCACAGATCTGGCCCAACCTAGCGGTCACTGATGGCTCAGGGCAGCACAGAGCTCCGCTTGTAATCTGGCCTCAGTCAGATGGCTAAGAACCACACTGGCATTTTTAGTTTATACCTTTTAAAAGCATTCCTTTTTTTTTTTTTTTTTGTATGCCCAAGCTGATGCTCATTCTAGATCTTGGCCTCACTCCATGTCTGTATTCCATGAGCCAGCTGCAAGGTTGGCATTGTGTCCTTTCCATCAACAAAAACAAAGCACTTGGAACTTTATTGGAGGTGGCGTTCCGGAAGGCACATCAGTCACCAAAGGGACTTTTCCGAGAGGTCTCGGACTCAGGAACTTATTCTAAAATCGCTAATACTGATGGGGGCATAACCACTTTGAGGGAGAAGAATTACGTGAACGCACTCTCGGGGAGTGACGTTTGTATCACTGTCATGAATCTTCCCTGCACGGCTTCTCTGTCCACCTTCGTCTCTCGGGATTTGGGGAGAGGCTCTGAAACGTTGGTCCCCAGTGCTGGGAGCGCCTCGGCCCTGATTTCCATCAACTCTGCGTCCTTGCTAGAGCAAAGTTCAGTAGTTCGAGTGTTAATTGGTTTTGTGTGTCTTAGGGTGTCTGCTTGTCATTTCAAGATTGTGCCCCTGCCCCCAGCTCTGTACAAACAGAACAAGTCATCCAGCCCAGAGGGGGACCCGGACCCACAGAATGTGACCTGGGTGTTGTCCGCTCAGAATTCTGTTCCCCGGGAAGCTTTCTGGAGCACAGCTTTCTGGTCTGCCAGGAGGGCGGTCCTCTTTGCTCCTCCCGTCCCCACGGGACACCAGGTCCCTAAGGCCGTGGGCGCAGCCGCTCTGCTGGTTGTGAGCAAGAAGCATTCAAGGTCATGCATCTCTTGGATTCAAGGACACTGGGGAGGTGCCCGTGCCAGACCCCAGCATCGCTGCTGGCAGTGGCCCTCGGCATGGGCGCCAGGCCCTTTGTCACCTGCTGCCGCCAGCCCCGTCTCTAGCCCCTGCCTGTTCCTGGCCTCCATCCGCCCGAGTTCACTATCCGCCTGGCTTCTGTGGGTGCCTGCCCTCTGGCCTCTGCTCTCTTTTTTAAAAATTATTATTAATAAATTTGACTTTTTAGAGGGTTTTAGGTTTACAAAAAAAAAAGATCAGAAAGTACAGAGAGTGTCTGTACACCCCTCTCCAGTTTCACTGTTATTACTAAATTTTAGTTATTTAAAATGTTTATTTATTTTGAGAGAGAGAGAGATTGAGAGGGAGAGAATGAGCAGGGGAGGGGCAGCGAGGGAGAGAATGAGCAGGGGAGGGGCAGCGAGGGAGAGAATGAGCAGGGGAGGGGCAGAGAGGGAGAGAATGAGCAGGGGAGGGGCAGAGAGGGAGAGAATCCCAAGCAGGCTCTGCACTGTTGGCCCAGAGCCCAGCGTGAGGCTCAACCCGTGATCATGAGATCATGACCCGAGCTGAGATCAGGAGTCCTTTGCTTACTGACCGAGCCCCCTGGGCGCCCCCCACACTATTATTATGGCATTTCATTGTGGTAAAGGCACTCAGGCCATCTCGAAGGGCACAGCTCCTTGGTGACCAGAGTGTTCAGGATCCCCCCCTCGAGTTTTTCATCCTCTCCCCCTCCCCGCCGGGAGGCTCCGCTCACTCAGAGCTTCCCTGTGTGCCACCCCGCCCGCAGCCCCCTGCCCCCACCCCTTCCCACCGCTCCCCTCCTGCCCGTCAGCCCTCCCGGTCTCCCTCCCTGGGTCACATCCTGTGAAACCCTGTACCCCATCCTGGACACCTCGTCTATGTCTACATTTCCTCCTTATTAAGGGCAGGAACCACATTGGATCCCGGCTGCCCTAACGGCCCGCTTCCAACGTAGTCACCTCTGTAAAGACCCATTGCCACATACAGCCACATTCCGAGGTGTGGGAGGTTAGAGCCGCACCGTGTGAATGTGGGGGCTCACGCTTTGACTCATGAACACGTGGAGAAACACATTTATCCTATGACTGAAAGCAAGACCTGGTGTAATCCCCGTGGGTGGTCATTTGTTTATTTTAATTGTTAAAAATATGTATTTATTTTTGAGAGAGAGAGACAGAGTGTGAGTAGGGGAGGGGCAGAGAGAGAGGGAGACACAGAATCTGAAACAGGCCCCAGGCTCTGAGCTGTCAGCACAGAGCCCGACGCGGGGCTCGAACCCACAAACCATGAGCCAGATCATGACCAGAGCCGAAGTTGGATGCTTAACCAGCTGAGCCACCCAGGTGCCCCTATTTATTTTTGAGAGAGAGAGTGAGAGACAGAGGGGAGGAGGAGGCACAGAGAGAGCAGAGTTGGGGGGGACGGAGAGAGATTCCAAGCAGGCTCTGCACTGTCAGCCCAGAGCTGGATTCAGGGCTCAATCGCATGATCTGATGGAGAGAGCCACCCAGGCGCCCCCGTTTTCGTGTTTCCGACAGGCACAGAAGATAGGAGAAAACACACACATGTTTTTGGATCGTGTGATTTAAGGATTTTGTATCCTCTTTATACTTCTCTGACCATGTTTCCTAATTAAAAATAAAAAAAAAACATTAAAAAATAGGTCAAGGATTCTCCTCTTGTGGCTGGATAGAGCGCAGAGGTTGGGAGCTCGGTTTCATTTTGATGAAAGACAAAGACACGTATGCGTCTCGGAAATAAGAGCTGTGTGAACAGAGTAAATATTTGCGGCTAGTGTTTGACGGACCCACCCCGGGCACGCGGTCTTCTGCAGGGCGTCTGGGAGCTGCACGGGGGACTGTCCCCTGCCCACCCAGGTGGCGGGGGTGGGAGCCGAGCTCTGAGCACAGAGGACAAAGCTCTTAGGTTCCCTGCTCCCCGAGTGCCCAGAACCTGTTTTCTCATGTGCAAAACCGCCGTCCAGGAGGCGTGTCCTTGAGCGACAGGCAGCCGCTTCGCATCTGCCGTGCGGGAAAACGCCGTGCTGGGAGCACTTGTATTTGGGGATCTTCCAGATCTCCCTGCACATTCTTTTGATTACCCTCCACGGTGGCAAACATCTTCACTTAACGTTGGTTTGGTTTTCAGAATCAGATGAGAGTCGTTTGCAGTCCGGTCTGGAGGTTCGAGGGATTAACCAGGGAATACAATTTGAGGCCCCAAAGGAGGCGGGGCTCCAGCCTCGTCCACCGGAGGCCACGAGCCCCCGCAGCGTGGCTGGTCCTCACCGGGGTGTGCTTAATGCAAAGCACACACCAGACTGTGGACGCTTAAAGAATGTAAAACAGCTCAGTAATTTTTTCTGTATTGATTACATGCCAAACTCCTCCTATTTGAGAAATAATGAGTTACATGAAAGTATATAACCCAAACGAATCTTCCTCATTTCTTTTTACTTTTTTTTAAATGTTTAGTTTTGAGAGAGAGAGAGCATGAGTTCGGGAGGGGCAGAGAGAGAGAGAGAGAGAGAGAAAGAGAGAGAGAGAATCCCAAGTAGGCTCAGCACTGTTAGCACAGAACCGGACAGGGGGCTCGAACTCATGAACTGAGAGATCATGACCTGAGCCGAAACCAAGAGTCAGATGCTCAACTACCTGAGCCCCAGGCAGCCTAGGATTTCCTTCCTTCTTAATGCCAATGATGCCCCACTGTGTGGACGGACCACATTTTGTGTTTCCGTTCCCAGTCAATGATTTTACCCTAGTGGCTTCCTGCTGGGTTTTTCCTTTCAAAGAGAGGAGGGTGAAGTCCTTCCGCAGATGCCCCTGAGGCAGCCCCCCCGCCCCGGAAGCCGGCCTGTGCTGCCCAGCGTGGTCTCAGTCCTGCACACCCGCTGACTCCAACCAGGAGGCAGCATGGCTCTGCACGCCCGTGGCCCGTTCCACGGCTCAGTTTGGTGGCCTGCGTTCCCACGCAGGACCGACGGGAAGGATCTGGTTGGTCCACGTAGCTAGTGCCCAGGCCTCTGATGGTTGGGTTTCCGCCCAAATAAAAATTGCTTCCGGCCGGTCTGCTGGGTGTCGGCTTTCGTTTGAGAGGGAGAACGTTTTCTCTTCTCAGGCCTTCACTTCACTCTCCTGAGAGTGGCCGTACCGCTGCTCCGTCACCTCTAGGAGATCGTACGTGTACTGCACCGAGTACTTTTGTTTCTCATCTGGTTTTTTAAAGAACGAGTAGTGAGCAGGCTCAGGTCCTTCAAACACCGCTTGTGATGGCCCGGCTGAGATGACCCATCGCCGTGTTGGGGACATCAGGCTGAGGCTGGGGGTGACGGGGCGCGTGGGGGTGGAGGGGGCCGGGAAGGACGGGATGGAGGAGGGACCCTCCCAGGGAAGCACCACGGAGGGGTGAGGAGTTCAGGAAGGGAGGGCTCACTGGCACAGACGCAGGGGTAAAGACGGAGCAGAGAGAAGTCCAGCAGTTTCATGAGCTCGCTGTGGGGAGCAGGGCCCCTCTAGACGGGGCGACTAGGCCCCCAGGGGGATGTTTGCAATGCCTGGGGACGTTTTTGGTTGTCGTAGTGGGAAGGGGGCTCCTGGGGGCAGCGTAGCCTCCACCACCACGAAAGACCCGGCCCCAAATATCCGGAATGCCACAGCCTAGAACCACGTGGGCCCTCCATGTGGCCTCGTGCTGGCGGGACCTGTTCCGGTAGTTAGTGAAGCACCGTCCATTCCGAGCCCACTGGTGTGAGGCCCGTGACCTTGGCCTGATGCGCTCCTCGGTGTCTTTCTCCCCCAGCCACGTCTGGGCGAGCCCCGCCTGGGCCGAAGCGTGCGGACGATGGAAACCCTCCCCCCGCCATGTCTCTGGGCCGTCTCCTTCGCCGGGCCTCCTCCAAAGCCTCGGACCTCCTGACCCTCACCCCGGGCAGTGGTGGCGGGTCCCCCTCCGTCCTGGACGGGGAAATCATCTACTCCAAGAACAATGTCTGCGTGCACCCGCCAGAGGGGCTTCAGGGGCTGGGGGAGCACCACCCAGGTGAGCCCAGGAGAGGGGAGGGCCTGGGGTCACAGGCTGGAGGGGGGGGATGGCCTGGGGGGGGCTGTTTGTCTTTCTTTTTTTTTTTTAATATTTGTTTATTTTTGGGAGGGAGAGCGCAAGCAGAGGAAAGGCAGAGAGAGAGGGAGACACAGAATCTGAAGCAGCTCCAGGCTCCGAGCGTCAGCAGAGTCTGATGCGGGGCCTGAACCCACAGACGGTGAGCTCATGACCTGAGCCAGCATCAGAGGCTTAACCGACTGAGCCCCGCAGGCGCCCCCACCTGCTTTTCTTTCTAAACTGACCAAGCCCCAGTTTTGGAAAGCTTTTAGGTCACTTCTCCGTTTGCCCTAATTTCCCCATCTTCCAACGGGCCAGTGACCTTTAACTCGTACACATGTGGTGGGGGAGGGGACGGTTTAAGGGGAATCAGCCCCAGAAGAAGACATTAGGTCGCTGCAGGGCTGCTGAGAGCAGGGAGCCGCCTCTGTCCAGGGTGGGAAGCGGGCAGCCCTCCTCTGGGGGCGCCCGCCGGGCCCCCTCAGGCAGTAGGTGGCCGGAGCACAGCCCTCACGCCAGGCTCCAGGCTTCGTTCCTCCGGCTGCTGGAGGCTGGGCTGAGAAGTGGCGGGAGTGTGAGGCAGGCCTGGGAATCTGGAGACACAGGAATCACCAAGTCTGTGATCTGTCCTCCAGCCGCACTGTTTGGAAATTAGGGAAGAAAACTCTCCGCTGGAGTCGGCAGAGGGGAGATGCAGGAACCCCCCCGTATGACCCCGGGGGACACGCCAGTGCCAGGGGCCCTCAGCAGTCTCTGGGGTGGGACAATTTTCCTGCTCTCCTTTGCCAAGTCACAGAGAAAGAAAGGGCACATTTCCCCAGGGCTCACGTTGCGTCCGGAGCCCTGCGGCAGCGGCGGCCCTGGGCACGAAGGGGCGGGGCCGCAGCACACAGTCACAGCATTCAGTGCTGTTTCCAGGGCGCACAGCCGCCCGGGGGCAGATCTGAGGGTATTGGTCTGCTCGTAGCTGCCCCACACTAGCTCCTGGGCGTGTTCCTCCAGCCCCGCTGCCCCCCGTGGGAGGAACAAATCGAGGGGTTCGTGACCCCCAAGTCCTGTGTGGTCCTTTGTCATTTGTGCAAATGACTTGCAACAGAAAATGGATGGCTTTATTTTATTTGCATGTTAACCTCAGGAGAGTGTCCCGGGGCCCCCCTGCAGACCTCTTTTTTGGACAAGGAGGCTGGTTCTCAGAGAGGCTGGGCCATTCCCCACATAGCGCAGGGTGGGGGTGAGGCCAGCACAGGCTCTGGGCTCTCCTCATTCTTCGCGAGGCCTCCCCTGGCTGCTTAAGGGTGCTCAGGGTCCCCTGTGCACCCGCTGCCTGACTGTGGCCCGGGGACTTGCCTTCCCCCGCTCAGACGGAGGCCCCGTACCGGGTGTCAAAACACCTAAGTAATAAATCACAGTCAGGTACGAGCACTTTACTGTATGCAAATTATGTGTCCCCAAAATACTGAATCAATAAGCTTATTAAAATACAAGAGGCTTAAGTTATGTTGATGAACTGGTTTTGGAAGTGATCCCTCCTCCCGCCTCCCTAAGTCTATCTTCACAGCCACCCAGATGGTCAGGTGCAGATTTGGAATCATCGGGCCCTGCCGGTTCTCTCCTGCCCCGTAAGGGACCTCGGGTGTGCATGTGTGGGCACCCCAGCCCACCTGCAGCCCCCCAACCCCAGCTCAGGATCAGGCCCTGGGAGCAGGGGGTTCCTGGGGAATTCCAGGGTCCTGCATTCCCGGAGAGATGCCGGTGGCACGCGCTGTGGATGCCTGAGCACAGGGCCAACCCTGAGGATTCGAGGGCAGGACGCAGAGGTTCTAGGGCTGGGTCTCAAAGTGGTTAGCTCTTCTGGTCGAAGTCAGAAGGAACAGCACAGCCTTTGGAGAGCTTTGTGGTGATGCTGTCGTGACGGGGGGCTGGGGGACAGGGGCCGAGGCCTCGGGCCCCCTTCCCAATCCCCGAGCCTGAGGGTGTGGAGACACTGGGCCTCACCTGCACCTTACCGTTATCACAACTGGCTGATAGCCTCTGAGTTTCCTGGGAACGGTGCTCAGAGACTCCGGTCCCGGTTCTCAGAGCCCCAAGGGGTGTGAGGGCCCAGCTCTTGCAGAGACCAGGAGGCCTGGGCACCTGGCACGATAGGCCCAGGAATCAGGACATCCCGGGATGGCAGGAAATGCCACCTTCCCCCCAGACTGAGTGCCCAGAAGCCCAGAGAGCCCCCCACTCGCTGCGCCTCGGAGCGGAGCCGCTCTTCTCCGTCCTTGTCACCCATCTGGTGCTTGACCTCACGGACGGCCCCTTCTTCCAAAAAGCTGCATTAAAGAAGAAATATTGAGGCCATGACTGACTGGACAACCCCCAAGCACCCCTCTTCGGATTTGTTTTGCGTGAAGTAGAAATGAAGTCTGCAGCCTCTGTCCCTCCCAGCGGTGGTGAAGCCAGACTCCTGGTTCCCTGGGCTCGCCCGGACCTGGGGGAAACTCAGGGGCTGCCAGACAGTGGGCAGGGTGGGCTCTGAGCCGGAGGAGGGCTCCCCGTGCCTGGAAAAGCGACGGCAGCCCTGCCTGGGGGCCCAGCGCCCCGGATCTGCTGAGTGGTGCTTAGGCAATGCCCACGGCTCATCACCTCCCGCCCAGCCGTGCGCCCCAGCGGTGCCGTGTGTAACCCGCCTGTCCTCCTGACCCTCCCAGGCTACCTGTGCTTGTGCGTGGAGAAGGACGAGATGCTGGGAAGCACCCTCATCCTCACGTGGGTGCCCAACTCGCGGATCCAGAGGCAGGACGAGGAGGCGCTCCGCTACATCACCCCCGAGAGCTCCCCCGTGCGCAAGACGCCCCGCCCACGGGGCCGGTGCGCCCAGAGCTTGGGGACCCCCCGCCAGCCCTCCCCCACGGAGGCCAGGCCCGCCCTGATCCCCAGAGATGAGGACACCGCGGCGGTGGCTCAGAGCGTCAGGGATGCTGAGCGCGTCAGCCCTTCCCCCCCTTCCGAGGACGGCGAGAAGCTGGCCCAGAGCTTGGGGATGGCTCCGCCGCCAGCCCACAGCGACTCCTCTGGGATCCTGTCTGCTGTCAGCTCGCAGGATGGGACCGAGGAGGGACGGGAGCCGCGGCCCGAGGCCTGCGAGGAGGAGGGCTCCCTGGAGCTCTCAGCGGATGGCGTGAGCAGGGACAGCTCCTTCGACTCAGATTCCGACGCCTTCTCTTCACCCTTCTGCCTCTCGCCCATCAGCACCGCCCTTGTGGACAGCGGCAGCTCCGTGTTCCTGGACAGCGAGAGCGGGTGAGTCCCGAGTCCCGCCCCCCAGGCCCGG
This sequence comes from Hyaena hyaena, assembly GCF_003009895.1. Classification (NCBI taxonomy): domain Eukaryota; kingdom Metazoa; phylum Chordata; class Mammalia; order Carnivora; family Hyaenidae; genus Hyaena; species Hyaena hyaena. The sequence goes on along the minus strand of NW_024080653.1, from coordinate 4,188,967 downwards.
CCCCGGGGTCCTGGGGAGCAGTGCGTGTGTCATAGCTCTGCTCCCCGAGTGCTGAGGACCGCGTGCGCCCCCGCCGGCCAGGGTCCAGCTCTCCCCGCGCCAGGGCCTCGGCCCCTGGGTCCCATCATTTGACGCTGTCCAAGGGGACGGGGAAGGCAGTGCGGGGGGGGGGGGAGGGAGGGTTCCACCTTCTCTCCCCTTCCCTTCCCCTCCCCTCCCCTTGGCGGCCTCACCTGCCGGGTCTGACCTGCCCCATAATGCAGACTGAACGCCACGAGGCCAGGCCTGGGAATCCTGGTGTCCCCTGTTTTTATCGCTGGGGGGACGGCAGATTGTTGGCCGTCAGAGAGCACGCTCAGAGGCTCCTGGTTGGTGGCATGTGACATAACGTCCCCAGCCAGGTTCTGAGCTCTGCCGTTGCAGACCAGCCAGGCACGTGACCCGGCCCTCCGGACCCAGTGTGGGGGAAGCCTCGGCCTTTCTGCTCAGAGCCTCGAGCTGTCAGAGTCTGGAACACAGTCCTGGGGGGCATGTTGGCAGCATTTACTCTACAGCCTGAGAGCCTGGGAGAACCAGATATCTGGACACATTGGCACCCTCGCGGGCTCGGGCGACACTGGCGGGGGGTCAGGTGCGTCAGGAGTGAGCTCACCTGGCATGCACCTGGTAGGAAGGGTTGTCAAAGCCCGTAGAGGCCACCACACGGCATCATTAGGGGGCCTCAGGGCGAGCCCAAGGCTCGCAGGTAGTCAGCACGAACCCAGAGCCGCGGGGGCTGCACAGGACGGGCCACCCCTGACTTCCGCAGCCCCTTCCTTCGCTCTGGTCCCTGCCCCCGTTAGATTCCAGGGAAACAGTGGTGATAACGATGTTAGGCGCTGGTGGTATTCAGCCAGCATACAATTATTGAACTCGAGCTGTGAGCCCCACACATGCTAGGTACGGATGGTCCAGCGTGGCCTGGCCCCCGGGCACGTGTGCCCTGGATTACCCACGACCTCCCCAAACCCCACGAGGTGGGTCCTAACATCACCCCCGTCTGTAGGGAGGGAGAGCGAGGCTCAGAGAGGTTAAACAACTTGCAGGATGTCACAGAGCCAGCAGGCTGGCCGACGGGATTGGAATCCAGCCGGGTCTGCACCAGACCCGGAGCGCGTAAGGTCACGCAGGGCCCAGTGGAGAAGGAATTTGAGATGGAATCTTTCCTGACTTTATCCCCTCAATAAGGTGTGACTCATCAGAGCCCATGGGTGGACTAACCTTTGTCTCGAGTGCCACAGAGCAGGGCACACGATGAAGAGAGCGTCGGCTGGACCCACGTGGTTCACTGGTGGTGTGATGTTTCCCCCGGGGAGCCAGGCTGGGAAAGAAACGCAAGCCTGGCTTCCCACCGCGGGGCTTGGTCAGAGCCCCCCCTGGCGGTGCCATCTGCCAGTGCAGTGAGTGCCCAAGGGGACCGGTGTCCAGAAACCCCTGAATGTCGGTGGAGAGGAAGGAGGGATATCTGTCCGGCACCCCCGGGGCCAGGTAGAGGGACAGGTTCCGAGCTCCCGTCTTCACTCTGAGCCAGGGGTGCTGGGCCTGGCCTGTGGCCTCACGGCTGAGTTTGTAGTGGCAGAACCCAAATCAGGGCCTGGAGTAATGGACCCTTTGGGCCCCGGATCACGTAAGGAGCTTGGATCTGGGAGTTTGGGGGGCCTGGTTGGCACCAGCTGGGAAAGCTCCGTGCCTCCCTGGAGCCTCGTCTCCCCGTTCCTGACGTGGGGACAGTGGCGTCCGCTGTGGGGTTGCCCAGTGAAGCCGCTCCTGGCCTCCTCTTTCCCCTCCCTCTGCCTGGCTGGGTCTGTACCCTGGGTGCCCATGAGGATCCCCCAGGGGACCTTTTATATGCTCTGGATGCCTGGGAAGCTCCAGATGCTTCTAGAGCCGCGATTGTCTCCTGGGGCCACAGGAGACCTGTGGCAGGGCCAGGACACATTGTGGTCACCACTGAGGGTGGGGGTGTGTTTGGCACATGGAAGGTGGACGCCCGGGCTGCTGGTAAATCCCCACATAGCCGGGACAGCCACCCACGGCAGAGTGGCCCTGCCCAAGAACCTTCCTGTGGTTCTGAGCGCCCCAGACAGGGCAGCCGGAGGCGGGACATTGTCTTGTTTTTCTGATGGTGGTGAAACAGACCTGACATAAACTTTGCCACTGTAGCCACTTAAAGCCACGCACTTATGTGGCATTTAGTACGTTCACAGTCTTGTCCAACAAAGACCTCTGGCTCCAAAATGTTTTCCTTGTCCCGGAAAGAGACCCCACACCCACTGAGTGGTCAGTGTCCATTCCCCCTCCCCCAGCCCAGCAGCCACCCGTCTGCCTTCCGTCTCTGTGGGTTTGCCGGTTCTGGATGTCTCGTGGTAGTGGAACCGCACAGTCTGTGGCCTTTGGTGTCTGAGCATCGTGTCCATGTCACCGCAGGTGTCAGGACCTCGTCCTTCTCATGGCCAACTAACAGGCAGTGCCGACTGTAATCGGATAGGAGAGCCCCACTCCGTACTGCACAGACCCCCAAGGGAAGGCAGGGGCGTGTGGGGTGCAGGGGGGCGGCTACCGTGTCAGGTGGTCTTCCTGGAATAATGCTCGGGAGCCTTGTTTTTGCTCCAGCCGCAGCCCACCCAGGTTCGCTTAGGGTCCGTGCTTAGAGCTGCTTCCCAGACAGCGCGCCGATCTCGGGGCGTGCAGGGAGGCCGCGGTGTGGTCGGGGTGCCTCCTCCACCACGGAGCCCTGGAAACCCAGGACGCCTGCTCTTCTGGCCCGAAGCAGTCCAGTCAGGCTGCGGCTTTGTGCTGCGACATGACGGTCGCCGACGGCCCCCTCCGTGCCTGCTGGCCAGGAGCGTGAGCTCCTCCCGGGCTGACCTGGAAACAGCCTGTGTCCCAGGCAGGGCCCACGGGTGTTCCTGACCCAGCCACGTGTGACGGGTCGCTGGGAGCTTACAAAAGCAGATGTGGATTCTGGAAGGTGCTGCGGCGGGCCCTGAAATCTGTATTTTTCAGAGGCAGATGGGAGCCAGCGTTGGGCACCGGGCCAGCCCTTGCAGTACACATTTGCTTCTTTACTCTGAGCCACGTGGCTGCTCTTGTCTCCCCCGCCACGTGGGGGACGCTGGAAGCAAAGACGGAGCTCCTGGGTCCCCTCCCGCCCCCCGCAGTGCCCACGGGCGATGGGGCTGGGGGTCCGGACTGGGGTCCAGGCCGGCCGCGTTGGATGCTGGAGGACCCACCTGGCTGCAAGGGAGAATACCCGGGCAGGCTTGAAAGCGCCTGATGCCCAAGTGGTACCCAGACCGATGCAGCCAGCACTGCTGGGAGTGGGGCCCAGGCCGGCCGGTGTGTGAAGCCCCCAGGGGGTTCCGGTGCGCAGTCTGGTTGAGGACCACAGCTCTGAAGGGGCCCGCGGGAAGAGGGGTGTGCTCCTCGGGCCCTGGACAGAGGGGGCGTCTGGGCTGAGGCCCAGAGCGCCGGCACTAGTGGGAGCAGACACCCGCCGCGGGGCTTGGCTTTGAGGACTGGCGTGTGTCCACAGCCCCCCCTGGAGCCAACGCTCCTAACCTGACTGGCAAGTGGGTCCCCAGGAGGGGGGCAGGCAGGCTGGCTCGCGGGCTCCCTCTAGCGGCAGAACCGGAGAACTACATGTAGAGGCCGAGTGACTGGCGGGGATGGGGTCCCCCCTCCCACTCCCCGCCCCCACCATCCGAAAGCTCCTCCAGCATTTCCTTACCTGATGGGCGGTTCCTGGAAGGGCCGTGTCCATCCGGGTGCTGCCTGTGGGGCATGGCTGGGCAGGGCCCGCTTCCTAGATGGCGAAGCCACACGCTCCACCCCCCCCAACCCCGTGAAGCCACACGCTCTACCTCTCCCCCAAAACCCTTGACCAAATCAGCACTCAAGGTGGCCAAGGGGAGAGGCTGCTCCTGCTGAGTTTTGTGCCCCCCCCCACCCCCCAGTGCTGTGCCTCCCCCGGCGTCAGAAATCAGGGCTTGGGCCTGGCATGCAGGTGAGGATGGTGGCCAGCCCGTCACTTGTTTCTATCCTGACTGTTACCCTGTCCAATCTAAAGGGCCAGTGGGTGAGGGTGTAATACGGAAGGACCCGTGTGGGGACCCTGTGTGTCAGGCCATTACCCACCCCCCCAACCCCAGGAAGTGCATCGGCCGTGTGTAGGAGGAGCGGAACACGGCTCCTGCCTCTTAAATCAAATGTCTTCTGGGATGCATTGTTTTTAATGTTTTTATGAATTTCTGAGACAGAAAGCACGAGCTGGGGAGGAGCAGAGAGAGAGGGAGACAGGAATCAAAGCGGGCTCCGGGCTGTCAGCACAGCCCAGCGCAGGGCTGGAACTCACAAACAATGAGATCATGACCTGAGCCGAAGTCAGACGCTTAGCGGACTGAGCCACCCAGGCGCCCCTTCTGGGACGCGTTCTAAGAAGTCATTTGAACTACAGAAATGAAACACATTTGCACGGAGATGTTCATCACAGTACTTTTTATAATGGAGGAAAGGGGGGAAGGAATTTAAATATCCAACAGCTGAGAAAGAGGTAAGTCACGTCTGGTTCACCCTACTAGACAAAGGAGTTTTATCCGGGGTCAGGGAGCCCCCTGAAAGCTTATGCCACTTTTTGCTCGTGTGCTCACGGGTGCACATTTTTCTGCGGAGGGGGCTCCCCGGCTTCTGGAAGTGCTTTGGCTCCGAAAGGTTTAGAACCTCAGTGCCAGCAGGTGGAAGAAGATGCATTTAGAAAGGCTGGGCTGCAACGCGGAGATTGGCAGGGCCTGGAAACCCAGGCGGGTGGCACATCGCGTGCACATTTTGATTAAAGACTCCGGAAGGGCCTGATGCACAGGTGAGGCCATCAGAGCAGGGACACCCACCAGAACTTCCTGCCATGCCACACGTCGTCCAGATCCCTGCCATCCGATGTAGTAGCCACTGGCTTCCCACGGCTGAGGAGCTCTTAAAATGTGGCTGGTGTGGGGCACCCGGTGGCTCAGTCGGTTACGCGCCCAACTTGGGCTCAGATCGTGATCTCAAGGTTTGTGAGTTCAAGCCCCGCGTCGGGCTCTGTGCTGACAGCTCAGATTCTGTGTCTCCCTCTCTCTCTGCCTCTCCCCTGCTCATGCTGCCTCACTCTGTCTCAAAAAATAAATAAATAAATAAATAAATAAACATAAAGAACTTTTTAAAAAATGTGGCTGGTGTGACTTGAAGTACTGTGCTTTTTTAATTTTACGCAATGTCGATTGATATAAATTTAAATGGCATGTGTGGCCACTGCATTGAGAGGCAGATGTGCCAGTGTGTTAAAATAATTGCCATCAGGAGTAATGTTCTTTTTCTCAATTAAAAAAATTTTTTTTCTAGTGTTTATTTATTTTTGAGACAGAGAGAGACAGCGTGAACAGGGGAGGGGCAGAGAGAGAGGGAGACACAGAATCTGAAGCAGCTCCAGGCTCTGAGCTGTCAGCACAGAGCCCGACGCGGGGCTCGAACCCACGAAACGCGAGATCATGACCTGAGCTGAAGTTGGGCGCGTAACTGATTGAACCGCCCAGGCGCCCCTTCTTTTCTCAATTTTAAAAAATGGTATTCTGTGATTATATTCATTTTATGATTTAAAAAAAAAGGGGGTTTAGAAACAGATAGGCAGTTAAAGTCCTGCCCAGCTCAGACGGGCTCACCCTGGCCTCGCCTGCAGACATGTTCCCCAGTAACGGAGGTGCTGCCGGCAAAGCTGATGCTACCGATCGGTGCCCCCGCCCCAGGGAGGTGCTGCTGCTTCCGCTCTCAGCAGATACGCTTGTCACTCTTGATGCGTGTTCTTTGCAGGGCCGTCCCAAGTGAGGGGGGTGTGTGGGGCCACAGAACCGGCTGGGTGGCCTCACCATGCAGGGACCCTCAGGGTGGTTTCCTTGTCACAACGGTCCGGCCCACTCAGACATGGGTCTAGTGAGCCGGGCATCGGCGCCGGGGGCACCTGCATTCACGGTCCTGCGTGGGTGCTTAGTTGCCTCCAGCCTGTCCCCTGCCTCCTCCCACGCACGCCACTAGCCGCCGCAGCCTTGCTGCCTCCAGCTGGAATGTTCTCCCCTTTGCCACTGAAACCCCAGCCAGCCTGCGGGCAGGGAAGGCCTTCCCTGTGGCACTGCCGCTGCCCGTGCGCCTTGTTCAAGCCGCACCTGAAATCTGCTGCTTCGTGAGTCCTGCCTGTCTTGTGAGCTCCGTCCATCGGGACGCTCTGCGGCGGTGGATGCTGTCCAGGCGGAAGTTATTGGCCACGTGTGGCCGTCGAGCCCTGGAAATGTGCCTCTTGGGGCTGAGCACTTGGATTGTTGGTTTTGTTTGCCCTCTGTGAATTTAAATCTTGGTAGCCCCACGTGGCAAGCCGCTTCCGTGCCAGGCAGTGCGGGTCCACACGTGACCGCCCTCTCGTGGAGGATGGCGGTGGCACACAGCGCCCCTGGATTCTCTGTGGAAAAGAAACAAGGGGTAAAAGACCAAGCGGCCAGGTGCCCCCCTCCCGCGTGGCGGGTTTCCTGGGGTGGCCGGAGGGTCAGGTGACCCTGAAGCCACAGGCAGAAGCCAGCGAGGGGGACGACGTCACGGGCTGCAGCTGGCCGTCCCCGCAGGGCATGAAGCGGAAATAAACGGTATCTTAAGTGCTTTTTGCCTTGAGGAGGAAACGGCTGCATGACACGGGGTATCAGCCACGAAGGCTGCATTATTTATGTCTGCCATCATCGCTGGTGTAACTGGCCTGCGCACAGGGGCAGAAATGAGGCGCGAACCCAGTCTCTTGGAAGGATCCAGAACTGGCAGGCTCGGGGGCCCAGGTCTGAGCACCTGGGGGTGCCATCCAGGGTCACCCTAAGCCAGTCAAGGGCGGCAGGTGCTGTGAGGCTGCCGTTCTAGTTGCTTCTGGCTGGTTTCAGACGTAGCCTTTCCTTTCCTGCAGAGCTGCCTCGGGCCGCAGGGCGCCTGTGCAGGGGAGGGGCTGGGAGGGCGGTCGAGCGAGGTCAGGAGGACCGAGGAGCCTCCGGGGGAGGGGACCGTGAGACTGGGGGCCGCCCCAGCAGCAGCAGGACGAGCAGGGGGGGAGGGCTGGGGACCCCCCCACCTGGGGGCAGGGGTGCGGGTCCGCGGTCAGCTGTGCGATGCCAGGTGGAGGCAGGCGAGGCAGGAGCCGGAGTGGCCGGGAATTGGCGGGAGCCGCGCCGGCTGGGAGGGCAAAGGTGCGTCCCCTCCCTCGACATGTCGGGAAGCCACCTCCGCGCCCAGTTGCGGGGCTGCTGGGCGCCCTGATGTCCCCGGGGCGGCTCTGGGAACGGCCCCCCTCGCCCCTCTGGGGCCTCAGCAGCAGCCTGGCAGCCGGGAAACTGGCAGCTTCCAAAGATCTGTTGTTTGGGTTTGTTTGTGCTTCTGTAACTGAGCTGCGATTTATTTCTTTAAAACATCCCGTCTCCCCACACCCTGCAATCTGTTCTGCGCTTCGTTAGGGCTGAGCTCGTCTTCTGTTTCAGCAGCGCTCGGCGGGCGCTGTGCCCACATCTCTCCCTCCCTCCCCGCGTCCTTCCTGCCCCATCGGGGTGCCAGTGGCACCCCCCTTGCCCTGGGCCTGGTGGGGGGGCTGACACCCAGGTCCCGAGGAAGCTGCCCCAGGAAGGGCAGCGGCAGGGCCGAGCCCTGTGTCCAGGCCGGTGTCCAAGGTCAAGGACGTGCCTGTGCCGTCGGCCCCTCAGCCCAGGAAGCCCACCGCTGCAGCCGCTCAGAGGGGCTGCCCGGGAATCCAGGCCGGGCCTCCACAGCGCCCAGTCCTCTGATGTCCAATGCGGGGCGGCCATCTGAGGAGGGGAGGGGTCCCACAGGGCTCGGAGTCTGGCGAGCTCTGTGGTCAGACCCAGACGTGACCCCGAGCCCCACCACCATCGCTGGGGCGTGGCCTTGGCAAGGTGTTTAATCTCCCTGTGCCTTGGTCTCCTCATCTGTGAAATGGGGCCATGGTGGGGAAAAAGTGAGGTGGTAAAGGGAAGCACTTGGAGAGGACCCAGCCCAGAGCGGGTCACCGGGTAGTCATGACCCGCAGGGTCAGCGCGACCGCCTGGAGGTACTTGCTTGCGTCTGCCTCCAGGAAGGGGCCCAAACCAGGCAGCCTGGAACGGCGGGAATGGAGTCTCCTGCAGCCTGGGGGCTGGAGTCTGAGATCGTCCCCTCTGGATCTGGGAAGGACCCTTTCTGCTTCTCCCCGCTTGGGGGGCCCAGGCGTTTCTTAGGCCACACGCCTCCATCCCTGCCTCTGGCCTCACAGAGCCTTCTGCCCTGTGTGTCTGCACATCGCTTCTAGTACAGCCTCTGGCCGCTGGATGTAAGGCCCCCTCTAGGTCCAGGGCGACCTCGTCGTGAGAACCTTGACCGACTGCCTCTGTAAAGATGCTGTTTCCAAATAAGGCCACACAGGGAGGCTCCAGCTGGACACGAGGTTAGGGGACACGGTCCAGCCCAGCACATGTGGCGAGTGCGCTGGCTCATTGAATCCCGGAAGCAACGCCCCAGGCGGGTGCTGTTCAGAGAAAGTGGGGCACAGACGGCTCACGCCACCTGCCCAGGCCACAGACAAGCTCCTGGCTGCCGGCTTTGGGGAAGCAGCAGCACCAGAAGTATTGTACTTGATTGGGCGTGGCTGGGTTCCAATCAGACCTTATTTATGGGCCCTGAAATTTGGAATTCATACAGGTTGGAGTGCATATCGCCAAGTGACAAGCCGGTCAGAAAAGGCTCCGTGCTGTGTGGCCCCAACCGTATGACCTTCTGGGAACAGCAGAGCTTTGCAGACAGGGAGAGGACCAGTGGCCGCCGCGGCCAGGGGAGGCGTGGATGGGGCACGGAGGATGTTCAGGGCAGGGAGCCCACTCCGTATGATTCTGCAGTGGCTAATGTGTGTCATCGTCCCTTTGCCAAACCCGCAGAGTGGAAGAGACTGAGATGGACCCACGTAAACTGTGCGCCGTGATTATTAATAGTGATGAATGGTTATTAGTTCATCAGTTATAACAAGCAGGCCACGCTCATGCCAGATGCTAATAAGGAAATCGTGGAGGGGGTGTCGGGTGGGGGGAATCAGGACCCTTGTACTCAAGTTTCTCTGTAAACCTAAAACTGCCCTAAGAAATTAAATCTTTTTTTTTTTTTTCAAAGTTCTCTGCTCTTGGGTTATAAAGACAGTGGGCCATAATGTTCTGATTCTGGTCCAAACCAGCCCTGTCCAGTAGAAATGTGATATGAGCCACATACGTGATTTAAAATTTTCTAATAGTCTTGTTTTTGAAAACTTTTTTGTTTTTTATTATTTTTTAAACATTTATTTATTTATTTATTTATTTATTTATTTATTTATTTATTTTGAGAGACAGAGAGACCAGGGGAGGGGCAGAGAGACAGGGAGACACGGATCTGAAGCAGGCTCCAGGCTCTGAGCTTTCAGCACAGAGCCCAACGGGGGGCTTGAGCCACAAATCGTGAGATCATGACCTGAGCTGGGGTCAGACGCTTAACTGAGTGAGCCACCCAGGTGCCCCTTAAAAACTTTATTTCAAAATAACTATGGGGTGGGGGGCCGCCTGGGTGGCTCAGTCGGTTAAGCATCCGACTCTTGATCTCGACTCAGGTCATGATCTCTCAGGTCATGGGGTTGAACCCTGGGTCAGGGTCTGTGCTGACATGGAGCCAGCTTGGGATTCTCTCCCCCCACCCCCGTCAAAAACAAACTTACAAAAAATAAAATAACTATAGAGCTGCAAAAACAAAATGTACAGGGAGGCCCCGCATACCCTTCACCCAACCTCCCCTGCAGCAACATCCCATAAGCCACAGCGCACCTTCCCCGCCAGGAAGCCGAGGGGGGTCCTTCTGGCCTGTGTGCACCTGCCTATAGAGCTGTGTGAGCCATGTACCCAGGATGGAGCTGCTCCCCTGCCCCGCCCCTCTGTGTGCTGGTCAGCCCCCCCCGTGTGCTGGTCAGCCCCGCCGCCCTGACTGTCCCGCCGTGGACTTGTTCTGAATCTTGCCAACGATCAGTCGGGCGTAGTTTGAGTGGGTCTGATAGCCACCCTTTGAAAAGTGAAAAGAGACGTGTCGAATTAATGTTAATAGCCCCTAAATATCGCCGTTTCAACATGTGATCAGGACCAAGTTTTTGGTGAGAAACATTTACGTTCTGTGTCCGTGCTCAGTCTCGGGGATCCCGCGTGTCCGCCACCCAGAGGACGCGTCTCGGGGTTCACGTGCCTGATGCTGCGCGGGGCCTGGCACCGCCACGTCGGCCAGCTCGGGTTGGGGCACTGCCTTTTTTTGTTTGGATTTCCCTGGCCAGCCTCCGTCTCCCAGAGAACGTTCTGCGGACCTGAGCCCTCCCTGGCTCTGAGCAGGATTCCAGAGGTCTCCAGCCAAAAGTGTCACCCAGGGAGTCACTGCACCTGGTGGCTTGCCTTGAAGGCGCCCGCCCCAGGACCGTCCGTCTGTCAGAAAGCCGACCTCTTCCTGCGACAGCTGTCAGGACAGGGAGGAGGGAAGACGTCGGTCCCTCCAGGACCGGAAGCGGGGCTGCCTCCACAGGAGGCTCCTCAAGGGACCAGGAAATGAAACAGTGTCCTTTCCTGCTGGGCTCACACACCGCGACAGCCCCTCTGGGGGTCCTTGACGCAACCCTGGGTGACTTGTTGCATGGGGGCCGTGGGCTGCTCCCCGGGGAGCTGGTCGGCTCCGGCTGCTTGGTGCCGCCTTCGGGAGCGGGAAGCCAGAGTCCCCGGGGCCCCCGCGTGAGCCCCCGAGAGGTGGAAGTGTGAGGTCACAGAGGCAGTGACGCGGCAGCCCCTCCCCGGTGACACGGGGCGTTCACGCTCTGTCTGTGGGGACCCACGCCCGGCTGTCGCAATGCAACCCCGTACCTGATGAAATCCTCCCCGAAAGGGAGAGGCGGTGGTGAATGACCTTTGTCTTTTGATTGAAATGTTCTCGTATCGCTGTGTTTACCTTAACGCTCATTCCCAGCAGAGCAAACAGAAAGGACATTTTTTACTTGGGCTTTCCGTTCAGTTCAACCAGTGTTTCTCAGGCACCCATGATCGACAGGGGACACAGCTCCCGGTGGCCCCCCACGGCCAGCAGAACGTGCCGCAGGCAGTGACACAGGTGGTCCCTGAGCATGGCAATGCCGGGACCCACCCCCTGGTCCCGCCCAGCCATGCCACTCCCCCCCCCCTGCCCTGGGAAGTCCCTGCCGTTTCTCCACACGACAGGCACCATGACCAGCGTGTCCACAAGGCCATTGCGAGAAGTAGCCCCCAAGTGCATGTGAGGTCCTGAAAACCATGGCCGGGAGCCACCCCACCCGTCGCGTGCTGGTCCCCTGGTGCCCGGAGGAGGGAGCGTGGAGACTGCCCAGGGTTAGATGGGCGCACCCCTTCTCCTACGCTTTGATGGTCTTCAAAATGGGGTGGAAACCCTTTCGAGAAGGGGGCCCTGTCCTGAGGGGCTTGGGAGCCAGAAAGGGCTATAGGGGAGAGGTGCCTGGGACATGGGGGAGTAAGAAATGAGACGGAATGTTCTGGAAGGGGAACAGTGGCTGTCCTGTGGGTGGCTGGAAGGAGACCTGTGACATGTCACAGGCGTGGGAGGAGGGTAGGAGACGCTGGACCCAGCAGAGGGGGCTGGTGGCCTCTCCCAGGGGCCCCGGGGCTGGCGGTCAGGGCTGGACCCTGTAGATGGTAAAGGCATCAAGGTCTGTCTTGCTTCTGTAAATATTTAAACACTGGAAGGATTATTTTTGGTAGCTACGGTCTCTCCGAGCCTGGCGGGCTGCCGGGAAGGGTGTCGAGTGACAGCAGGCTCACTGCATGCTCCCCGGGCTCCCCGTTCTCGAGATCCAATGGCCACCGTTTAATCGGGGTCGTGCCCCCCCCCCCCTTTTGGGAGCATGTGGACAGACAGAGGCTCCTATAGCTTCCCTGCGGGCAAGAGCGACACACAGCCCTGCATGTCACGTCTGAGAAGTGTCCCTGACGGTAGCTCCTTGAGCTTCCAAACCGCGAGCAGTCAAGTGCAGGGCCAGGAGCCAGCGGGCACCCCAGGGAGGTCGCCACGCTCCGCCAGAGCCGCCCGGGGTGAAAGGGCGCATTGTGCGCCCCGCAACGCAAGGGGAGCCTGCAGAGAGACGTGCAGGGGCGCGTGCTTCCCGGGTCCGGCCCTTCGCACAGCGCCCGCCTGGCCCCGCGAAGGACGAGGCTGGAAACACCGCCCCCCAAATCTCCATTTTCCGGGAGGTGGTGTTTCGGCTGCGGAGGGATCCCCGCGTGTCCAGCAGGTGGCGGGCTTCCTCCAGATGAGCCAGGGGTGTCCACCGCCCGCGGCGCCCGCCGGCTCTCCGGGCCCCTCCGGCGCCGCACCGCCCGCTAGGGGCTGGGGGACCCGACCTCCCCCTCGTTGCCCCGCTCCTGGCCGCCTCCTCCCGGGGGTTTGCCCAGCGCTGGTCAGCGTGGACATGACCCGGCCGGTCCTGAGCGCTCCGCCTGCTGTGGGGGCGGCTGCTGGGGAGGGGGCCGCGAGCTCAGGCCCAGACCAGGCTCCCCCAGCTGTGGGGCCACCAGACGCCCCTTCCCGGGGCCTCTCTCTGTTTTCAGCCGGCTCCCGACTCCTTGCCGATCTCTGGGTGTTGTGGGCAGGCGGCTACGCGCCGACCTCCCTAACCCCACATCGTGCCCACCCCGCCTCCCCGGACCAGACAGACCAGGCCCCGGCCCTGGCGCAGGGGCACCTGCTGCTGTTAGCGCCGGGGTGTCGGGAAGCCGTCAGGCAGATGCACCGGACAAGGGACGCAGCCTGGTTCCTGTCCTTCCCGCCGCCCCCGACTCGCTGGACCCCTGGCTGCAACGAGCCCAGGGCGTGAATGAAGAGTAGAGAATAAAGAGGAGGTACCGCGAGGAATGAAAGCAGGGGCTCGGATATGTGCACCCCCACATTCCCAGCAGCTTTCTTCACGGTCACCGAAGTGTCCGGCGGTGGATGGAAATAAAACGCGGTCCATCCGCTCCGTGGAGTATTATCCAGCCATAAAAAGGAAGGGAATCCTGACCCCTGCTACCCCACGATGGACCCGGTGGACGTGACGCTCAGCGAGCTGAGCCGCTCACAACAGGACAAATCCCGGAGGACTCCACCTACGTGAGGCTCCCAGAGGCCCTGTGTATATGGAGACTTGAACAGAGGGCGTCAGGGGCAGGGGAGGGGAAGGGAAGCTAGTGTTTAGTGGGGACAGAGTTTCAGTTTGGGACGATGACATTCTGGAGACGGACGGCGGTCGTGGTCGCACTACAGTGTGACTGTGCACTTCAAAGGGGCTAAGACGGTAAATTGTACGGTGTGTTTTGCCACAACAGAGGACAGAGGTGGAAGGAGCCGAGGTCAGCAGGGTCACTGGGGGAACCTGCTCCGCGGGAGGGCCCAGAAGTGTGCGCGGACTTTCCACCCTCCCGGCAGGCGGGCTTGGAGCTCGGGCGTCGGGTGGTCCGGGGCTGCTGGCTGGGGGCCCCGGTGCCGCTCGGCCACTGCGGCGCCCGGGCCTGAGGGCTGGCGGTGGCCCGGGCTCCCCACCCAGGGTCTCCTTCCCCTCGCTGGCCCGGCCGCCCCGTGACAGACACCGACTCTGAACACAGCTTGTTTGGTCCGAATAGACAGCAGTTTGGAGTAAAATGAGGAGCCGGGCCTGGACGCTGGCCGTTCCAGAGACTGCGCAGGGCAGCGGGAGGGGCCCCAGAGCCTGTCAGGACCGGATCGGGACGTAGATCACGGTGCTCCCCCCAGGCTTCCGGAGCAGGCCCTCCGAGGTGCGACGGAGGTGTCCGCGGGCCTGGGGCCAGCTCCCTAACACGGCCCCCAAGGCCGGCACCCCATGAGGGTGTCTCCACACACTAGGCAGACACTGGGAATCCAGGAGGGAGGTGGGGGGGGGGGCTGGGCACGCAGGCCTGGAGGGCACATCGGTCCCCCCGCCCCACCCCGAGAAGCCTCTCTCAATAACGTGTGCTGAGATGGGCCAGCGCCCTGTCATGCCTCCTCTTAGAGCATGAGCACTGCTTTTTCTTTTTATTTACTTTTGAGAGAGAGAGAACATGAGCAGGGGAGAGGGCAGAGGGAGAGAGAGAGAGAGAATGAGAGAGAGTCTTAAGCAGGCCCCATGCTCAGCACAGAGCCCACCACGGGGCTCGATCCTATGAACTGTGAGATCATGACCTGAGCCGAAATCAGGAGTAGGATGTTCAACCGATGGAGCCCCCCCAGCACCTCTGGTTTTTCTATTTTAATGAAGGTTCTAGAGTTCTCTCAGCCTGTGGCAAAGCAGGGAAAGGGGAGCTCAGGGTCGTGGACAAAATGAGCAGGGGCCGCCGGAGGGGCCGCCGGAACTGGGCTAGCCACGGCAGCCTCCTGTTATTTGCCGGCCCTCGCAGTGGGCGCCATCGGGGGCCTGCACCGCTCTCCCTCTTGCCTTGCTTCAGAGTGGCAGGGAGGGGGGTACAGATCGGGGCGCAGACCCCCAGGCCAATGCCTCACCCCCCTGCAGGGCACGCCTGCCTTCTTGCAGGTCACCCACGGTGGGGGTTTCCAAAGTCTGGGTCCAGAAGCTGCTACGTGGCGGGCCCTACGGGTTTGGCAGGTGTTAAACTTCAACTACAACCTGAAGGGCCAGTGCCCTTGAGCACACAGGGTCCCCAGCGAGGACCTCAGGCCGCCCCCGGGCCTTGCTCCTGGGGTGGCCCAGCCAGGAGCCTGAACCCACAGTGACTCAGCGCCCATAGCCTCTGCTGCGCAGGGCCGCTCTGTAGACGGTGCGGGTTCAGACTTGTCCACACAGCAAGAAGCCTTTAAACCAGTTCTGCACTCGCCAAGGCCCTTGGCCCTGAAGAGCTCCGGGGAGGGCAAGGCAGGGGCACTTCTCAGGGCTTTCTCTACGGCAGACAAAAGAACAAAAACAACAACCGTGTCTTTTCCTCCTTGAGATAATCTACGCTGTGCTTATACTTGGGCTCAGAGCAGACGGGTGGCCTGCTCAAGGCCACACTCTTAGAGATGGCCCCCCATCTGCTCACTAGGCCAAGGTAACCAGTTAAGGAGGCTTTGGGCCACTTAACCGTGATCAGGAGGGACCTGGCTTGGAGGCCCCCTCTCCTGTTACTTTTGTAGTGGGTGGAATTCGCTCCTGGCTCTCGGTGCTTGTCCATCAGGGTGCTGCTTGTGAGGATCTTAAGGGCCCCCCTCCAACACTTGGGGTGCATCAGGACCACTGGAATCCTGTCTGTGGGTTCCCGGGCCTTTCACATAGACAGTAGAAAAATGTCCCTACTGACCTGTCTGTGTTTTTTTGTGGTTTATTTTTCTATTTTAAGAAACGTCCTCTGGGGAAATCTTTTCCTTCTTCGTGGACTGAAAGGCTTTCCCTTGACAGGACTGAGGGTTCTGGGTCCCCGGAAAGGGCCTGGCATGAGAGGCAGGTGCAGGTGGTGCAGTGGCATCACCATCCAGCCCGGGACGCACAGCCAAGGCCAGGACTTGGGGCACACCTGGCCAGACAGGCTTCGCTGTACTGGGTGGAATTAGGGTTTGAATTTTCAAGACTGTAACCAACGGAACAAGCAAGGGGCCACTGAGTTTCGCTCTGTGGCTGATTGCCATTAAAAGGCAAACATCCTGTGCATAGAACCTTCCAGAAAAATGCCCTTCACCCCCAAAGTTAACGATTTGGGTTTTGTTCCCCTTGTGTCGGAATTGGTTTGTTGAGCGGCTGGTGTCTGCCGATGGAATCCTTTGGTTCGGAATGGGGAACGCGTGGGAGTTTCCCCCACTGCCTTACAATTGAGCAGACCCGTGGCCAGGAGCCCTGTCCCGGCCGTGCCCACCACGCCTCTTGGGAATATGCCCAATGGAGCCGAATGTGGCTTTGGACTTACTTAATGCATTGCTCTCGACAGTTGACAAAGGGAGACTATGTCCAGTTTGGGCGAATTGACCGCCACCATTGCTGGGGCCAGAGAGAGAGGCCTCTCCGCTGGTGTGACTTCTTCGGGTAGTATTGCTTTGTTTTGTGACTCTGGATAGGACATGCAAGACTGGACAGATGGTCGCTTGCCAAGGAGCCCAGGGCTGGTGGCCAGGCCAGCACGTCCTGGTAAATGTCAGGGAAAATGTCCAAAGTAAATATGTGTGATGATTTCTGGGGAGGCACAATACCTTCCCTTCTTTCCTAATTCCAGCGCCTGGGGCCCGATCGCCAAGGGCAAGCTCTTGTCCTTTCATTACTGAAGGTCGCCGGGGCCTGGGCAGGGACAGGGAATCCTGGCTTAAAGCACACAGTCTGATTAAGTGTCCGATCTTGGCTCAAGTCATGGTCTCAGGTTTGTGGGTTCCAGCCGTACGTGGGGCTCTGCGCTGACAGCTCGGAGCCTGGAGCTGCTTGGGATTCTGTGCGTCTCTCTGCCCCTCCCCCATTCTCACTCTCTCTGTCTTTCAAAAATAAATAAATGTTAACACACACACACAGACACACATATGTGGGGTCACACACATATACATGCACACACAAGCACACATGGGCAGACATACCTGTACACACTTGTATGCATGCACACAATTGCCCGTGTGCGTACATGTACCGCATACACGTGCACATACACGCACACACTTGCACACGCAATGCGTGTGTGCATGGTAGGCACACAGGCACGCACATACATGCACTCACATACACATACAAACATAACATTTCATGGAGGAAAAACTTGAAAATTGAGTCAGAAGAAAATATTCAATATCCTCCTTTCTTTGTTTTTTTTCAAATCACTTTTGGAATTGCTGAGATAGTTATTCCAAATTTAAGACATTCTCCTTCAGAGGCGCCTGGGGGACTCAGTAGATTAAGCACCAACTCTTGTTTTCGGCTCAGATCATGATCTCATGGTCGTGGGATCGAGCCCTACGTTGAGCTCCATGCTGAGGATGAAGCCTGCTTGGGATTCTCTCTCTCCCTCTGCCCCTCCCCATGCATAAGTGTGTGCTTTCTCTCTCTCTCTCTTTCTCTAAAATAAAATAAAATAAAATAAAATAAAATAAAATAAACCCCCTTAAAGAAATGCTTGCTCCTCATGGGAACCCAGATATTATGGAACAATTCCCATGTTGGTTTGGGCTGGGGTCCTGGAAAGATGCTCCCATGTACCTGCTCCTGGCTGGAGGCCTGATTCTGCCCCGGGCAAGGACGCTGTGGCCACCTTCCTGCGACGGATCCTGGTCCTGACCATCCGTTGCCTGCAGTGGAGATGCCAGGGCCCCAGCTTACGTCCGGGACCCTCCATGGAAACCAAATCTATCCCAAGGGGGCTTTGTTCTAAGGCTGCCGAGGGATGGGAGCTGGGGAAGCGCAGGGGGAGAGACCAGAGGGCCAGAGGGTGCAGCTGACCGAAAATCCAGAGGTCATCACAAATGCAGCCTGGGGTGTGCCTCGGCACCCCTCCTCGGCCCCCACCGAGGCCCCCCCGCCGCGCCCCAGGCCCCAGCCCTCAGCCCTGCCCGCCTGCCCCAGGGCCGGCCTCACTCACCGGTCTGGCTGCAGGTTTCTTACTCAACCAAACCTTCCTGTCGACCTAACAGGGGTGACTTGGCCACTGAAGATGTGGGACACGGGGTTCAATCGCAGCTCCTGCAGGGCCAGGTTTGTGGGAACTTCGCTAGTGAACGGGAACCCCAGCTGGGATTTCGGTTTCCAGGATTCAGCCCACTCACGGAGGCAGCTCTGCCCTTCGATAATAAGAGCCGAGGAACAAGGCTTTGCCACTCAGTGCCTCTGGTTTCCAAGATGGAAGCCACCTTTGGCCGGGGCGCCCGCCAGTTGGTTGAGTGTCCAACTTTGGCTCGTGGCACGATCTCACGGTTCGTGAGTTCGAGCCCCACCCCGGGCTCTTCGCTCTCAGCACAGAGCCCGCTTCAGATCCTCTGTCTCCCTCTCTCTCTGCCCCTCCCCAGCTCTCGCTGTCCCTCTTTCCGCTACCAAAAATAAATAAACAAAAAGAAAACACCTTTGGCAGAGGAAAGGCCTCTCCCTTTCTGCTCTGTCTTCGCAGGCGGGGGTCTGGGGGAGGGGACACTTCACCAGGGTGCTCTGCAGGGGAGGCCCTCCAGGGCTGTCCGGGGGGCTGGGAGACGACCGCTAGGGGTGATGGGGAGGGTGTGGGCCTGAGGCGTCTGCTCTCAAGCTCTGATTTGAAACTGCGTTTGTGCCAATCAAAGCATCCGCGTGGATCGGACTGGTGTCTTAGAGCCTGACGACCAGGGACCCCACATTTACGAGGCGAGCGTAGACCTGGAGCGGGGAGCCGTGCCCGGAGTCCTACATGTACGAGGTCCGAGACCGGCGAACAAAGCTAGTGACGGCTTCTGACCCAGAGTGGGTGGGTGTGGACCCAGCGCACACCTCTGCCCCCTCCGCCTCCCGCGCACCGGGCCGTGCGCTGCACGGACCTATTCACGTGCTAATCACACGCGTTTATTTTCTGATTATCTCTCCGTGCGATGGACGGCAGATGCCGGCACAGTCAAAATATAAACAGGCTCCAGTCAGAACATCTCAAGGAAGAAATCCGCCGTTCCGGGGAGCAGAGGACGGCACCCCCTTCTGCCGCCTGGCAAAGAGTTTCATTGGGAAAAATTATTTTCCGTAACCTTTTTGCTTTCCATTCAAATTAAGCTTCGCCGAGCAAGTTTGGCAGTGACAGAGGGCTCCGAATTTGGTCCCCCTTGACCTCTGCCGCCTTGATTGGCAGCGCGCTGTCGGGCTGGAGGCTGTGCCCGGGGGGTGCGAGTGAGCAGAACAAACGCCGGAGGACAGCTCCGTGTCCCCCGAGGGCCGGGGCGGAGGGGGGAGTGTGCAATTAGAGAGGTCTTCACACAGAAAGTTAATTAGCTACTAAATAGCATTTAGCACAGTTACGATGGGAAACGCATGTCTGTGAAGCAAACGGAAGGGATCGGCGGAGAGCGGCTGCCGCGGGGCGAGGGCGGCCCTGGCCTGCTGGCGTCCCCTGTCCGTGGCGTCGCCCTCTCCCTCGGCACCAGGGCCTGGGGGCTGCGGCGGCGCTCCCGGAGCTGGCGGGGTGGGGGTGCGGGGGCACCACGGCCCGTGAGAAGGACTGGCCATGTCCCCAGGATCGGGCCTCTGCGAGGGAGGGCCGGACGCTCCAGGACGGGGGGGGACTGTCCCCCGAGCACCCCCCTGGCCCTCAGGTGGACTTCCTGCCTAGCGCACACTGCCCAGCCTCCCAGTCACAAACGTGGCTTAAATACGCCTTTGGTTCCCCGGGAGCTTCGTCTCCAGGGGGTTGAATAGTGCTCCCCCCATGATTCACGTGTACCCAGAACCTCAGACATGACCTCCCTCGGGGGGCCTTCAACGGCTGTCATTGAGGGTTGAGACCACACGGTTTCCGGGTGGGTCCCGGGGTGGGTGTCCTTGTAAGAGACAGAAAAGGACGGACGGACACGGGGAGAAGGCCGGGTGAGGACGGAGGCAGGGGTCGCAGGGGTGCGTCGACACGCAGGGACAGCAGGATGCCAGCAGCCGCCAGAGGCCGGAAGAGGCGAGCTTTCGGAGGGAGCGCGGCCCTGATCTCAGACTGGCACCGCGGGATGTGCGTTCGTACTGTTTGTAGGCACCCAGTTGGGGGTGGTTTGCTGTGACAGCCCCGGGAGACCGACAGAGTCGCTGGCCACAGTAGACTCTTGACCTTGGTCCACGGGTGCTGGTGCCGAGCCGGAGTAGGGCCTGGTGGGCGGGGGGGGGGAAGCCAGGGCCCCCCCGAAAGGCGAGGAAGGCCAGGACCGCCTTTGTTTCCTGTAAGACCTAAGTCCTGACTTAGGCGTTGGTCATTTGACTTTGTAGTTTTATATTTCCCTGTTGAAACTTCGAGTTGATTGCTCGAGGTCATTTTTTTGTCTGTAAAGGAGAGACTTTTTGCTTTTTTTTTTTTTTTTTGCTGTTGTTTATTTGTTTGGGCTTCTTTGCCTTTGATTGTTTCCTGATTTGGAGGGATTTTGTTTTTCTTTCTTTTTTAATTTAAAAAAATTTTTTTTAATGTTTTATTTATTTCTAGGAGAGAGAGAGAGACAGCATGAGCAAGGGAGGGTCAGAGAGAGAGGGAGTGACAGACTCTGAAACAGGCTCCAGGCTCTGAGCTGTCAGTCAGCACAGAGCCCGACGTGGGGCTCGAACCCACGAACCGCGAGATCATGACCTAAGCGAAAGTCGGACGCTTAACCGACTAAGCCACCCAGGCGCCCCGTTTTTCTTTTTTAATTCTAAAAGTCACACATACTTACCAAAGGACTTTCTGAAGGGGGGGGGGCATCTTGCCGAGGACCTGCTACCCCACACAGCCCTCAGTGACATTGTCTTGGGGTTCCCCCCCGTTACCTTTATTTCTTGTTTCTTGGTTTGTTTCTGGCGCCCGAGTTATTTTATAGAGTCGTAGACACACCATTTGTAAAGTCTGGCTTCTTGGCTTTAAAAAAAATAATCTAAAATTTTGTTATACGGGATGTGTGCCAAAACTCCTTGTAGCACGTGTGGACCACACGGCCCCGTGACCACACGAGCCCCCTCGGCCCTCACACAGCCACGTGGACGGGAGCCCCCGGGTCATCTTGGGCGGAGTCACCTCCCGGATGCTGAGCGCGAGTCCCCTGGCCCACCTGCAGGGGGCTGTCCCCGTTGGTGCGCCTTCACCAACAGTACCGCCTGCAGCGTCCCTGATTTGGGACATCACAGAATCGCCTCCGCCCTTCGCAGCCCTCTGTGACGGGCTCTGTGTCTCCGGTCGTGCCCGCACTCACCTCTCCGGACGGCCATGCCCACGCCCATGCTTTGCCTGTTTCCGTTCATCCGTGTGCCTGTCGATCTCCGTCCGGTGTGTCTTCGGGGGGTTTTCTCTGAGAACAACGCCGTGGTGACAATTTCTGCTCCCGTCCTCGGTGCGGGGAGCAGGTCCCTGTGGAGGGCACGCCGGGGCCCAGGGTGGGTGTGCGGGGTGCACGCTGCGTTTCACGAGATGCGCCCGTCGCTTCCCCCGGGAGTGGGCCGGCCACGCTCCCGCCCCGGGGGTCGCAGGAGCTCGGTCCTTAAGTTCTCCCCTGCTCCGCGTCTCCTTAGCAGCCGTCAGTTTTAGCCCCTGCAGACGACCCTTCCGGGCAAACGCATGATGTTTCACTTGACCACACGCCTGTCACGGATGCTTACCGCGCTCGGCCTGTGAGAAACATGACTGTGCCTGGTGCTCGCGCACAAAGAGAGTTATTCCTGCAGCGGCGCCCAGAGTCAGAATCAAAGAGGAGAGCGCTTTCTGTCCCTGAGACACGTTGCCAATTTGCTTTAAAGATTCAAGCCAGGGACGCCAGGGGGGCTCAGTCGGTTGAGCGGTTGAGCGCCCGACTGCGGCTCAGGTCATGATCTCATGGTTCGTGGGTTCGAGCCCCGCGTCGGGCTCTGTGCTGACAGCTCAGAGCCTGGAGCCTGTTTCAGATTCTGTGTCTCCCTCTTTCTCTGCCCCTCCCCCACCTGCACTCTCTCTCTCAAAAATGAATAAATGTTAAAAAAAAAAATAAGTGTTCGAACCTTGGTTGTGGACACGCTGACAGATGTGCAGAGAGGTACACACCACACACGTACATGCAGAGGCCCCGTGTATACACGTGTGCACAGGAAGTCCCGTGAATCGCTTCGCGTTTGCACAGAGGTTTGGTGCATACACACACGTGCACACAGGCGTGCACGCTGAAGTTCAATGTGATATTATTTATCTGACCAAAATAAAAAAAAGAGAGAGAAAATGGAACACATTTCAAGTCTTGTCCGTAAAGAACGTTTAGACACATACACGGGGCCTGAAGCAGCCCGTCAGCGGCGGGGTGGCTGACGCAACGTCCCGACGGGACAAAGGCCGCGGCTGTGATGGCGTTTCTGCCCTGACTCGTCTGTGCGGGGGCGCGTGCTTGCGGAGCACCCTGCCCACAGTCCTGTGGAGGAGCGGGACAGGACCCCTCACAGTGTGGCTTTACCCGCCTCTGAGTGTCAGAATTTGTAAGGAGCGCCTTCCTTTTCCCGTCAAAGAATGGGCAGGGAGGGGTGGGGTTTGCCCCGGGCAGGGGGAGGTGCCTGCCTGGTCGCAGACCTCCGACACGGCTGCCACCCTGCTTGGAAGTCACTCGTTCCTGGTACAGGTGCGGAAACCCATGCCCGCTTGCATTCTTTGTGGCTGACACCTCGGCGTGTATTTCTGCGCCTTGATCGGCGCTGTGTCCTCTTTCGGAAGGAAAACCAGAGGCCCGCTTGTCTCTTGGGGTCTTCCTGGGTTTTATGGAAGGGAGAGCACCTCAAAGAGAGAAAGCTGTTAGCCCTCACTGGAAGGTCCCCCAAACCTCCGCGAGGACCACCATCTTGGAATTGCTTTCATGGTGCAATGGGGCTGCTCTCTGGGGTCTGCCGCCCATCGCATAATGGCCTCTTTATCCCTTCTGCCCTGGGAACCGCCTTTGCCATCTGGGCCCGGCCACGAGCTTGGGCCTGGGGCGCTGGGTCAGGCTGAGGGAGGATGCCGCGCTGCCCCGGAAGCCGCCTTCCCAAGCCCCCGGGTTGGCGAATAGACATTTTGCTCAAAGAATGCTGTCGGCCAGTGTCCCCATCCTGGTTTGCCTGAAACACTCCGACCCGAGCCGAGCGACGGCTCTGCGCCAGAGATGCTGTCGGCCAACCTGGCGGCGGCCCAGGGGGTGAAGAAACCAGAGGCAGGGAGGGGGAGGCAAAGAATCGCAGACTTCAGGTCTGTGGTGTCAACCACGCGGATAGAATTGAAGTGAACATTAATGAGTGGCCCTTTCAAAGCCTGCAGGTGATTTTATTGTTATCGTTACCTGCTGGTTGGCGTCGGGTGGGGTAGAGGGCTCACAACTGAGCCCCCGGAACCGCCAGGCCTCAGGCTGCAGCCCTTCCTCTCTCTCGGCTCTGGGTGTGGGGTTCCCGGGTCACGCCAGGGTTCCCTGGGGGAGCCCCTGGGGCATCGCTCTGAGCATCCTGGACAATGGCATGTTGTGGAGAGCCGGCCAGGACTGTCTGTGCTGGGGGGGGCGCTCCCGCAGGTGGTGCACACAAAGCTGGACGTGGGAAGGAGCCCCGTGGAGTGGCACTGAGCCCAGAGACCAAGATCCAGAATGTTCTGGCTCCCAGCTCCACGCATCCACCCCCTGGCTGTGTTTCTCAACTGATCCCTTCACTCCCTGTGCCTCCTGCCGCTGTAGGAAGATGAGCTGAGTTGGCCTCATGATCTTTTTTTAAATTTTTTAAATGTTTTTATTTATTTCTGAGAGAGAGAGAGAGAGAGAGAGCGTGAGCAGGGGAGGGTCAGAGAGAGAGGGAGTCACAGACTGAAACAGGCTCCAGGCTCCGAGCTGGCAGTCAGCACAGAGCCCAACGCGGGGCTCGAACCCACGAACCGTGAGATCATGACCTGAGCTGAAGTCGGAAGCCCAACTGACTGAGCCCCCCAGGCGCCCCAGTGATCTTTAAGGTACCTCTGTGACCATGTGCTCCTTTTCTGGGTAATCATCATTATCACCCGGACCCATGATGCACCTGGGGCTCCAGACCCCCACTGCCCTTCCCCATAAGCCTCTTCCAATGGTCTCGTCGCTCTGGGCAGGCGCGTCCAGCCCGCCAGGTGGAGCCCCCTGATCCTCACGAGGGTCAAGAAGTCCTTGCGGTGAGGCCCAGAGAGAAGACGAATTTGGGCTGAGAGCCTGAAAAAGAGTTCATGAAATTTAATCAGATGCCTAAGGGGAACACCTAAATTTAGTCAAATTATTATTAGCATTCATTCCATTTTTAAATTGCCTAAGGGAACGTCACCAGAAAAGTCAGGGAAACCAGCAGCCTGGGTGGCGAGGATTCTGTTTCCGCGGAGCCGTGGGACGTGCAGGGGCGCCACGGGGCCCCTATAGATCACACACCCGCTGCCGGTGGCGTCCAGGCCGCGGGCCAGGGGCTCCGTGCGGGGAGAACAGGTGCCCACAGGGGCTCGGGCAAACCCGAAGGTTTCCCGTATGTGCTGTGATGGACCCACAGTGAGTCCCCGGTTGACCCAGGCAGGCTCGGCGCCAGGCTCTGGGCCCCGGAGCCCACCACCCATGGCAAGGCCCCTGGTCAAGGCGACCCCCACCCGGAGTCTGCTCCTTGTGACTCAGTTACGTGCTTAGCCTGTTGCTTGGTCTGGCATCCGTCTCTTGGTTCTGTGGTCTGGGCGTGCTTTCTGGAACGGGGGTGCAGAGGACAACGGGGCCTCTCCCTGCTCCTGGTAACGCGTGAGACCTGTGTGATGTGGGGCCCAACAGATCGGGGGGGCTCTGCAGGGCTGGTGAGCTGTTCCAGGCATTTCTGCAGAAAAGCCACGCAAGGCCAACGTGGCGCCTTCTAACTGCACTAAACAACCTGATGGGGGAGGAGCCCAGACAGGTCGTGGTGCCCTGCCCACCCCCATTCTCCTCCGGCATCGCATCGCTGCTCTCTGTCTGGTGTCCCAGCTTTGTCTCGAAGGGGCCACGCGGCTGGCAGGTGAGCTGGGCTGGGCCCGACCCTGCGGATGCCGGTCGCCTTCACGGACGCTGGGTGCTGGGACCCGCCGTGGGCGTGCGTCCTCTGCCTTTCTCTGCCGGCTCGGGGGCTGCCGGCGTGGCCCTCGGGACCTCGTCTGTCACGATCCGGCTCCTGGCAGACTGTGTGTCTCTCCTTGTTTCTCTCAAGCATGTGAGACTCCCCAAGTGTGACCACAAATGGGCTGAGCGCACAGCTAATAAGCGCACTCAGGTTTCGAACTATCTTGTTTTCAGGGGCGCCTGGGTGGCTCAGTCGGTTAAGCGACCGACTTCGGCTCAGGTCATGATCTCTCGGTTCAGGAGTTCGAGTCCCACATCGGGCTCTGTGCTGACAGCTCGGAGCCTGGAGCTGCTTCAGATTCTGTGTCCCCCTCTCTCTGCCCCTCCTCCGCCTTAAAGAATAAATACACGTTAAGAAAAAAAAAAAACTATCTCATTTTCTCACCTACACTAAGTTCCTGTAAAACCTGGGGGGGAAATGTGTAACTCTGCTTCTCATTCTTTTTGGAGTTCAGAGGGATCCCTTTGCCCTTCTTTTCTCAGTGAAGTCTATTTCAGGGATTAAGTCGGCGGGGAATGGAGCCGAATGGTTTGGTCCTTAGAAGCCTGGTTAGGGAGCAGCTAGGAACGGTCTCCAGACTGCTTGGCTATTAATTATTTTGCTTTATTTATTAGATGTACCCAGGGTCCCTGAGCCTCCAAGCATATTTGCAAATGCCTTAAGGGAAAAAGAAAAACAAATGATTGCTGCCATCCGAGTCTCCAGCCCGTAGCGAATAAGGCCGCGTAATGCCGTTAAGTGGAGAAAGGCCCGCGTACATCCTGAGCCTCCACCTGTGCGACATTTGTACGCGTCTGAAGCCCAGAGACTCGCGAAGGCAGCTGGGCTGTTTCCCCAGAATGTTTCTTAATTTTACTTAGAAATCTGACGGTGCTGTTCCGTTTGCCTCAGAAAAAATGAAAATACAAACAGCACCCACAGGTCTGGCACATTCTCTCCCACACTGCCCAGCGCCCTGGCCCCGTCCGGCACCCCCTGGGCTGGTAGAGGAGCAGAGCAGGGCCTGGCCTGGTTATCTTTTCCTAAATTGTGTTGGTAATAAACCTGAGTAATGTGCCTGCTCCCTTCCTCCCCGTGATTTACGCCTTTCATAATTAGCCCTGCGCCCACGTGATGTCAGGGACCGGGAGACGGAGGTAGTCGTCAGGCTGAGGCGCTGCCCTCCCGGCTCAGAGCTGTGATTTATGCCCGGCTCAGCCTGCCTCCCCTTGGCCCGGGCTCCCGGGTCCCTCTGGGCGGAAGAGCCAGGTTGGCCTCGGGTGGGGGGACTGATGAGTCCGGAGCTGGGCCACAGCAGGTTCTGGGCGCTGGACCGGCGGGATCTGCTCCGCCTCTGCTCTCGAGAATTCCCAGTCCGAGCCCAGGGGGTCCGGTCCCTGCGGCGCCTTGCAGCATGGAGGTCTCCAGAAAGCCTGTACGGGCAGCCCAAGGGGCCACATCTGCTCAGCTTTAGTTCCCCTGCTGGCCATTCGGGATGTGGCACTGAGCGTCCTGCCCCCTGCAGGGTCTGGCTGGGCTCTGCCAGCAAACCCCAGAACGGCCCCCGCAGCTGCCGAGGTGCCGTGGTCCTTGGAAACCAGACAGAGCCCAGCGCTGCAGGCACATTGGCCCAGCGCCGTCTGTGTGCGGGCGTGTGTGTCTGTGTGCGGGCGTGTGTGTCTGTGTGCAGGCGTGTGTCTGTGCACACGCGTGTGTGTGGTGTCACTTACGGCAGACGGGCCTTCAGTTTTGCTTGGAACGGTCAGCGTGGTATGCATTTTAGAACCTGCCAGAACTCGAGAGCCTAATGGGGTCTCAGATCTCAGCCTCTGGCCACTGTGTGCGCCGTCGCTGTTGTACAGAGAAGAAGGTGCACACGGTGAGGCTGCCTCGATCACCCTGCTGCGTCTCCGGCTCGCCGGGCCCTGAGGAGGGAGGGAAGACACTTCCCTGCTGGGGGCATGAGGCACCCGGCAGGCACGCGTGCTGGGGAAGGGCTCGGGGCAGGTGGGCCCCTGTCGGCGGACAGAGACTCGGGTGGAGGCCTGCCGCATGCCGGCCCCTCGGCCCCAGCCTCCCCTCCCGTCTGACACAGCCCTGGCGAGGCCGCCTTCCTGTCCGGGTGCAGGGAGCAGGGCCCAGACAGCCTCTACCTGAAATCCTCTGTCCTCCCCGACTCCTCGCTCATGGAAGGTTCGGCAGGGCTCCAGAAGATTGCAAGAGCAGAGAGGTGTGGAGAGAGGTGCCCATGCAGAGGCCGAGGGCTGAGGGGTGCCCGGGTCGGGGCTCGGCAGGGAGCCCAGACCTGCAAGGAGATGATATGGGGCTGCCCGGACGGCCCTGTGACCGCGGACAGTGTGCCCGGCAGCAGGCCGCACCCGACCCGCAGGCAGAATAGCAGCGTCCACCCGGCCCTGCGAGTCTCCGCCCACATTCACACGTGAGGCCCCCGAGGCCCCACAGAGGTGGGTAACTGGCCCCAGACCACGTGGGCCGACGAAGGGGCCAAGGCAGGATGGTCCCAGGCTCCCGGGCGCTACCCTGGCGGCAGGAGGAATCCCCGTGAGCGTGGCCGCAGGAGCAGAGGCGTTCCCTGAACGCGCTCCGGGGCTGCGGTCCCTGGGCGGCGGGAGGCAGGGGGGCGGCTGGCTGGGCACTCGCCCTCCTCTCTGCGGCCCGCAGAACCCCCGGCCGGCTCGGGGCGGAGCGGCTTCCGCAGTGACCCGGGGCCAGGGCTCTGGGCACAGCTGGTGCCGGCACAGGCCGGGCTTGGCCAGCGAGGCCGTAGGCGGATTGCAGAACCTCAAATCCGGTTTGGTTTGTTCTCCCTTGAGCCCCGCAGGCGGGCTTTCTTCACATCGGCTTTACCAAATGGGAAGAGAAAGCAAAACAAAAGAAAAAAAGTCCAGAGCCTGGACTTGGGGTGCAGGGGGAGGGCGTGGGGTCGCTGCGCAGACCAGGGGGCGGGGCCTCCCCTTTCTTCCATGGGCTTCCCTGGGGGTGGAGGAGGGGCGTCCGCCCCCACCCTGGCTCACAGACGGGGCACCCGGCCAAGGAGGGGACCGGACACAGGGAGGCGGCCGGCCAGCCTTCCACCCGCTGTTTGAACGTTCTTGGACTCCTTCTCGGGCTGAAGCAGCCATGGGCAGGGCTCCTGGGCAGGGCTTCCTGCAGCCTCGCCGTCGTCCCCGAGGGCTCCGCGCGGCCCCCCGGCTGCCCAGCCCTGCAGCTGGCCCTCGAGGGTGTGGTGCCCAGCTCGAGCCAGGGAAAGATCGGCAAGGCCAGAAAATACGTGTTAGCGTGGGGGACACGAGAAATTCCGAAGTATAACCTGTTTCCTTCCTCCCTTTCTCCCCTCCTTCTTTTAAGATACACATGATATAAGTGTAACCATCTTAACCACGTGTAAGCGTGTAAGCCGGCATCTTCCCAAACCAAAGCTCCATCCCCATTAGTTGCCCTCCCCCAGCCCCCGACAGCCGCCCTTCCTTCTGTCTCTGTGAACTTGACTCCTCCAGGGACCCCACGTGAATGGAATCCTGCAGGACTTGTCCTGTGGGGACGGGCTGACGTCACTCGGCATCATGTCCTCAAGGTCCATCCGTGTTAAACAGGTGTCAGGGCGTCTTTCCTTTTTAAGACTGAATAATATCCCCTGGTGTGGATGGACCGCATTGTTTTTATCCTTTCATCCATTTGTTTGAGACCTTGTCTTTAAACCATCAAGGCAACTTGTTTTTCTTTTAATATTTATTTTTGAGGAGGGGGGAGCGTGAGCTGCAGAGAGAGGGGCCCAGAGGATCTGAAGCATCTCCAGGCTCTGCACTGACAGCAGGGAGCCCGACGTGCGGCTCAGACTCATGAGCGTGAGATCATAACCTGAGCTGAAGTCAGATGCTTCACTGACCGAGCCACCTCTAGGGGCCCCACGGGGCAGCCTGGCTTTAACCTCAGTGCCCGGAGCCTTCTCAGGGTGACTCTCACCAGCCTGCCTGCTTTCTTCTTACTCTTCCCACACGTGCCCTGCACCTTTCAGGCTCCTCCCTCCACCCAAAGACCCTGCCCAAGACCAGCCCGTGCGCACGCTCCTCCCCTGCCCTGCGGGGTGCTCCCGGCACCTTCTGCTTCTCCCCGGAGCCGGCACGGTCCCTGCTGTGTCCCGGCCTCTGTCTGTGCCTTAGCTCTCTTGCGAGGTCCCCATCTCCCGGTGGACGGGGGACCAGCCTCCTTCGGCCTTCCCGGAGGGCAGGTGATGAGTTTGGAGTGCTGCAGTGAGTCCGCTTGAATAAAGATCAAGGGCTGTCCTTTTTTAATTGTGCCTGAGCCGTTCTCCAGAATGGTGTGTGTACAAGTATCCTTTAGCCGCACATGAGCACGTGGACAGGGACGGCTTCTGGGGGGCGGGGCACGTCCACGGCGGTATCTGCACTATTTTTAAATTTTTGAACCACGAAAGTGAATTGATTTATTACTTGCAAATTTTAAGCAATAAAAGAATTACAGGGAGTGTCTTTTCATGTATGATTATTTGCTATGTGAGATCATTTCCATTCCCACGCCTGGGAGGGAAGTTAAACTCCACGAAGTGAGAGCAAATGAATTTCCGTTTCCAGGGCAGCTCGGTTTTCGCAGGAGGGCCGATCCAAGGGTGACGCCTTTCCCAACATCCTTTGCCTGTTTCATGTACTAATTCTCCCTGCGATCTTTTTTTTTAATGATTTTTAAAAAATTTATTTATTTTGAGAGACAGAGAGAGGCAGAGAGAGAGAGAGAGAGAGCCCCCAGGCAGGCTCCACACTGTCAGAGCAGAGCCCAACTCAGGGCTCCATCCCACAAACCCACGTAACCTGAGCTGAAACCCGGAGTGGGTCGCTTGTTAATGACCAACCCAACCCCTTGGGCTCTTTGCTGACTCTTCCCACTCCCACTGTTGGGGCCTCACTGGGGCCCCAGGACGACTTCTCTGGAGTGGCCCGCCCCCAACCCCCCCCACCGTGTCTGCCACCTTGTTCCCCACCAGAACGAAGCTCCACGCGGTGGCGACCCCAGAACAGGGAAGAGCTGGGGGCACACAGAACTTACTGTTGAATGAAGAATATTTCCTGAGGTCATGCTTAATGCAAGACCCTTTGCTCAGAGAAGTATAAGATGACCCAGGCGGGGGGGGGGGGGGGGGGGGGGGGGGGGGGGGGGGGGGGGGGGGGGACACAGTGACTTGTCTTTACGGAGCTATCATTCACCCAACACAGAAGACGCCCTTGAGAGTGCACAGGCCAGTGGCATTTCGTCCATTCACAGGATTGTACAGCATCACCACTAACTACAGAATATTTCCGCCGCCGCCCCAAAAGACAAACCACAGATTCCCTGCAGCCAAAGGCCATTTCTCCCCTCCCCCAGCCACTAACCTACCTTCGGTCTCTACGGATTTACAGCTTCTGGGTATTTCACATCGACAGGAGCTTACGACACGTGTCCTTCTGTGACTGGCTTCTCCCTGTGTGTTTTCGAGGCTCACCTGGGCCGCAGCGCGTACCAGCACCTGTCACCTTCCGTGGCTGAATAATGGCCTCTGGTGTGGAGGGACCATCTATTGACGGACATATGTGTCATTTCCCCTCTAGAGCTGTTTTGTAAATTTCCTTTCTTTTTTTTAAGTTTTATTTTATTTTGAGAAAGGAAGAGATCAAGTGCGGGAGGCGCAGAGAGAGAGAGAGAGAGAGAGAGAGATTGAGAATCCCAGGAGGCTCTGAGCTGTTGGCAGAGAGCCAGATGCAAGGTTCGAACTCACGAACTGTGAGATCATGACCTGAGCCGAAGTCAGATGCTCAACTGACTGCGCCCCCCCCCCGGCACCCCTCCTGTCTGGGGTTATTACAGGCGATTCTGCTAAGAACATCTATACAAGGTATCATGTGGACGTGTTTCCAGTTTTCTTGCATATACGCCTAGGAATGAGACCGCCAGCCCATGTGACTCTGTTTACACTTTGAGGAACTAGAATCCATTTTCTGCAGGGGCTGCACTGCCCTCTTTACCATCAGCCACGCACAGGGCCCCCGTGTCTCCACATCCTCACCAGCACTTACCTGTTGTCCATCTTTTTGACTCTGCGCGTCCTACTGGGCGTAAGGTGGTGTCTCCTTATGGCTTTGTTCGCATTTCCCTAACGCCCAATGGTGTCGGGCATCGCTCTCTTCATGTGCCTGTTGGTCATCCGTGTGTCCTCATTGGAGAAATGTCTGCTCAGACGGACCCATGTTTGAGTCGGGTCACCTGTCTCTTCAGGTAGGATTCTGGGAGTCCCTTAGCAGATACGTGATTGGCAAATATTTTCTCCTCTCCTGCGAGTTGTCTTTCCATTTTCTTGATAGTTTCCTTTGAAGCATAAAAGCTTTCCATTTTTATGAAGTCCAAATTATCTATTTTTTCTTTGGTTGGTTGTGCTTTCGATGTCATATGGAAGAAATCATGATCTGATCCAAAGGTCATGAGGATCGATGTCTGTCTTCTTCTAATGATTTTAAGTTGTTGCTCTTACATGTAGGTCTTTGGTCCATTTTGAGTTCATTGTTATAAATGGTGTGAGGTCAGAGTCCAATTTAATTCTCTTACACACAGATAAGTTTGTTAAAAACACCGTTTGTTTGAAAAACAAAAACAATAAAATGCTCTTTCCTCCACTGAATCACTTCAACTCTTGTTGGAAACCAGTTGACCATCACTGGGTGGGTTTCATTTCTGGACTTTCCATTTGATTCCATCGATCGTCACGTCTGTCTGTACGGCAGCCCGTACAGCCTTGGCAAGCGTAGCTTTGTAGAAAGTATTTAAATTGGGAAATGTGAGCCCTCCCTGCATCTTCGTTCCTCTTCCCCAGTGTTGTGTTGGCTGCTCTGGGTCCGTTGCATTTCTGTAACATGCCTTATGCGTGTTAGCATCAGCTGTGGACCGCTGCAAGTGGGCGAGTAGGATTTCAATAGGGACTGGGTTGAATCAATGGAACAATCTGGAGAATATTGCCGTCTTAACAGTACTTGGTCTTCCGGTCCATGAACGCAGGATGACTTTCCGTTTAATTTGTTTCAACAATGTTTTTGTCCTTTTTAGGGGACAAATACTTCTTGTACGTGTGTGTGTGTGTGTGTTGTAAATGGAATTGTTTTCTTCATTTCACCTTAGGCTGTTATGTTGATTGCTGTTGCATAGAAATGCAATTAATTGGGGTGCCTGGGTGGCTCAGTCGGTTGAGCATCTGGCTCTTGATCTCAGCTCAGGTCGTGATCTCACGATTCGTGAGATTGAGCCCCGCCTCAGGCTCCGTGCTGACAGCATGGTACTCTCTCTCTCTGCCCCTACCCCCATTGCTCGCTCTCATTCCCTCTCTCTCAAAATAAATCAATAAACATTTAAAAAAGAAATGCAATTAATAGTTGTTTATTGATCTTCTATCCTGCAACTTTGTCGAATTCATGCATTTGTTCTAATAGGTTTTGTCGAGGACGAGATTGAATTCCTACAGAAGTGTAAGATCATGTTATCTGTGAAGAGAGTTTTACTTCTTTCCTTCCAATCTGGATGCCTTTTATCTTTCTTGCCTAATTGCCCTGAGTCCAACCTCCACTACAACGTTGAATAGAAGTGAAGAGCGCAGACTTGCTGCTGATCTTAGGGGAAAGCTTTCAGTCTTTCATCGTTGAGTATAATATTGCCTGTGGGTTTTTCATAGATGCCCTTTATCAGTTTGAGGAAGTTCCTTTCTATTTTTAGTTTGTTAAGTGTTTTCATCATGAAAAGGTGTTGGATTTCCATCAAATGTGTTCTCTGCAGCCAGCGAGATCATGTGGTTTTCGTGCTTTATTCTGTTAATCTGTGTATTACACTGATTGCTCTTCATAGGTCGAACCACCTTTGCATTCCTGGCATAAATCCCACTTGGTCATGGTGTATAATCCTTTTTATATGTTGTTGGATTCGGTTTGCTAGTATTTTGTGGAGAAGTTTTGTGTCTGTATTCATGAGGGGTGTTCATAAGGGCCTAGAATTTTATGTTCTTGGGATGTCTTTGTCTGGTTTGATCATGAGCAAGTGACTTTATGCAAAGTCAAAGACAAAACACACAAAAGAGAACAAAACTTCTAAGGATTTCCCAAGAAATAAAGGAAAGTCAGCGTCCATCGCCTACCTGCTACATGTCAGACGCTCTGCCTGGTGGCTTCTCCAAGGATCAGGAGAAAGCACCGTGGATACAATGGTATGTACGCTGGGCCTTGGAGAGTGAAAAGAAGACGCATGGAGAGGTTGGGCGGGCAGCCCCTGTGGAGGGACCTGAGTGACAAAACGCCCGGAGAGGAGATCTTACGGAGTGGAAAGGAAGAGTTGTCCAATTTGCCTGGGGTTGAATAATGTCCCCCGAGTTCATGTACACCGGGAACCACAGAACGTGATCTTCTTTGGACGTCAGGTCTTTGCAGATGTACTTAATTAAGAAGAGGTCGTTCTGGATTAGGATGGGCCCTATTCCAATGGCTGGTGTCCTGATAAGAAAAGAAGATAGAGACGCGAGAACTGCATATGGAGGAGGAAGGCCCTGTAATGGGGGAGGCAGGCATTGGGGTGCGGTAGCCACCAGTCAAGGAGAGACCAGGATTGCCAGCAATTGCCAGCGGCTGAAAGGCAAGGACACCTCCCCTCCCATGCCCTGCGAGGGAGTGGGGCCCTGCTGACTCTGACCCCAGGCTTCGGGCCTCCAGAGCTGGGAGGGAGAAACTGCTGTGGTTCTAAGCTTGGCAGTGTGGTGACTTCTCCCGGCAGCTGCAGGAGCCTCCTATGTCACATGCCAGGCTACAGACGGGTCTCTCCTGCCAGACGGAACCTGAGGGCTGACAGTTTCCGGGCCCGGAGCCTGGGGCACAGGGGAGGAGTAGACCGTGTTTAAGGGCATCCTTTTAAAAACAGAGTTTTGGGGCACCTGGGTGGCTTAGTCGGTTAAGCATCCGACTTTTCGCTTAGGTCATGATCTCACGGTTCGTGGGTTCGAGCCCCACGTCGGGCTCTGTGCTGACAGCTAGCTCAGAGCCCGGAGCCTGTTTTGGATTCTGTGTCTCCCTCTCTCTCTGACCCTCCCCTGCTCACGCTGTCTCTGTCTCTGTCTCTCTCTCCTAGAAATAAATAAGACATTAAAAATAATAATAAATAATGACTCTTGATTTCTGCTCAGGTCACGATCTCACGGTTCATGGGTTCGAGCCCCATGTCAGGCTCTGTGCCCATGGCATGGAATCTGATTGGGATTCTCTCTCTCCGTCTCTCTCTCTCTCAAAATAAATAAATAAACATTAAAAAAATAATATCTCCCTCTATTAGCAGAGTTCCTGGCATATAGGAAGCCACAGATAAAAGATAACTGTGATGACGCCCAGTTATTTATACCTGACCTTTTCCTTTCCTTTCTTTTTATTTTTGAAATTACTCTTATTGGTTTTCAGTATAAAAACCATTAGAGGCTTCTTGTTAAAAAAAATATGACTCTACAAGCCTCGCTTACTATTTTTGATTATCGAAATGATTCATTACTACATGTAGAAAGTTTATAAAATAAAAAACAAGATAAAAAAACTATAATCATGCCGTCTGGACATGATCATTATAATTTGGGAGATGTTTTCTAGTTTTGTAATATATTTATATAGCTATAAAGTATCTATAAATATATATTATATATAAAGCCATATTGATATTATATTCTACATAGTTTTACATCCTACTTTTATTCATTTCACATAACAGTGTGAGCATTTTCTTTGTTCCTTAAATACTTTGATAAAATGTTTTATAACAGCTTAATGGCATTGTATCATATAAATGGGCCATGATATATTAGAATATTCTCCTGTGTTAGAAATTCAATAACAATGGGGCACTTGGGTGGCTCAGTCAATTAGGCATCCAACTTCAGCTCAGGTCTTGATCTCGAGGTCCATGAGTTCGAGCCCCGCGTCCGGCTCTGTGCTGACAGCTCGGAGCCTGGAGCTGCTTCGGATTCTGTCTCCCTCTGTGCCCCTACCACATTCATGCCCTGTCTCCTCTCAAGAATAAATAAACATCAAACAATTTTTAATACTGTGTTTTTACTTTATTGAAGTATAATTTATGTATGTTAAATTGCATATATTTGAAGTGTACAGTTGCTGAATTTTGACACACACACACACACACACACACACACACACATACACACACACCAGTAAAACCATCAACCACAATCATGTTAAAGAGCAATCCATCACCTCCAAGTTTCCTTTGTGTCCCTTTGTAATCCATCCCTTCCTCCAGCCCCCACCCCCAAAATGACTTTTCTGCTTCCTGTCCCTATAGATTACTTTGCATCTCCTAGAATTTTCTATACCTGGAATTATGCAGTATGTACTCTTTCTTCTGTCGGGCTTCTTTCACTCGGCATGATGATTTTGTGATGTACCCACATTTTTGTGTAAATGAATCAGGAGTTCATTCATTTCTATCGCGGGGTCCGGTTCCATTGTGTGTATAATCCACGATGTGTTTATTCATTCACGTGCTGGGCTGTTCTCAGTTCTCAGCTACTACAAATACAGCTGCTCTCCACATTTATGCAGAAGTCTTGCATCTGGACATAGGTTTTTATGTCTTTTGATAAATACTTGGGAGTGGAATGGCCAGGTCATATGGTGAACAGGTGCTTAACTTTCTAAGAAACTGCCACCCTGTTTTCCAAAGTGATTGTCCCATGTTACACTCCCACCCGCTGTGTGTGTGAGAGTTCCAGGCACTTCCTGTCCTCATCAGCACTTGGTCATGGTCAGTCTTTTCAATTCCAACAGGTGTGTGGGAGTATCTCATTGTGGTTTTAATTTATATCTCCCCAATTACTATTGTTGTTGAATATCTTTTCATATAACCTTTTGAGTCCTGCCTTTTCCCTTAATATATTTGAGATTCATCCATGATGCTATGTGTATCATGGTTTGTTCCTTTTTATGGCTGAGTAGTATTCCATTGTGGGGACCTACTTCTTTATCTGCTAACCAGTTGAACGACCCATCTGCTGGCACTTGGTTTTGCAGTTGTGAATAAAACCGCAGTCAGCATGCACACGCAGATTTTTATGCGAGCATTTTTCATTTCTCTTGAGTAAGTACCCAGCAGTGGGATTGCTGGGCCATGTGGTAAGTGTGTGTTTCCAAAGTGGATTTTCATGTTGCATTCCCGCCAAACCGCATGTGAGTCTGGTTGCTGTGTTTCCGGCTGGCAGTCTAGACGGTCAGTTTTCATCTGTGTTATAGTCTTCCCCACAGGTGTGTGGTGTGTCGTTGTATCGCTTTGTGGTTTCCGTTTCCGTTTCTCTCCCGACCACCCACGTCAAGCACCTTTTCATATGCATACTTGCGCCCATTTTTTGATGGTCTTTTCAAATCTTCTGCCTATTTTAAAATTGTGTTTGTTTTCTCATGACTGACTTTGAAGTTTCTTTATACACTCTGGATATAGATCCTTTATCAAAGATGTGTTTTGCACGTATCTTTTCCCAGTCTGTGGCTTGTTGTTTTATTTTCTTAGCAGTGTCTTTCAAAGAACCAAAATTTGTCATTTTAATAAAATCCTGTTTATCAATGTTTTTCTTTTATGGATAATGCCTTGGTGACATACCTAAGAAATCTATGTCTAACAGTACTATTGAGTTTCAAGAATGTCTCATACAGGGAGGGACACCTGGGTGCCTCAGTCAGTTGAGTGTCCCACTCTTGTTTTTGGCTCAAGTCATGATCTCGTGGTTCATGGGTTCAAATCTTTCGTTGGGCTCTGTGCTGATAGCCCAGAGCCTGCTTGGAATTCTCTGTCTCCCAAACTCTCTCTGCTCCTACCACACAGTGGTCTCTCTCTCAAAATAAATAATCTTAAAAAAAAAGAAGAGTGTCTCATACATATTCTGGGTAATCTTTTATTCAATATATATGTTGTGAATATTTTCTCCCAGTCTGTGGCTTGCATTCCTGTGTTCTTTAATGGTGAATTTTGAAAAGAGTTTTTAATTTTCCAGTTTATTAATTATTGCTTTGACTATGCATTTTGTATTCTAAGAAACATTGGCCTATTCTAAGGTGGCTAAGACTTCTTTTTCAGATTTTTCTAGCAGTTATATAATTTTAGGTATCACATCTATATCTGTGACCCAATTTGAGTTAATTTTTGTATACAACATGAAGAAAGACATGATATTAAATTTTTTTCATACAGATATCCAATTGATCTAACAGCATTTGTGGAAGAGCACTCCTTTCTCCATGGAACTATCCCTGCATCTTTGTCAATAATCAATTGATCATATTTCTCTATTTCTGGACTCTCTGTTATGTACCATTGATCTGAAAGTCTGCATTTTCACCCTTGCCAGACTGCCTTGATTACTATAGGTTTATAATCAGTTTCAAAATCAGATAAGTCCTTCAACTTTTTTTCTTTTGTAATTGCTTTGGTTCTTCTAGGTCTTTTGCATTTTCATATGAATTTTAGAGTCAGCTTGTCAGTTCTTACCCCCAAAACAAGGTCCTACTGGAATATTGATTGGGATTGTGTTGAATCAATTGTGTAGATCGATTTGGTAGGATTACCATCTTAACAATGTTGACTGTTTTAGTCCATGAACATGGTATACCTCTCCATTTATTTATGTTTCCTTTAATTTCTTTTAGCAAAGTTTTGTGTTTTTCAGTATGGAGGTCTTGAATATCATTGGTTTGACTTGTTTCTAAATATTTTATGTTGGGATCTTTTTGTAGGGGGCCCTATGAATGCAATTTTTTAATTTATTATATTTGCCAGTTGTCTGTTGCTTGTCTTTAAGAATACAATTAATTTGTCTACATTAACCTTTTATCCTGCAATCTTACTAAGCTCACTTATTAGTTCTATTAGTTGTTTTGTAAATTTCATGGGATTTTGTGTGTGTGTGTAAATAACTGTATCATCTGCACACAAGGACAGTTTTACTTCTTCTTTTCTGATCTTTATGCATTTTGTTTCTTTTCTCATCTTATAGAGAGGCTGGAGCCTCTGGTGCAGTACGGAACAGAACACAGGCATATGAACCATATCCTGATCGTGAGGAAAACAATTCAGTCTCTATCACTGAGTATGACATTTAGTATAGAATGTTTCTAGATGACCTTTATCAACTTAAGGAGGTTCCCTTCCATATTCCTATATATTCCTATATTGCTAATGATTCTTATCATGAGTGAATGTTGCATTTTTGTCAAATGCTTTTTCTTTTTTTCACTAAATTTTAATGTTTATTTTATTTTTGAGAGAGTCAAAGCATGAGCAGAGGAGGGTCAGAGAGAGAAAGAGAGACACACACAGAATCCGAAGAAGGCTCCAGGCTCTGAGCTGTCAACACAGAGCCCGATGTGGGGCTCA
Organism: Hyaena hyaena; assembly: GCF_003009895.1. Classification (NCBI taxonomy): domain Eukaryota; kingdom Metazoa; phylum Chordata; class Mammalia; order Carnivora; family Hyaenidae; genus Hyaena; species Hyaena hyaena. Next base: position 4,150,689 of record NW_024080653.1, on the reverse strand, counting down.
AACCCACAAACTGTGAGATCATGACCTGAGTTGAAGTTGGACGCTTGACAGACTGAGTCACCCAGGCGCTCATGTCAAAACCTTTTTCTCTATCTATTCATGTATGTGTTTTTTGTGGACATCGATCTTATGATAGATATCTAAAAATGAAAGTGAAGGGTCAAAATGTATAAACATTTTTAAGCCTTTTTCATCTTATTTCCACATTGCCAGAAAGAAAAGTTTGACCAAGATACAGTCCCCACTTCATGGCTGGACAAGAGTGTCCATTTTCTCCAAACCCTCACCTATGCTACACTTTATAGTTTTTTGCTTCTTGCCAATTTCATAGACCCAGACCTCTCCCCAGAATACCTTGTTTCATTTTAATTTATTTCATTACTTTGGACATGAAAATTTCATCGGTTATTTATATTTATTCTCTAGTGAACTGTTTTTTCTTGTCCTTTTGTCATTTTTCTGTTGGGCATTCTCTTGTTTTGGTTTGTTTTGGTTTACATACATTTTTATGTATTACAGATATGATTCCTTGTCATATATATATATATATATATATATATATATATATCCCAGTTTGTCCTCTCACTTCTCATTTTGTTTTGTCTTGTTTTAACAGATGTTACTTTTTAGAGCAGTTTTAGGTTCATTTAAAAAGTCGAGAGGAAGACAGAGAGATTTTCCATATACCTCTTGCTCTGACCCATGCCTTTTCTCCATCATTATCAGCATCCCACACCAGGGGGTACGTTTGTTCCTGGTGAACCTTTATTAACACATTATTATCGCCCCAAGACCATAGTTTACATTAGAGCTCACTCGTGGTGTTGTACATCCAACGGGTTTTAATAATGCATAATGACATATATCTAACTTTATAGCATCATACAGAGTACAGTTGACCCTTGAACAACATGAGGGTGAGGGGTGCTTACCCCTCACACACTCAAAATCCACATGTAACTTTTGAGTCTCCAAAGACCTTATTACTAATAGCCTACTGATGATCGGAAGCCTTACCAACATGATAAAGAGTTGACTAACATGTACTTTGGATGTTATATGTAGTATATACTGTATTCCTACAAGAAAGTAAGCTAGAGAAGAGTAAATGTGATTAAGAAAATCATAAGAAACCAGCAACAGCACTGCTAGGAATTTACCCGAGGGATACGGAAGTGCTGATGCCTAGGGGCACATTTGACCAATGTTCATAGCAGCACTGGGGCGCCTGGGTGGCTCAGTTGGTTGAGCGTCTGACTTCGGCTCAGGTCATGATCTCACGCTTCGTGGGTTCAAGCCCCGTGTCAGGCTCTGTGCTGACTGCCAGCTCAGAGCCTGGAGCCTGTTTTGGATTCTGTATCTCCCTCTCTCTCTGACCCTCCCTGCTCACACTGTCTCTCTCTCTCTCTCTCAGAAATAAATAAAATATTAAAAATTTTTTAAAAATAGCCAAATCATGGAAAGAACCTAAATGTCCATCAACTGACAAATGGATCAAGAAGATGTGGTTTATATACACAATGGAATACTAGTTGGCAATGAGAAAGAATGAAATCTGGCCATTTGTAGCAACGTGGATGGAACTCGAGGGTGTTATGCTGAGTGAAATAAGTCAGGCAGACAAGGACAGATACCATATGTTTTTACTCACAAGTGGAACATGAGAAACTTAACAGAAGACCATGGGGGAGAGGAAGTGTAAAAAATAGTTAAGGAGAGGGAGGGAGGCAAACCACAGAGACTCTTAAATATTGAGTACAAACTGAGGGTTGATGGGGGTGGAGGAGTGGGGAAAATGGGTGATGGGCATGGCGGAGGGCACTTGTTGGGGTGAGCACTGAGTGTTGTATAGAAACCAACTTGACAATAAACTGTATTAAAAGATAAAGAAAGAAAAAAAGAAAAGAAAAAGAAAATCATAAGAATGGCCCATGGGTGACTCAGTTGAGTAAGCGGTTACTTTTGATTAAGCATCCAACTTTTGATTTCAGCTCTGGTCATGACCTTACAGTTCATGACTGCGAGCCCTGCGTCGCTCTCTGTGCTGACAGCGTGGAGCCTGCTTGGGATACTCTCTCTCCCTTTCTCTCTGCCTCGCCCCTGCTAGCGCTCTCTCAAAATAAATAAACTTCAAAATTTAAAAAAAATCATAAGGAAGAGAAAATGTACTTACAGGACCACACCGTATTTATGGGGAAAAATCCATACGATGTTCAAACCCATGTTACTCAAGGGTCGTGTGAGTTTCACGGCCCTAAAAGTCGCCTGTGCTCTGCCTGTTGATCATTCTCCCTGCCCCAACCCCTCACAACCACAGATCCTTCAACCGTGGCCATAGTGTTGCCTTTTCCAGAATGTCATATAGTTGACATCACACAGTCTGTAGCATTTCCAGACAGGCTGCTTTCACTTAGTCATGTGCATTTAAGGTTCCTCTGTGTCTTTTCACAGCTTGATAGCTCATTTCTTTTTAGTGCTGAATAATATTCCCTTGTCTGTTTGGACCGAAGTTTGTTTATTCATTCCCTTCTGAAGGACATCATGGTTGCTTCCAAGTTTTGGAAATTATGAGGGGCCACCAGAGGGTGGCCTTGTTTCCATCCCCCTTCCACGCACTCCCCAGCGTGGCTGCACTCACGCCATGGAAAGCAGATCCAAGATGGAGACTCATGCTGGCAGAGTTACGGGTGTGGCTGGAAGCACTTCCACGGGTGTGGAAGGAGCCCCAGACAGAGGGCCGCCCCCCCCACCTTCCCAGGCAGCTCGCCTCCAGGCACAGGGCTGCTCCCACCCTTTCGCGGCTCCTCAGGGCACATTATTTGCATTTACTAACTGATGGATCCCTTAACTCCAGACACTGCGCTTGGGACCCACTACTGGGGTTCCCAGGGTGCAAACTTGAGCAGAGTTGATGGGCGCCGTAGGTCTCCATGGCGTAGGCCCATGATAGCAGATGACTGATGGTCACCTCAGCCACCTAGCATGACCTCTGTCACCCCATCAAGACTGGCTGCCACGGGGTGACAACCATATCTTGGTGGCTCCTGCTTCGCCAGCTCCCAGCACAGTCCTGGCATGAACACGAGGTCCCTTAACACTCATGCCTGTGGGACGCCTGGGATGGGTGTAATTTTGGAGGATTTCTCTTCCCTGCTCACACTTTTTCTGAAAAGAGGCCCCTCCTCTATGTACTGGTTAGCTGTCACCGTGTAACGAATGACTCCAGAACTTAGCAACTTGAAAACATCCCCCTTGTATTTCACAGTCCTGTCTGTGGGATGCTCGGTCGGTTGAATGTCTGACTTTGGTCTGGGTTCAGGTCATGATCTATCTCACAGTTTGTTGGATCGAGTCCTGCGTCGGGCTCTATGCAGACATCATGGAACCTTCTTGGGATTATCCCCCCACCCCCACCCCAGCTCTCTGCCCCGCCCTGATTGCTCTCTCTTTCTCTCTCTCTTTCTCTTTCAAAATAAATAAATAAACATTAAAAAAAAGAAAAAGAAAAACCATTCTCATGCCTAGGATGAACATGTAAGATGTCCGCAAACTTCGAAGCCGTGAGAAAAACAATGGTGAGGAAGTGAGATGTGGGGAAAATTGAAATGGGCCCGGTTTTTACTTTTTATTTCTGTACACATGCAGGGAAGCTCGGTTCCAAGAATATTCCAATATGCTCTGTGTAATTTCGGTCGCTCATACAATTATTATGTGTGGTGCACTGAAATTAAATGGATGGTTTATTTAGGCAGTCACCTCCCCAAATACTACGAGTTAAAAATGTGTGATAGAAAGAGCCAGAAGACACCAAGCAGCATCATCTCTCGGTTTGTGCTACTCTCTGAGGATCACCAACAGGCAGAGACAGAAAGGAGAGAGGGCAAAGCCAGTGTAGTCGCCACTGAACACGGCACACGGGCTCTGCTCCCCGCCCTCCCCCCTCCCCCCCCCCGCGACCTGGGCCACGTCAGGTCACTGGAGATTATTCTCCGCCGCAGCTCCTGTGGAGGGTCCTCCCTGACTCCCGGTGCGAGTCCGGCCCACTGGCCAGTTGCTTGGACCAGCAGGGTGCAGCGTGAGCAACTCTGGAGAGTCCAGATCCCGCCTGAGCTCAGGAAGCAATGCCTCCTTGCTCTCACTGCCACGTAAGGAAGCACCACAAGGGGACAGAAACCCGGCTGAGGCAGCAGCGGAGCCCCCAGACTGTGGGGACAGAGGCCATGCCGGGCCCCCCATCCCATCCCCCCAGCTGGCTACCGCTGCCTGAGCACCCAGCCAGGACTGTGAAGTAAAAGGGGGATGTTTTCAAGTTGCTAAGTTCTGGAGTCATTCGTTACACGGTGACAGCTAACCAGTACATAGAGGAGGGGCCTCTTTTCAGAAAAAGTGTGAGCAGGGAAGAGAAATCCTCCAAAATTACTGAGTTTTGGTTCTTGTCAAAGAGGCATTGGGACCAGATTTTAACATTTTTAAAATATCCAAACTTATCTATTTATCTATCTATCATATATAGAAGGAAACAGTGCGGGGGGGGGAGGGGAGGGGCAGAGAGAGAGGGAGAGAGAGAATCCCAAGCAAGCTCCGCACTGTCAGCAAGGATCTCCACATGGGGCTCAAACCCACGAACAGCGAGACCATGACCTGAACCCAAATCAAGAGTTGGACGCTCAACAACTCGAGCCACCCCTAAAATATCCAGACTTCTAAATCTGGTCTTGCTTTTCTTCATCCTGAGCTTTCTGAGTCGGCCGAAACGATAGGTTGATAGAACCCCAGTGGTGGGTCCCAAGCGCAGTGTCTGGAGTTAAGGGATCCATCTGTTAGTAAATGCAAATAACGTGCCCTGAGGAGCCGCGAAAGGGTGGGAGCAGCCCTGTGCCCGGAGGCGAGCTGCCCTGGAAGGTGGGGGGGGCCCTCTGTCTGAGGCTCCTTCCACACCTGTGGAAGTGCTCCCAGCCACACCCGTGACTCTGCCAGTGTCTCCACCCTGGATCTGCTTTCTGGAAGCCTTGGCCTGCCCCATGGCGTGAGCAGACCACAGCCGCCCTGGGGAGCCCCGTGCGGGTTTTGCACGGTGCTGCCGTGTGTGTGGAGTGGTGGTGGGGGAGGGGCTGGAAATGATGCCACCCTTTGGTGGCCCCCCCCTGCAGCCAGTTTTGGAGGCAAGCCCGGGATGGACTGGCCAGCCCAACAACCTGTGAACCTATGGAGCCCGTGGTCTCCCAGCCTCGGGGGCGCACTGTTCAGTAAGCAGATTATGAGATGCTGGCGGGGGGCGGGGGGGGGAGGGCGTGATGAGGGGCTGTCTGCAGACCCGCGACTTGCCTTGTGTTGCAAAGAATGATCGCCCGGCGCAGCCTGGTCAGGGTCCCCTCTGGAAGGCAGCGACACCCTCAGCCTTTCTGGGTTTGCCACGTGACCACAGAGGCTCAGCTCCCTTCCCATCCCTTCCCATCCCTTCTCTACCTCCCTTCCCATCCAGCTACTGATTTTCCTCTGAGTCTGTCCCCTGGGAGTGGCCACGTGCCCCCCAGAAAGGGCAGGACCTGGCTCATCAACCCAACGTCCTTACACAGGGCAGGCAGAACACCCGCTGCACCCTGCACACCGGGCCGACTGATGTTCTAGAAGGAAAGGTGCTAAAGGGCCAGTCTTTTCTCTGTAAGGCTGTTCCAGGTTCTGGGGGTTGTCCTGGCCCAGGGTGGCCCCGTGGAGAGAGCTGGTGCCTTTTTGAGGAAGAGGCGCCTCAGGATTAAGTGCCTCTGACACTTTCATGCTCTGGGCTGAACCTGGGAAGCTGAAGCCTCTGCTGCCGTATCTCTGTAGGAGGCTGGGGTGGGAGGCCCAGAACAGATGCTCGCTTCGACTCTGGTTACATTTTCCTGCGCATTTGCTCGATATTACCGTTAAATCTCAAGAGATGGCCCTTAACCTGTGGTGCGGCTGAATCAGTGTAAGAAAATCCTTTGCAACTGGGGTTTTAAACAAATTCATGAACTTAAAAAAACAAACAGAATAAATGCGGCCGTGTTGCTGTTGAGGACCCAGCCCACAGAGCCTAGGTTCAAAAACCAGCTCCAGCCCCTGCCAGCTGTGTGACCTTGGGCAAACCACTTAACCTCTCTCGGCCTCAGCCCCCCTTCTGTACAAGGCGGGTGATGGCGCCGCTCATTTCAAAGGATTATTGTGAGGATTATATGTGACAAATGCCCATAGGAGTGGTTAATACGGGGCCAGGCCATACGGAGGGTTTACTAACTGGGCAGTATTTGCATTATTACTCACGTTTCCTTACTGAACCATAAACAGAATCAGGGTTTTGTGTTGTGTTTTGTTTTTTTCTTTTCAGGAAAATAGTGAGCCAGTATAGACTCAGACAGAAGCCCCGCCCTGTCTAAAATGATCACGAGGCAGTTTCTCTGGGAGAACTTGAGGGCCAGGGTGCCCAGCACCGGACCCTCTGCAGCCCTTGATCCTGGGCAAAGCCCCGTGATTATCTTCACTTTCCAAATGTAGAAACAAAGGCTCAAAGAGGCCTTGGTGACCCGCCCAAGGTCATGCTCAGTGAGGGCTTGGGGGGTGGCGGGGCATCGGTCATCAAGGCACCTCACTGCCTCCGATCACGTGGGATGCAGTTTGATCAAAAAACGCCGTCCTTCCACATGAAATGTAACTGGGCGTGACTGTAATGGGACTCATTCATTCATTCCTTCATTCGTTCGTTTGTTCATGGGTGTCTGCCACCCGTGCGGCTCGCTGGGTCCTGTCTGTGTGCGCGCTTGAGCTGGCCTGTGTGCGAATGTTGCCCCCACGCCCCCGCCCTGTCCCCGGGCTGCACGGACAGAGAGCCGCGTGGCCAGCACGTGACCTGCTCCGCCAGCTCCCCCTGCGGCCCCGACGCCCAGCTGCGCTTCCCCGAAGGCGAGGGCCTGCTGGCGACGCCCCGCTGGGATGAGCCCCAGAGGAACTGCGCCCTGGAGCAGATCTGCGGCGTGTTTCGCGTGGACCTGGGCCACATGCGCTCCCTCCGGCTCTTCTTCAGGTGAGAGCCCCTCCCGGCCGCTTCCTGCGGGGGGGGGGGGCACCAGCGGGCGGGGGCTTCGGGTCCAGCTGTGGGCAGCGGTACCCCGCTAGGGCTGCCCCCCGGAACCGGGCCCGGGCAGCTCCCAGACTCTTCCATGTGCCCTCAGGGTGGCGGTAGCCCCGCTGTGGCAGCCAGACCGGGCTGCACTGAGAGGGGGCTGCTCCCCTCCCCCCCAGGAGGCTTCGCAGCTGGGCCTGTGTGCAGGCCGGGCATGGCTCTCCGCAGGAGGCACCCCGTTTTCATGGGGGCGGACCCTCCCTGTTAGCATCCGGTCTAGCGGCCACATCAAATCTCTGCTGAAAGGCAGGGGGGCCCCGCACGTCGGCCCAGCACGTTGACATGAAGCACACGTGTCACTGGAGGGTCCCAGACCCAGAGCCACAGTCTAGCCTTTCAGCGAAGAGCAGCCAGGGTTGGGCTGAAGGCCCTGTTGGGTGTGTAGTGAGTTCTCCTGGAGGATTCTCGCAGGGTGCCCTCCAGGCCATCCCACCTGGGCTCCAAATCCGATTCCACCTAAGGGCATCTGCACCCTGGTCTCTGGGGGGGCGGGGCACAAGGGTGGGCACCAGAGGGGGAGTGCCGGAGAGAGGAGGGCACAAGGGGGGGACACCAGAGGGGAGGGGACACCAGAGAGGAGGGGCCATAGGGGGGCACTCAAGGGGGGCCCTAGAGAGGAGGGGGCACCCGGGGGGGGCACCACTCAGGCTGGGGATCCAAGGCGGCTCAGGCAGCCTCCAGGGAGCGAGGACAGTCCTACTTCCCGGCCTCCCCAGGGGGGCGCTGGTTTGCCTTCTTCAGCCAAGGGGGGCGATGGCTTGTGTGCGGGTGTAACTCTGTCCCCCTGTGGCCAGCAGCCAAACTCCACGGGGCCTTCCTGTTTCCTGCCCGGGGGTCAGCAATAGGGGCCTCTGATTCTGCTTGGAAATAAAACCCGGTGTTTACATATTCACCGCTCCCCCCCGCCCCCCCGCGGCCGCTCAGCGACGAGGCCTGCACCAGCGGCCAGCTGGTCATCGCCAGCCAGGAGAGCCAGTACAAGGTGTTCCACTTCCACCGCGGCGGCCTGGACAAGCTGGGCGACGTGCTCCAGCAGTGGAAGTTCTGCACCGAGACGCACCTCAAGGACCAGGTAGCCCAGAGGCCTGCCAGAGGGGCCCCGCGGGGAGTCACGGGCTGCCGAGCCCCCTCCCCGCCCCGCCCCTCCCCTCCCCTCCCCTCCGACGAGGGGCCCGGGCGCTGGGCGGCTGATAGAGCAGCGACTTTGAATTTGAAGCCTGTGCCCAGGGCTTCTTGTAAAGTCAGTGCTGTGCACTTGAAAAATCATGTTTTGACAGGGCTTCCTGCCATATTTTGCTCCATCTACATACAAATGTAATAAGAGCTCTTTAATTATCTGTTCAAGATACTGTATGTGCTTATTAGAAAGGGGCTGACTTTAAGATTCCCTCCCTTCCCACAGAGCCTCCTGCCGGCTTCCCTTACGACACTAGCCCGGCTTTCTTTTCCCCCCACATTGAACAACCTTTGATTTTTGAATTAAATGTCAGCTGCAGTTTTGCCCCGGATTCGTGACTGCCCGTGGAGACAACCTGACAGGCGGGCTCCCTGCTCGGAACAGCGGCCCCTTTGTCTGTGGCCAATCACATGTAATTTATTGCAGGCCCTCCCGGCAGAGGGAAGTTGGGCCGAACGAGGCATTAATTCCGTTTTTGCGGCCGGGGTCGCGCAGAGAGTGGGGGCGGTGGCGAGGGGGCCGCGGGCCGGGGACCCCAGGCGACAGGCCCGCCGCCGGCCTGGGGGGCGGGGGGTGGGTGGAAATCGATGTTAAGATAAAGGTATTTTCATTTTAATTGCGGCTAATTACACTTGCCATTTAGGGCTCGGAGAGCGCGGGCTCCCGGGAGCGAGGGGGGCTTTTGCGACCTGGGGAGGGAGGGCGGGCCGGCTTCAACCGCGAGGTGCTCATCGCCCCGAGCTGTCGCCCCGGCCAGCAGGTCGCCGACGAAAAGACGTGCATGCAGTTCTCTATCCGCCGGCCCAAGCTGCCCTCGACAGAGACGCACCCCGAGGAGAGCATGTACAAGAGGCTGGATGTGACGGCCTGGCTGCGCCACCTGAACGAGCTGGGCCAGGTGGAGGAGGAGTACAAGCTTCGCAAGGTGAGCGGGCCTGCGGGGAGGGCGGGGGTGGGGCGGGGTGGCCGCCCCCCGGGGGCCGTCCCCTCGCGCGAGCGGCTGTGTGAACACGCCGATAGAGCAATCAAAGGCGCTGCGCTGAAAAGGACGCCTCCGGAGCGGGTTTGGGGGACCCCGCGCCAGCCTGTATAGAAGAGCTCGCGGTGAAATGCGCCGCTTCCAAAACCGGGATTAGGCCGCGACGTGAGAACGACACGTTCATCGGAGCGCCACACCAGGGTGGGCATTGACATTGAAATGAGCCTGGTTGTATCCTGTATGGGAATGGAGGGCCTCCACTTTCCCCTCCAAACATGTGCAAATTGCAGCGATCTGAATCAAGGCATCAACTGTCAAGAAGGCGCCGCAGAGCCACCCCAACACAAATCTCCGGGGATTTGGGGGTGCTTTGAGCAGCCCTGGTCGGGCCCCTCCCCAACTCTCGCCGCTTCCTGCAGGCCATTTTCTTCGGCGGCATTGATGTGTCAATCCGGGGGGAGGTCTGGCCCTTCCTGCTGCGGTATTACAGCCACGAGTCGACGTCGCAGGAGAGGGAGGCGCTGCGGGCGCAGAAGCGGAAGGAATACGCCGAGATCCAGCAGAGGAGGTGAGGGCCGCCCGCCCACCCCGCCCCGGCCGCCCAGGGGCACGTCCGCTGAGAAGGCAATTTGAGGTGCAATCCCGCATTGATAATACGTTCTGTGACCCAGACTTTCTTTGGAAAATGGGTCCCAGGCACGGAGTGATGGGCTGGGGATAAGTGCCGTCATTATCCCCAGCGCAGCTCTTTAGCTCTGTGTCAAGGTTTTAGAGTTCTTTTTCAACAGACTTAACTAGGCACTGACATCCCGCCGTGAGTGCCGGGTGGCAGTGGGGGTGGGGGGCGCCGGAGCCGGCTGCCGAGGCCTCTCTGGGCCGGGCTGACCCTGGGCTGTGCTGGGGACCCGTGGAAAGCCTCGGATACGCGCCCAGCCCCCACCCCGACCCCGGGAGTGGGGGTTGGGGGGCGGGCCCTGCCTGGAGTGTAGGCGCGGCTCGCTGAGCCCCGGGCGGGTGCCCTGCTCCGTGCCAGGCTCTCCATGACCCCTGAGGAGCACAGAGCGTTCTGGCGCAACGTGCAGTTCACCGTGGACAAGGATGTGGTTCGGACGGATCGAAGCAACCAGTTCTTCCGGGGGGAGGACAATCCGAACGTGGAGAGCATGAGGTACGCGCCACTGCCCCTCCCCACTTCGCTTCCTCATCCGCCACTCTGAGGGAGTCACCTTACCCACTCGTCTGTCTGTCCGGGAAGTCAAGGAACAGCAGCAGCAGCATCTGCTCGGTGGGGGGGCTTTCTCCCAGGCTCTACAATCAGCACCCCGGAGGCAGAGGATCATTAGCTAGTGTAGCCTACCACTGCGTCCTGTGGCCCCTCCCCAGGGTACCAGCAAGGCCTCCCACCACCTCCCTCCTCCGGGCATCCACCAAGCCTGGAGGCTCCTCCCCCGGTGGCCCTCCAGCACATAACGCCACGCAGAGCCCAAGGCTGGCATCTTTGACATTATGCTGCCGCCTGGCAAAATAACTGCACAACATTAGCAGCCCATAAAAATGTCCCCGCCAGCCCACCCTGTGTCACAGGCAGGCACCAGGAGGAACATGAGACCCACGTGCTCCCTTCCCTGCCCTGGGGGTCCGGCCTATGGGCCGCTCCTAGGCTCTGAAGACAGTCCCCAAAGCTGCCCTCTTTGCCCCGCGATCGAGGTGGAGGGGGGATCCCTGCACCCTGGGCGCCCCGCCACCAAGGGCGTGGCAAGGGCGCTGACTCCTCGGCCCTGTGTCGCCAGGAGAATCCTGCTGAACTACGCGGTCTACAACCCAGCCATCGGCTACTCCCAGGGCATGTCAGACCTGGTGGCGCCCATCCTGGCCGAGGTCCTGGACGAGTCAGACACCTTCTGGTGCTTCGTGGGCCTGATGCAGAACACCATCTTCGTCAGCTCTCCGCGGGACGAGGACATGGAGAAACAGCTGGTGAGGCTGGGGGCCCCCGTGGCCACCGAGGGCACGCCGCCTCCTGCGGGGTCGCCGTGGCCGCGTGGCCTGTGGCTGCTGCGGGTCAACAGGAGGCAGAAGAGCCAGGGTGGACACTGTCTGCGGCGCCTCTGGGAAAGGGCCGGCTCCCGGGGAGGAACACATGCTATTCCTTAGTCCCCGGATGCTGGCTGCCATCCCCCCCCCGCAGGCTGGGCTGGGCGGACGGGCCCCTCCCCGGGTGGCCTCCCCGCTCCCCGTGGAGTGAGGAAGGGGAGGCCTGTCACACCTGGCCCTGTGCTTTCCACAATGGGTCCTCAGGCGCATGGGGGCTGCTCCCTGGACGGGTCCGACGCCGTCAGGACGCCTGAGCAGGCAGGCATGGGAGGCTCCTGAAGCCACCCAGAGGCCCCCTGGGCAGTCGCCACACCCCATCTGGGGCAGCAGGCCTACCCTGCAGCCCCCAGCCAGCTCGCCCCCTCTTCCTGGCCCCCCCACCCTGCACAGCCCGGGCAGCTGTGGATGTTGGGGCGGGGAACAGACAAAGCTGTGAGGCGGGGCCGGGAGCACTCAGCAGCACCCGTGTGTTCCGGTCACTTCCGAGAGCCGGGTGGGGGGGCGCTTGGATGTGGTTTTGGCTCCCACGTCCCAGAGACCGCTCCGGTCTGGAGGCGGACAAAGACGGAAGAGAGGCAGGCGGGTCCGGCCGTCTCTGCGGCACGCGGGGTCTGCCCACACGCGGCTGCGCACAGGTTCGAGCGCTGGTACTATGCGGCGCTGTGGGACCCGACCTGCCCCGTGCAACGAGGGAAGAGCTGAGTGGAGCGCCTCGAATGCCAGGACCAAGGACCAACTGAATGGGAGCAGGGCAAAGCCGGGGATCCACAGACGGGTGGGGGGGCGGTGCCAGGATCCGGGAGGTATGGCTGGGAGGGTGCGGGGTGCCTGGGTAGGGGGGTGGGGATGTCCGACTGGGAGGCGTAGGCCACGTTTTCGGTCTTGACCCTGTGGCGGGCCAGAGGGTGCAGAGACTGGCCAGTCGGAAGCAGCGCCTACAAGGGCCAGGACCACCCCACTTGAGCGGGATGATGGGCTGCGGGTATGGGAGGGGCCCGTGAGTCACCGAGCCCTGCCCCCGACCCCCCCACCCCCGCCGCCCTCTCTCTGCATCGACTCTGTGATGTCAGGTTTCCACGGCACCTGGGGAGACAATTATGGGGTCTGACACGATGCGCCCCAGACGGGCTCATGCAGCACATGGCCCTGTGACTCATTATCTGCCGGAGATGGATTTTCTAACGGCACTGAAGTCAGCCTCCATCTCGTCCCACGTCACTGGGTGGTGACCTTAAACACAGGAATCGAGTGCCCTGGGCTTCAGAAACGCCCCCTCCCTGCTCTAAGTCAGCTCTGGAAGATGAAGGATCTTGGCGATGGGGGGGGTGCGGGGCGGTCCATGCATGATCCGCTTGCCTTCCCGGGGCGGCGGGGGGGGGGGGGGGGGGGGGGGGGGGGGGGGGGGGGGGGGGGGAGGCGGGGAGTGTCAGAAATAGCCCCCTGTGGTGGCCGCAGCCCCAGGCGGGAGCCTCCCATCCACCCCCAGGCAGCGAGCTCTGCCCCGCCCTGGGCTGGGCCTCCAGTAATGGTCTGAAATTGAGGATAAAGGAGCCAAGACAGGTGCAAATCCGATTCCAGCAGCAGATTAAAGTAAGCAGGGGCAGACACATGCCGCCCACGGAGACCTGGCGCTAGGCATGCGTGCCTCTTGGGTGCAGGGCGGGGGGCTGAGGAAGGGCCCCAGGGGAGTGGGCGCCTCGCACGGAGCCTGAGGCCTCTCCGGTCCTGGCCTCGCCCCCAGCTCTACCTGCGGGAGCTGCTGCGGCTGACACACCTGCGCTTCTACCGGCACCTGGTCTCGCTGGGCGAGGACGGCCTGCAGATGCTCTTCTGCCACCGCTGGCTCCTGCTGTGTTTCAAGCGCGAGTTTCCTGAGGCTGAGGCCCTGCGGATCTGGGAGGCCTGCTGGGCCCACTACCAGGTGAGCCAGGGCAGGCCGCTGGGCGCCGGTCCCCACCCACACCCTGCGAGGAGGTGCACCTGCTCTAGGGTCCCCTCCCCTGCAGCCCCGGCCCGCGTGACCCACACACCAGCCCTGCACTGGGCGCCGGCCGGCTGGTCCCGTGGGCCTGGCTCAGACCTGCGGCTCGCCTCCGTGACTTAAATAGGTGTGAATTGCCCGCTGACTGTGCTCATTACCACATTCTGGGGCCGAGCTCCCTGCTGCCACAGCCACTCAGTGTGAAGGACGTTGTCACCGGGGTGAGCAGGCCCCCTGCAGCCCAGGACGCCCGTGGCCCACCTGCCGGGGCCCGCCCCCGCCCGGTCCTCCTTCCTCACTCAGGATGGCTCAGGGGAAGAGCCCGAGACCCCGCGTCCCCATCAGCCCCTCCGGAGAGCCCAGGCCACACCATCCCCGTGCAGATTTCCACTTTGCGTCTGCTGTTAGCAGCACCCCTTCCGCAAAGCCCCCGAGAGCGTGTGGACCTGTCACATGGCTTTAACGCCCAAATTAGCAACAAGCCGGCGACGTTAAAGGATGGGCAAGTCTCTTTGAATCCATCAGCCTTTAAAAACAAATTGTGTTGATGCTTCGGGAGGCGGCCAGGACCCCTTCTGCAGGAGCCGGCTCTGTTCTCGCCGGCAGCTCCATCACACAAGCCTTGCAGGTGGGTGGGAGCCCGCAGCGGCCTGTGGACACCTGCGCCAGTGCACCCAGCCTTGCCGACGTTGCCGGAGGCACGTGGGGGGGGGGGGACAGCTAGTCCAAAGACACACAGTAGGTGCCCATCCGCGCCCTCCGCCCGTCTCGCCCCCGGCCCGGGTCTGACTCTGCGGCCTGCCTGGAGCCGCGTGCTTGGCGGGTAGGCTCAGGGTGAACCGTCTGCATTCATCAACGGAATCACTGGCGTAGATGGTCCGAGACACTGGATCACGTATTTTTTGTAAACCGTGTCTGCTTTGCAAGGCTTCGTACATTTCCCAGCGGACCTGCTGCCCTCCTGACATCACGTTTCGGCTGACATCACAAGTGAACTATGAGCGTTGCCCGATGGCCAGAGCCGCGTCGCCTGCTGATGGTCATCGCTGCGCTCTATCTCCGTTGGCCCGGCCCCTTGATGACATTAGTGGCCCAGAGGTGGGGAAGTGGCCCCATCATGGTAGTGGGAGTAAGGCCACTTCGTCAAGAGTGAGCGCCATGGTGGGGGGAGGCTCTTTTGAAGTGACCGCTGAGACAGAAGGGCTCTATTCTACACATTTACTACTAGCGTGGGGCAAAGGGGCTGCCCCAGGCCTCATCTTGCGAATGAACTGGGTTCTGTCCTGCTGCCCAGCCCTAGTTAGGTCACGCCTCACCTCTTCCTCCCGACCTTTCTCTCTCAGAGGAGCTGGACACCCCCCTCCTGGAACTCCGCTGTCTCCCACCCCAGCGGGAGTTCAAATAGCTGCAGAAGGAAAGTTCTGAGACAAAGCAAGTCTATTCCGGATTCGTTCAAAGGAAGGGGCCAGGCAGCCTGGGGGACGGTCTGCCCGGAGCAGGCCGGGCGCAAGGCATTTGCTGACTGTTACCTCTGCCGGAATTGTGGGCTCCGCCCGGCCGTCTAGCTGTTCCGTCCGGCTGGCTGGTCGACGTCGGGAGACTAAACACGGGCTTCCTGGTGCTCCTTCCTCTTCCTCTGCCCTTGGGAACGAGGTGGAGTCAAAGGCAGCATGCTCTCAAGGCATCCGGCGGCAGGAGAACACACAGAATGCCCCCCAGCCAAGTGCACGCCCGCCGAGTGCCGGCTTCCGGCCGCGTGCCTGGCGCTGCTGGGCAGTGGTGTGAGGGGGGCAGCAGGCGCATTGTAGCACTCCGTGGTGGCCGTCAGGAAGCTGCCTTGCTCCTCTCTGTTAGAATCTTCTCGATTTCTTAGCAACAAACCTAGGGGTCATCTCTGGGGCAAGACTTGGGGGGTTCAGCCTCGAGGCAGGGAGACACTGACCGGAGGGTGGCTGCCAGAACATTCTCGCTGGCGTGTCCCACGGCCCCAGTGGCATGTATTGTGACCCAGCCTTCTGCACGCACCTTTATGAACAGACCAGAATGGGCACAGGCCAGCCTTCAGACGAAGCCGTTCTTTGCCTCCCGGGTCGGAGGGCGTCCAGAGAGCTGCATCCGTTCCCTTGTCCTCTCACTGCAGCCCTCGGGTGTGGGTGCTGACGCTGGCCCGTGTGCAGGTGGGGAAACTGAGGACAAAAGAAGCTTGCGGCTTGCCCAGGGCCTCGTGAACCCAGACAGCCTCACCCACACCTCTGCACTCAGCCTCCACCCGGGGCCTTATCTGAACCCGACTCTCCCCCCACCCAGACGGATTACTTCCACCTTTTCATCTGCGTGGCCATCGTAGCCATTTACGGGGATGACGTCATTGAGCAGCAGCTGGCCACCGACCAGATGCTCCTGCACTTTGGAAACCTGGCCATGCACATGAACGGGGAGCTGGTTCTCAGGAAGGTGAGTGCTGCCCCCCACGTGGCCCCGCCCAGCACGCTTGCGAAGCCCCGCCCACACGCCAAACCCCGAGCCTCACTCAGCCCCCTG
Organism: Hyaena hyaena; assembly: GCF_003009895.1. Taxonomy (NCBI): domain Eukaryota; kingdom Metazoa; phylum Chordata; class Mammalia; order Carnivora; family Hyaenidae; genus Hyaena; species Hyaena hyaena. The sequence continues at coordinate 4,134,776 of NW_024080653.1, read as the reverse complement.
GAAGGCAGCCCTAGACTCCACGCAAAGGCCCCGCCCCCGCCTCGGCGAAGGCCCCGCCCCCACGCGCAGAGCCCCTCCCACGCACAAGCCCCACCCTCCCTTGGATCCAGGCCCTAACCCCACACGCTCCTGGCTCCGGAGGGGGGCGTCCCAGGGGCTCTCCCCGCCAAGGCTCCACCCACACGCCAACCGGGAGCTGCACTCAGCCCCCTGGAACGCAGGCCCCGCCCCCACGCCTTCCCTGGGCCCGCCCAAGGCCCCGCCCCCGAACGAAGGCCCCGCCCCGCCTCGGCTAAGGCCCCGCCCCCACGCGCAGGAGGTGGCGGCTCCCTGCCAAGGCGGGGCTGCGCGGGGCCGGCCCAGGCTCAGGCCCGGATACGGGAGCCTGCCCCCCACCGCGTGCACTGAACACAGTACCGGGGCCCCTCACTCACGGACTCCTGGCCCAGAGCCAGGAAGGCAGAGAGGCGCTTTGGGAGGGGCCGGAACGAAGCGGGAGACGGAGAGCTTTGCCACCCCCGTTCCCAGGCCCCTGTAGCGGTCCTCGGGGGCAGCGAGGGGGACCCGGGTCAGCGCTGCCCACCGCAGCGGGAACAGGCCCTGCAGAGGCTGCCCTGGGGAGCGCGGGGCGGACGGGGCTCCGGGGCCCCACGGTCGGGCGCTGAGCCACAGGGGTCGCCCTGCCCCGCTCCTGCCGCCCCTTCAGACCAGGGCCCCCCAGAGCCTCCGTTGCGCAGGCTGCCGCCCCGCCCACTGCGTGCCCTCTCTCCGCAGGCGCGGAGTCTGCTGCACCAGTTCCGCCTGCTGGCCCGCATCCCCTGCAGCCTCCACGACCTGTGCAGGACGTGCGGCAGCGGCATGTGGGACAGCGGCTACATACCCGCGGTGGAGTGCACCGGCCACCACCCCGGCTGGGAGAGCTGCCCCTACGGGGGCACGGCGGAGACCCCTTCGCCCCGGCCCCCCAGAGAAGGCAAGAAGGGCGCCAAGGTGCCTCGGGAAGGCTTCGGTTTCCGCAGGTAGCTCGTGCTCCCTGCGCGCCGCCGAGGCCCGGGCATGCGGGAGGGGCAGGGATGGGCATGGAGGGGACAGTAGACAAATGAGGAAAAAGAGACTTGCGGCAACAGGAAGAGAACCTTTCCGTATTCGCGACGTAAGTAGAGCCCCGGAGTGACAGAAGTTACGACCCGCCAGCTGCCCAGAGAGGAGTCAGCTCCGGAAGCGGTGGCGCCAGAATGGACGCTGTCAGCTGCCGATGCCCGCCTCGGGGGCTCCCCCAGCCCCAGCGGTGACCCCGGCAGCGCCAGGCGGTGAGAAAGGACCAGAAGGCCCGCTCCCCCGGCAGCACAGGGAACGCAGAACAGAATGGGGTCCCGTCCAGCCCTGAGACAGCTCTGCAAGCTGGACACACGTCGTCATCAGGCCCCATTTTCCGAGCGGGCCGGTCTCACTTTCCACAGCTTCAGAGCTACTATGAAGATGTCTACAAACAAAACAAAACAAAACCTGGTGGTTTCAGGATAGAGAGGGGTAGGCACAGTGGAGGGTCTGAGAAGCTGGGGGCTTTTCAGTGTCTGTTTAGACGTTTTATGCTCCTGGTATCAGCCCGAGCCTCGAGGTGTTGGACTCCCCTCCCGTGGTGGAGGGGGCTCTACGGGAGCATCTTTGACATTGTTGAAGGTCCCCGTCACCAAACACAGCGACCAGCCGGGGGCCATGTGTGCAGGCAGGATCGACAGTCTCTGAAGGAAGTGGTAGTGCGTTAAATGACCATCCAAGACAAAGGCACCGGAAAGAACTAGAAAGGCTCCCACGTCCCCGCAGGCCCTGCACAGCGTGAACGTGGGCCTCCTGTAAGCTTCGCGGGTGGTTGGGGGCAGCAGTGACCGCAGCAATGTAGCCGGCGCTCAGGACACGGTTGCCCCTTCCGGGACCTAGCGGTGGACAGGGGAGGGTGTGGGAGAGTCCCCAGCCAGCCAAAAAGCATCCGGCCATTTGCACGGGAAGGCTGCCTCTTGAGCCGTTGGAGTCGTGGAGGTGTGAATCCGTCCCCGAATCCTCCTGCACGTCCTTGAAGGGGTCATCGTGGAGACACTGAGGCTTCCTCCCGCTCTCGGCCTGCTCCCTGGGGAGCAAACTCCGCTGCTGGTGCCATGTGAAAAAGACGTGTATCCACAGGAAAGGAAGTTACCGGCCCCCTCCCTCGAAGCTTCTCGGTCCCCCATGAGCCCAGAGCCTCCCGCAGGCAAGGTGGCCAAGACTGGCATCTCCGAGTTCCCAGTGCTGTTGTCCCCAGAGCCTTCTGGGGAGACTCTCCTGGAGCCCCCACAGTCCCCAGATCCTGGGGTGCTGGCTATTTCAGCCCAGCAGCAGGGTGCAGGCTGGGTGGGGGTGGGCCTCTGGGAAGAGGGAGTTGCCTTTCTGTGTTGGCCCCCAGTCTGCTTTGAAAAAAGCTTCAGCTAAGCAGGCGCCATACCGGTTCTGCCATAGAAACCACATCCACATGAACTGGTGTATCAGTTATCCATTGCTGCAGCGGTGCTGTGTAACAAATGAGCCCCAACCCCGGCAGTCTCACACACAGCCTGAGGGTCTGCGGTTTAGGCTGGGCACTTCTGGTCTTGGCTGGGTGTGCTTGGGGAGGTTACATCCCGGTGGGGTGCTCACATGTGGACAGGTCACACCTGGCACTGCGCCGTGTCTCTCACATCCCCCACCGCCCCCTGCGAGCTAGCCCCGGTCAGGGCAAAAGTGCAGAAGCAGAAGTGCACGGGCACCTTCCCAAACCTTGGGGGAGGCCACACCTGCTGTCATCCCGTTGCCAGAGCAAGTCACACAGCCGGACCCTCCCCTTTAGTAAGAGGAGCCACGCAGGGACAGCCAGGGGCTGGGAATTCAGAGGGTGAGAAACCGGACAGTCTGCCACCGCCTCCAGGAAGTCTTGGTCCACATAACCCTGTGTGGGAGCCCTCCCATCAGGGGCATGGCTTCCCCTGTAAAGGCAGGAGGTGCCCGAGGGGACAGAGGGTGCTCCTGGGCTCACCTGTCTAGCAAAGTAGCATCTGTGCATTTTACTGAGATACTTTGTGCCTTTGGGCTGCTGTGTATGTAGGGGTGGGGAGGGGGTGCCAGGTGATCCCTTCACTTTGGAGGGTCCTGGGTGCAAACAGTCCTGCCGAATCTCCCCGCTCCGACAGCTCCCATGACCCCTTACAAGTGCCGCCCACCCTCACCCCTCACACCGCCCCCGCCTCACACCCCTGTACGCCGAGCAGGCCCCCAGTGAGACCTTCGCCTCTCAGAGCAGCCAGAGTCTCGGAAGCGGGAGACCTGGATGTGTGGAGGAAAGGCTTTCTGGAAGGTGGGGAAGGCCCGCCTTGCAGGGCTCCCTTAATCTGGATGCAATTAGAGGAAACCAGCCAAAAACCCTGCGGCAGCTGTTGCCCCGGGATTATTCCCAGCCAGCAAAAGGCATTAGGTTGATAATTCCGTCATTAGACTTCTAGCCTTCCCACCTCCGATTCGTGCAAATATGGGATAATCAGCCCGGCACGGCCGTCCTCCGTGATGCTGCTTATTTAACCCATTTTTTTAAATGACACTTAATGTTATTGGCTGGTGTGCGTGTGTGCGCATACTTAATTTCCCCACCGCTGATGCCTGTGCTGACGCCACACGCTGTCGGGGCCCCTGGGAAGAGACGGAGCCTTTGATGCGCATGTGCTGGCATGGAAGGCACTGACGGGCAAAGCAGGGGCTCGCCGGCCCCGGGGAGGGTGGCTCTCCCGGGGGAGAGGGGAAGACAGGGCCTGGGAAGACAGGGGGATGCCAGCCCCGGAGCGGGTGGGGGGGGTGCAGGCTGGTGCGATTGGAGCCTGGTTAAGTGCAGAGAACAGTGTTCTGTTCCAGAAGGCTCCAACCCAAGTCCCAGCCGGGAAGACTGGACTCACAGGTTATGGGAATTGGCGTCCCAGTGTGGGAGGGACAGGGTGGGGGCCCAGACCACCTCCTCGGGGGAGGGGGCTCTGCGATCCAGAAGGGGCAGCCCGGCTCCCTCGGCAGCCTCCGTCTGGGTGCCATCAGCAGCAGCACCTGGTCCTGATCGGCCGCATGTCAGGCAGTGTGGAGGTTTCCAAATCCTGGACCCCAAGCGTGTGTCCCTTTGATCTCTCAAAGCCCCGTGTGCAGTGAGCAGCCAGACGGGATGAAGCTTCTGGTCCCAAAACGGGCACTTCTCCCAGGCTAAGTGGCCGCGGCTGGCAGGGGGCGGGGGATGGGGTGCTCTGTGGTTTCCCCCTCGGTTTCTGTGAGGTCCCTCTTAGCTCTCCTAGCCCTTCCTTGTTTGGCAGAAGTCGCTTGGAGTGTGACTGTCCTCAAGGTGATGGGAGTCTGCTCATGGCACAGCCTCACCCCTGCGTCTGGCCTCCCCTCCCCCATAGGGAGGCTGGAGGGTGTCAGGGACCCCTGGGTTCACCCGGCAGAGAGAAGGAAGCCTATTCCAGTCTGCGTGCCCTGAATGGGAGGAAGGGAAAGGCATTCCCCCAGGAAGACCCACACTCATGCAGGGGTGTGGACTGGGCCAGGGGAGGTGGCCTACGGCCCAGGGAGGGGCCCCTCAAGCTGGACTTGCCACATCCCCAGAGCCTCGAGGGAGCCACACAGCCCAGGGTCCCATCAGCCCTGTGTGTCTAAGCCAGGTATCCCTTGGAGTGAAAACATTGTGTCTGGACGTTCCTGGCTCAAAGGGAATTGCCAGCTCATTTCCTCCAAAGTTGTGAAGCCTGAGGCCAGGGCTCCCCATAGGGGTTGAGCAGTGTTGCCTCTCTGAGCCTCAGTTTCCCCATCTGTAGAATGGGAATGATGGTACCCACCCAACCTGCCTCACCGCTGGCCGTGGGGCCCCTTCGTGTAAAAGCTGTCCTAAGGGTGATCTGCCAAGCCCCAGGGGCCCTCACCCGCCACTCAGGGAAGAGACCGCTGACCCTGGCCTTCAGCAGCCTCGCCTGAGAGCCATAGCGCATCCCCGCTCCACAGCTCTCCCTGCTTCGGGAGTCCGTGAACCTGTTCCCTCTCACATCCCCACCTTGCTGTGTGTGTGCCCAGCCGGTGGGAAACCTTTCTGTGCCTCTTCTGTAAAACACCCCATGCGCCCCCACTCCTGCCACCAAGAACAGTCAGCAGGACCCGTAGCCTCAGCAGCCCTGCGAGATGCCTGTCTACGTGGATGTGCAAGGCTCTGGCAGGGATGTGTGCTGGACACCAGGTCTCACCCGCACCCCGGGAACCCCCCGCCCCGCCCCGTGCTGGGACTCTGGTCTCCCAGGTCAGTGCTGTGGGACCAGGGGACGGCCATCCCCCGGCCTCCAGGGAGCGGGGCAGAGGTACGCGCAGCCCGCGGGCATCTGGCCCTCCAGACACATGGCGCTGACTTTCTAGGTGGGGAGATAACATTTCAGACGCGACGAGGGATCAGCCCACCCGGCCGGCGTCTTCTCTCCAGCATCTCGTTGGCGGGCGGGGTCTGCTGTTGAAGGGAAAAGAAATGTCCGTCCTTTTCAACAGATAACCATTGCGAGCACTTCTTTCTCTGTGTTTTGTTTTGTCTTGTTTTGTAAATACAGTCACCTGCCAGGCAGGCCCTGCCCCAGGCCCTGGCTGGTCACCGTGACCCCTGGTCGCAGTGGCCTCCCAGCAGTGCCGCTGGCTCTCACCGATTCCCCGGCGAAGTAAATAAAATCATATTGACGGCACACCTACGCTGGAGGCGCCTCGGGAAGGTCCGCTGGGCTGTCAGGCCGACTCGTGGCTGGATCCGGCGCTGGGCAAAGAGGGCCTCCCCGGAAGGGCGAGGGAGGCCTGCGGACGCTTCTGGGCAATTCTGAGATGGGGGAGGGGAGGGGAGGGGACGAATGGAGGGGGGCGGGGGCAGGAGGGCCAGGAGCAAAGGTGGTTCCCACGTCCACCTTGGAGGGGTCGGTGGGAGCTGGTGAGAGGCCGGGGAAGGCCTGGGGGCCCCCACAACCGGGTCCCTGAGACGGGCCCCAGCGCCTCAAAGCGCACAGGGGGCTTTACTGAGACTCAGCGGCCGCGGTTCCGACTTCAGGGAAAGCTGGAGTCTTGCATCGAAGAACTTTTTAAAGGAGGCAAAGAAGGTGAATTTGACCTTGTTGTGGGGGGCCGGGGGTGGGGCGTGGGGGCAGGGAGTTGAAAGGAGAATTCAGGCATCAGCCTCTCCCACCTCCAGCCCTGTCCTCGGAGCCCCACGGGGGCGAGGCCCCGGGCCCCCGGGGGTGCTGGGGAGGCTGGGAGGTGGGGGTGTGCTCCTGGCGCTCCTGGAGCAGGCAGTTGGGTGAGGGGCGCCCAGCCCTAAGAGCAGAGCCTTTGAACTTCAAGCTGGTTTTCCACAGTTTTGTGTCTCTGCCTGTAAGGGGCGGAGGGAGGGCAGGGGTAGAGCTCTCCCGAACGTCTACACGGCTGGGGCTTCTCGTGTGTGCGGGGTCCGCCTCACCCTCTGCTACCCAGCCTTGGCTGAGACGTCCAGCAGCCTCCTCAGCCCTTCTCTGCCTGCCGGGGTGGGGGTGCCCCTGCCTGAGGCTGGCTGCACAGGGGCCACCGGCCCAGGGAGCGGGGCAGAGGTGGTGGCGCGCGTGGCTGGCGGCTCCACTTAGAGAAACCTTTGTGCTCCCCTGAGACACGGGGAGGCCAAACCCAGCCCGGGAGCTGACGCACCAGTGACGGCCAAGTGCAGGTGGAGCCGGGAGCCCCGGGGCGGCTCGTCCTCAGGAAGGGGGGGGGGGGTCCTGCCCCTGCAGCTCAGCCCTGCCTGGGGATGAGGCCCACTGGGAGCTCCCGCCGTGGGCCGAGGACTGGCCCCACCCAGAAGGGCCTTCCGATGCGGGGCGGCTGCCGGCTCCCTGGGTCCGGGCCAACCGGGATGCGCACAGCACGGGAAGATGTTTGCCGTCGCTCTGCTCCCGTCCCCCCCCCCCCAAGTGACACAGGGACGTGCCGCCGGCTGGGCCAGATGCCTCAGGGGCGGCCCCGGAAAGGCCCAGCCCTCTGCTTTCCTGCGGTCCTGAGGACCCTGCCTGGGAGCGAGTGGCCCGTCTGCTGCCGTGTGGACAGGCCGTCCGCGCCCCTCAGTGTTTCTACCTCTGCTGGTGACGGAGGGCGTGATGCTCCTGGGGGCCTTGCTCACCTCAAAGCGAGGGAGCATGCTGTGGGGAGGCCCCGTGGACCTGCCCCGGGGCCCCAACCAGAGGCCGACAGGCCCCTGGGCTTCTGGGACAGGCACGCATTTACCCCGCCAGGCCCCTCAGATGTGCACACGCTGAGTCTGAGCGGCCTCCCTGCCCCCGCCCCGCCCCCCTCCACGGGTGTGACTCCAGAGCCTCGGGTGAGCAAGCAAGTCCCTTTCCTCCATCAGGTGGGATCCCACCAGGAGCCCCCGGGACCCAGTTCAAGTTCAGTTACTGGTGTCTGTCCTTCCCTGTCCACCCACCCACCCACCTAAAGACGTTCGGAGAGCAGGGATGGGGGGGGCCCGGTGCCGCCTATGCAGGCGCTTCCTGCTCCTGGCCCTTCGCTGCCACTGACTTGCCCTGTGTCCAAGCCTGGGAGGCCTGGCTCTGTCCTGTGGCCGCGGCCCCCGAGCCGGCACACCTGCGTCTCTGTCCCCATCCTGTCCCAGGGAGGGGAAGCCTCCAGACCAATGTCCCCTCCACTCCACACACACGGAGCGCCCCCCAGCAGCCCTATGCTCCCCCTCACCTCTGGGAGCACCGGCCTTCAGGACGGACCTCCCCCCGCCCCCAGGCCGGCCACAGGCCCTTCCCACCGCCCAGCATAAATCTCCTGGCGATGAAGGGGCCGCAGGCTTGTGGAGAAAAGGGCAGGGAGAACAGAGCACAGTTGTCCTTCCGCGTCATCGACCGCGCAAGTGACCTCGCTATTGAAGGGCGTGCGTGTGAGCCTCGCCTGTGGGCACAGGTCCCCCAGCCTGTCCACCTTCTCACAGCCATCTGGGGGGGCCCAGGCCTGCCTGGGCAGGTTCATGCCCTCTGCAGACCCGAGGACACCCCTCCCCGCATTAGTCTCGGGGGCCACACCCAGGTTTGGCACCAGGACAGCCCACTCCTCATCCGCTCCCTCCTCTCCCTGTCACAGGAGACAGCCCAGATCTCTGGGCTCCTGGGGCGTGTACTGTAATGTAGACAGAGTGGCTTGAAAATAGGCCACTCAGTCTCCGTGTATGATAATACATCTGCCTTGATAGGTCAGATGCCACCCGGCTCTTCCATCAGCGATCTGACACTGAACAAAAGAGGGCAGTTTATATGTTGAATCGTTGGAGAGCATGCCTTAATGATTTTCTAAGCCGATATTTGGATGCTGGGTTTAGGATGCTGCAACAGAGGTAAAGAGCCATGGCTGGGCACAGCAGCCCCTCAGGGGGCAGAAGCAGGTTCCAACCCCCTCCCCCCAATAACGAGAGACACATGCAATGCAACAAAATGGGAAGCCTTCGCCAAGGACCAGCCATGAAGCTTACTGATAAAGTTCATGGATAGCTAGCTGTGACTAAGCACAATAAAAAAGACACTGAGGGTCCTAGTGGCTACAAGTTAAGGATGAGTGAGCCGTGGTCTGGCAGTTTTAAATCTAACAGCAGGGGCGCCTGAGTGGCTCAGTCAGTTAAGCGTCTGACTCTTGGTTTCTGCTCAGGTCGTGATCTCGTGGTTCGTGGGTTCGAGCCCCGAGTCAGGCTCTGTGCTGACAGCGTGGAGCCTGCTTGGGCTCCTTTCTGTCTCTCTGTCTCTGTCTCTCTTTTTCCCTCTCTCTCAAAATAAATAAACTTAGGGAAAAAAGATAATTAAAATCGAACAGTAAACCACAGCACAGCACTGGACAAGGGCCAGTAAATCCTGGGGCGGGAGAGCAGAGCTCTGGACGGGGCTCACTGGAGAACGGTGGTCAGTGTCCCGACACCAGCTACACGGTGACAGGGAGAAAATCCCGGAGGGAGGGGTACCCTACGTGACCTCTCAGAAGGGCGAAGGAGAGGGCCCTGTTCGAAGCAAAGACTGAAGGAGAATAGATGTTTTCCCAGGTGTATGAATTAGTGAAGTGAATGTCTGTTTGCCATTCTGTACTTTTCTGGATGAAGGCCTTAGGGGTCACGAGAGGTGCTGCCAAGGGGCCGGGCATCGGAAGAGCCCCCTCCAGTGGCTCACCCCTCGGTGCCCCACCTGCCCTGCCTTTGGGAACTGTGTGGACCCCCGCCTGCAGCTCAGCGCTGGGGCGGGGTGGGGGGTGCCTGGCCCTCACGGGCTCCTCGCTTCACAGGCATACGGTGCAGGATGGAGAGACAGGCTGGAGAGCCCCGACTTTCCGTATGGGCTCAGCGGGAAGCCGGCTCTCTGATACACGCTCCCCGTTTCCTTCTGCAGAAGGAAACCCAAGCGTCCTTGACAAAGAAGTAGCTGAGACTAAAAATCCAACCAGGAGAATGGATTGTGGGGGGGGGTGGGGGGTGGAGATGGGATTACCCGCGATGACACCCCTCCCCCTCCCCCACCCCCCCCCACAGGGCAGTTTCCAGGCATCTGGCCCCACCTTCCGTTCTGCCCACCTAGGGCAAAAAGTGCCAGCGACCCCAGGCCTCCGGGAGAATCCCACCCACCTACCCAAATACCACAGTCGGTCCCCCACTTCCAGACACGTTCTTCATACATTCCCTCAGTTTTCTGATAAATCTCTAGGTGCTGTGAAACGATAAATTGATTTATTTATACATATATATTTTTAAAAATTTTAATGTTTATTTATTTTTGAGAGAGAGACAGAGCGTGAGTGGGGGAGGGGCAGAGAGAGGGAGACACAGAATCCAAAGCAGGCTCTGAGCTGTCCCCACGTCTCTGCGGGGCTCAAACCCACGAACCGTGAGATCATGACCTGAGCCGAAGTCGGACACTTAACCAACTAAGCCACCCAGGCGCCCCTACTTTTTATTTGAGAAAGAGAGAGAGCACGTGAGCGAGCGAGAGAGTGGGAGAGAGAGACTCTTAAGCAGGCTCTACACAGCACAGAGCCCGACGCAAGCCTCGATCCCACATCCCTGAGATCGTGACCTGAGCAGAAATCAAGTTTCGTGCATTCAACCGACTGAGCCAGGCGGGTGCCCCTGAAATGATTAATTTAGATGGACATTTCCCTCCTTCTTGGTCTCGCTGCTCAGCTGGGCTGCATGGCCACAGGAGAGCCAGCCTGTAGGGGCTGTAGGTCTGAGCCAGGCAGACGGACGGCGGTGACACCTTGCAGGTCACACAGCCTGGAGCAGGGTGGGAGGTGTCCCGGGTGGAGGTATGTCCGGGGAGCTAGACTACACCGCAGGGGGTTGAGACAAAGAAAGGAACATTTTGCCTGGGATGCGCACCTCGTGGCTACAGAGGGGGTGGGGCCCTTCAGGGTAGGTGAGACCCACGTTAGTGCAGGTAGGAAGAAGTGCCCCAGCCTGGGGGTATCTTCAGATGCCCGCCGGCAGGACAGCTCAGCGAGGCTGGACTGGGTCCCCCTCACTTCTGGGCTGCAGCTCCCCTCTCCCTTTCCGGAGCCTTCCACATCACCCCTCCCCCATGAAAGAGTCTGCAGATTTAAAAGCCTTACCGGTAGGCTCACTGGGCCAGACTGCAGCCTCCGGGGCAGCCCCAAACAGGTCCTGGGGCCACGGAAAGGCGGGGGGCTTCCAGCCTGAAACGCGGTTATTGGTTCCCCGCACAGACCCTGACCCACATCGCGTGCCTGAAACCGGCCTGCAACGCCAAGGTCTGCTTGTAGAGTGGGCTCCTGGGCCCCCACAGCCTGCTCAATGACCGTGTCCATCGGAAGGGACACCCTCCAGAAAGAATCCCACAGACCCCTGTGGCTTAGCCCCAGACACGGACAGGCACCCAAGAGACCGCGGGGGGGGGGCGCCAGACAGGACGGGGACCCCCATAGGGTGTTTGCTTTTCTAGAAAGCAAGTTCCAAAGCCTCCCTCACCTCCACCAGCTCTGCTGGTCCTGAGGGATCCAGGCAGAGCCGGCTGTGGGATTCGGCAACGCGGTCACCTCTCTGCAGAGCCTGGGCTTCTCACCAGGTGTTGCTCTCGTGGGAGGGAGGCGGGCGGGTGGGTGGGTGGGCGCTCACGTCCCTGCCTCGGCCCACTGACCTCAGGGAGCCCCGCACCCACTCCAGGCCTCCAGAGCCGGGGCCCCTGCGCTGCGAGCCGCACCAGGCCTGGGGCAGAGGAGGCACGTGTGGGCACAGTGGGGCCACTCGGCCTCAAAACTAATCCTCCGCACGAATTCCCGTTTCCCCGGGAAGAGGACCACGCTTTCAGCTCCATCACGTTTTCTGCAGAAGGGGCTTTGTTCGGTTTCTTTTGATTTCACACCCAGCAGCCTTTTCTCCGCGTGGGGATCCCCGCCTACGCGCCAGGCTGGCCGGTGTGCATCGGGGCTGCCGTCCCCCAAGCGTGGGGCAGGGAGGGGCACCGAGGGAGGGAGGGGACTCAGGGGTGGGGGAGGGAAGAGGCGGGAGGGGGAGGGGGGAGGAGAGGAGGCCCCCATCCCCCCAACCTGTTCCCCCCACCCCTGGCCCACTGATCTAATCATATCAGGTGTGCTCCAGATAAATATTAATAACCCGGTGACCAAGGGGATTTGGGAGAATCTAATTAAAAGGACACTGTGCGAGCCGGCCGCCTTGCCAAAGAATCGTTCGCAGGGAAACCCAGGGGCCGGGTGAAGAAAACACGCTGAGCACCCCCAGCGGGGTCGGGGGGGCCTTGAAAGGAAGATGCAGCTTGGCCCTTCCTCAGTGCCGCACGTGCTGGAGAGTTCTGCCCGCGGACGGCCCCCAGCCCACCCGCCAAGGGCAGCGGAGCGCAGGACAGACCCAGCCCCGAGCAGGACAGCTGGACGGGTGCCTCGGCCCAGGGCCCTGGGGTTCAGCCCCGGCATCCCTCTCGGGCACCAGCCCCGGGGCCCAGCCTCGTTGGGTACCTCGCTCCCCAGGGACGCCTTCCTCCCCGCCCACTCGGCCTTCCCCTTGGTCTCTGTCTGTGCCCAGCTGACGCTCTCTTTGCAAAAACCAAACTTTCACGTCCCCCCTCCCCCCCGCCCTCCTCTGGAGGCAGAGAAGAGGGCATCTCAGGCCTCCCTGGTGCCTGGAGTTCCCTGCGGGCCTGGGGGGCCGCTCAGCAATGCCGCAGCCCTGACCTCCCCGCAGCCCGGAGCTGCCCCAGCCACGGCCCCCGAGCCCGGCCCACGCGGCAGCACCCCTTGTCACAGGGACTCACGGCTCCCGGGCCCCTTTCTCTTGAAGTCAAGATTTTGGGGCGCCCCTGGCGTGAGCTAATGGTGCCCTCTGGCCTTGGTCGACCCGGCTCGGTCCGGCTGGAGCAGGAGCCCAGCACAGGGCAGCCGTGGGCCCTCCTGGGGCCCCTCCTCCGTCCAGCCGCCCAGCCCCACGCTCACCCGGGCCCGGCCCCCAGCCCTGGCCAGGCGGGCACCTCGGCTTCAGATCTAGACAACAGCAGCTTTCCTCTGTGTCTGCAGTAGCTGGGCCTCTGTCCAGGCCCCGCGGCCCCGGACTCCATCCGCAAGAGAAGCACCCGTGAGGGTGGGGCGCTGCTGACCCGTCCCCCTGGCCGTGACCCGGAGCCTTCCTCGGGGAGGCCGGGACGAGAAGGGGGCTGTTCCTCTAGTCCCGCTCCAGCCATGTCCTGTCATCTGGAATACCCCCCACGATGGAGAACTCACCACCTGCCGGCAGAACCTATTTGATGGGACACACGGAACCCAGCGCAGACCAGGCAGGCCTGGGGAGGGGGCTAGCCAGTGCCAGGACCCCAGCATTCATGCCTTTCCATCCATCACGGCACTCAATACTCACAGCAGCCAGATGGGGGCGGTGCTGGTTTTACCTATTTCGTAGAGAGGGAAACAGAGAGGTTAAGTAATTGGCCCAAGGTCACCCAGTCAGGAGGTAACAGAGCCAGGACCAGTGCCCAGTATTTCCCATTCTTCTTTCCCAATGCTTGGACTGTCTTCCCCAAGGGAGGGGACGCTGTGAGTGCTGTCCAGGCAGCATCGTGAGCCTCCGGTTTAGCTAACTCTGAGCGGAGCGGCCCATTCTCTCCCGGGGTCCTCCCTCATGCCTACACAGGGAGTGAGCGGCCGGCCACGCACACTGATCTTGGGTGTGGTGTCGTGAGGCCTCCCTGTCTCTACACCTTTGTCTGTGACAGCGTGGGGCACCTCTGTCACACACACAGCCAGAGGACCGAAGCTCCCTCCCCCTGCCCCCTGGAGGGGCTCACCTGGCCCTGTTTCCTCCCCTGGGACCACAGCCCCAGGCAGGGAGAAGCCGGGGACCACACTCCAGGCCGAGGGCACCGACAGCTGCCCCAGAAGCCACCCCCAGAGCTGCGGGCCCGGCAGACTCTCCCACACGTGGGCTCGGAGTCTGTGGGCAGAGGGACGCAGCCAGAGGTGGATGCATCACTGGGCTGCGTCCTGGGGAGGGGGGGAGGGAGGCAGGGGCCTGGCCCCAAGGGGCGGCTCTGGGATGGAAGGGGGTGCCATCAGCTTCAGAGTCCCCCTTACGGAAGGGAGAGGGGGCCCTGAGAGAAGGGAAGCGAGGACTGGCCCACTGCGAGCCCGGCGGGTGCCAGGGGACAGACATGGGGACAGGGCGGGGCTGTGTGGCCATTCTAAAGGAACGGAGGTGATGCCTCACGCCTGCCTTGCTGTGGGGGTGCCTTGGGGGTGGGAGCGCAAGCTTGGGCTCCATCCCAGGCCCCCAGGGTAGATCCACAGCTCTAAAATGGGGCCCTAGCGCCCTGCCCTCAGACAGTAGTAGGCGCCTGTTGTATGCCAAACTCCTAGGCCAGGTAAAGGATGTGTTTTCAGACAAGAAGGGAGGGTGAGGGGCGCTGCTCACCCGCATCCCCGAGGAAGAGGGTCACCGGTCTGGAGCCAGCAGGGCAGGCTGTTCGCACCCCCACACCCCCCCTTCACTCCCCCTACACAGGGCCGCCCCCGGGCCCTGCTGTCTCAGGACGCAGTCGAGTCCACTGCGTCACTGCATGGGCCCAGCAAGGGGGGAGACCCGGGCTGCCTGACGGATGCTCGTCACAGAAACCACCCCGGAATACACAGGAAGCCTGACAAGCTCTGCTGGTGGTGGGAGGGCCCCGAGGGAGGAGCGTTTGACCTGGGGCGGCAGTGAGCGAGGCTCAGCTTCCGGTCCTGCATCCCGTGGGGCCGCGGGGCTGGCTGCCAGGATCGCCTCTCCCCCCCATCAGAACCGAGGCCTGCACCCCTGCCTTAAAGGGGTCCCGCATCCCAGGTACCAGGAGTCCGGTCCAGGGCTGCACACGGAAAGGGCGGCCATGCCCAGGGCGGGTCTCTGGCTCTGCGGGGCCTGGCTCTGGCCAGACATGAGAACCACCTGGAGGCTTTTTTTTTTTTTAATTTTTTTTTAAATGTTTTATTTATTTCTAGGAGAGAGAGAGAGACAGCGTGAGCAGGGGAGGGTCAGAGAGAGGGAGTCACAGACTGAAACAGGCTCCAGGCTCCGAGCTGGCAGTCAGCACAGAGCCCGACATGGGGCTCGAAGCCACGAACCGCGAGATCATGACCTAAGCGAAAGCCGGACGCTTAACTGACTGAGCCACCCAGGCGCCCCTAACCTGGAGGCTTTTAAAAACCGGGATCAAGGCACCTGGGGGCTCAGTCAGCTAAGCATCCGACTTCAGCTCAGGCCATGATCTCGAAGTCTTTGAGTTCGAGCCCCACATCAGGCTCTGTGCCAACAGCTCGGAGCCTGGAGCTGCTTCGGATTCTGTGTCTCCCTCTCTTTCTGCCCCTTCCCTGCTCATGCTCCGTCTCTCCCTCTCTCTCTCTCTCTCAAAATTACATAAACATTTTTTTAAAAAATGGGACTCCTGGGTGGCTCAGTGAGTTAAACATTCAACTCTTGATTTCAGCTCAGATCATGACCTCATGGTCATCGAGCCCCTTGTCGGGCTCTGTGCTGACAGCCTCTCTCTGCCCCTCCCCTGCTTTCTCTCTCTCAAAATAAATAAATAAAATTTAAAAATTTAAAAAACTGTAAAACTGGCGGTGCCTGCAAAGTACTGCGTAGGGAACAGTGATATTACAATAGCATCATGTGGTGACAGATGGTGACCTCGTGGTGAACACAGCATCACATACAGACTTGTCCAGTCACTATGTCCCTCACCTGAAACTAATGTAGCCTTGTGTGTCGACCATAGTTCAATTTAAAACGGGGGGGGGGGGGAACCGGGGTCCCTGGACCTCTACCAGATATGCAGGGAAACAGGGTGGGGCCTGTGTGGCTGAAGGTCCCCTGGAACCTCAGAGTAGGCGCGCAGCCCCTCCTCCCATGGTGCACCTGCTGAAGCCCGGTGCACCCCTTCCCTTCCGGGCCTCCCACCCCGCCTCCGGCTGACCTCCAAGGCCTAGGTACCTGAGGAAAGGCTTCAGCATCCAGCGCCGGGGTGCTCGAGGGGACATAGGGAGGTACCCGCCCTCCCCCTGGGGGAGGCCCTGGCAGGAGCGTCAGACGCTTGGGGCACCGTAGGGCCCTTCCCCTTGCTTTTATATTCGGGAAGCCACAGAAGTAGAACCTTCCGGCATCTGCAAGCTTAGAACCAGGCCGATTCGCGAACCCGCTGCTTTTCTGCAGTGCTGAGCTGGTGGCCAGCGCTGGAGAGTCCGCAGCAGCCCCCAGCCCAGACCTATCAGACCCGCCCTGCCCGCCCCGCCCCTTCTGCCCACCGAGCCAGGCTCCCTCCTGGACCGGGCGAAGCAAGGGCAACCTGAGCGGCCCTCGCCTGTGCTCAGCAGAACCCGGCCGGGCTCAAGGCCCAGCTCCGCCGTCGCTGCATGGTCCCCAACGGGAGTGGCCCCTCCTCTTCTCCTCTGTGGACACCCCTCCCCCCCCCCCCACCGCCCTGCAGCTCCAGCCAGGTCTACGTGAAGAGCAGTGCAGAGGAAGGCTGGGTACCGGGTGGGGCACGGATGCGGAGGCCATACCCCGTGGAGCTCCCAGAGCGGGCTCTTCCTGAGGCAACATGAACTCCCCTGATGGGGACTTCGACTCAGCCGTGAGCCCACAGCTCGGGGGGGGCTTGCATTTGAACCCTGAATCCCTGCGTCTTCCGCTGTGGGCAGGAACTCATCAGGAGGTGTCTGCAACCTGAGTGCGGCCACTAGGCCTCCGTCTGGTTCTGCCTCCCGCAGCCGACGGCCCTGCCCGCGCCCGCCGCACCCGGCCCCACGCCCAGAGCCGAGCCGGCCCGCCACAGCGCCATGGTATTTGCTGGATAGCAAATTAATAAACAAGGGCCCCTCCCTGGTGGTCAGCAAATGTCATCGGAATGAAAGGCGTCACTACCCACAGGGACGCATGTCAGAGTACACAGACCATAAAAGAGGCCGCTACCAGGGCCGATGGGGCTGATACGATGAGGTCGGAGCCCACGGGGCAGATGGGAGCGGCTCGAGGACGTTCGCCCTGCTCTCTGCACTCCGAGCACCGTGGCACGTTTTGCTCCCATCCACGGCTTCTCCCTCGCTGTGCGACCTTGGCCAAGTCACCGAGCCTCTCTGAGCCTCACTTCGCTCAACAGTGCGGATGCTCCCAGCACCCACCTTCAACACTCGCCCCAGGAACTAAGTGAGAAGCACGAGGTAACGCGGAAAGCACGTCCCACGCGCCTGGCCTGTTGGAAGCCCTGACGCTGCAGCCACGTGACCCGTGTCGGCCTCCCATGGGGAGCCGGGGGGGGGGGGAGGCTCGGTGCCTGCCCCACGGCAGGGCGCAAGAGAAAGACCCAGAGGAGACTGCACCGGCGGCCCCCTCTCCGTCCCTCTAGTCCCTCGCCACACCCTGCAGCCAGGCCGTCCCTGGACCATTTCGAAGATGAGCAAATGGAGGCAGCGAGTGGGGGAGCACGCTGGCGTAACTGAGCCTGGCTATGGCCAGAGCACTGTGACTGTGGCCGTTTGGTCTCGGCGGGCCGGCGGGGACGGTGGTGTCCCTGGAGCGCCACAGAGGGATTTGATAAAGGGGCCTTGGGTGTCCAGGCCACCGTGGTTACTCCGTACGGTGAGGGGCTTCGACTACAGTGAAATCTTTCTGGGCCCTAAACGTGGCGGGGACCCAGCCACACGCTGGCAGCGGCCCCTCCCAGTGCCACACAGGGGAAGGCTATTACTGTCCCCATTTTCTGGATCAGGAGACGGAGGCACAGGGAGGTTACGTGACCTCCCTGAGGGTGACTCTGACCGGGACGAGACCCCACGGTCCTCGCCATCCTTCCTTCAGCGCTCCAGGTTGCCAGTGCCATCAGGAGGGTAGCAGCTCGGGGATGGGCACCCCGGGAAAGATTGGCCCAGCTCGGGTCCCACACGCTGGGGAGGGGTGGCCCCCACCAGGGAGCACGGAGGTGCGGGGAGGGAACCCGGCCTGGGCCCCACCGACACCGTCAGGCGATGTCCAAGGGGGAGAATGCAGGAAGCAAGGAGCCCAGGCGCGGTGATCTTCGCTGCAAACCAGACCCGGAGGGAGTCCCAGGACAGACTGGAGGCAGCGTGAGATGATGAGCAAACGGACACACAGCTGCGGCTCAGATCCAAGCACCTTGTCGCCGTCTGCGAGCCTCAGTTTCCCTGCCCAGCCAACTGGGAGGAGTGAGCCCCTCCCGCACAGGGTGGGCGTGACGAGCAGGTACGATGGTGGAGGCAGGCGCACCAGTTGCACGGGGCCTGGTCTGAACAGGCCCGCGGGGCCCCCGCTGCTGGAGAACGCGGACGGAGCCCACCAGCAGGAAGCGGCTTCGATGTCCCGGCGCCCAGGGAAGCGAGGGGAGGTGGGGAGGGGGCCCTGAGCCAGGCCCCCCCCTTCCCAGGAGGCCTGTGACTATGGTCACGAGGGACACTGCCAAGGGGCTGGCCAGCCTTGACGCCCGGCGGAGGCCCCGGGGCGCCTGAAGGGCTGCTCCCTGAGCGCTGTGCTTGGCTATCTCTCGACCTTGAACTTTCTATTCTGTTCTGCAATCAGCTCAGAAAGCGGCATTTCTAGACTCTCTTCTTATCACCGGGAAACTTCTAACACAACAATACTTCATTGTACTGCTCTCCTGGGTGCGGCTAAATTCCTGGACCCCCACACACACCTCCTGGGTTTTTTTGTGGGTCTTTTTTTTGGTAGCTTTGGAACTATAATGATCCCATTGTGATTGGCCTGTTAGGTGACAGCGTGACCCTTGAGTTTGGAAGCATGAAAGGGGGGGGGCTGGGGAGAAGGGGCAGCGGAGGAGGGAAGGGGGCCCGGAGCCAACCAGGGAGACCATCAAGGGAGCCCCCAGTGGGGGACTTCGCCTCAGTCACGGGGAGACACCGCCCCCTACTAATATGTAGTTCTTTGTCAAAACGCTGATGTTGTTTGGTTTGGTTTTCAGCTATGGAGAAATGAAATCGGGTTATAATTTTCACCTCTTCCCCGAGGCCAGTAAGACTCAAGGGCCAGGTAGGGCTGATAGGGGTTAATCCGAATGTGGAGAAATAGGCTGTCAGCTGTGTATCCCGGGGTGGGGAGTGAGCCAGAGTCGGGGCCAGGACGGGCCCGCCCCTGGCCGGGGCAGCCCTGTGACTCTGGGCACGCCCGGGGCTCAAGGGCTGTAAGCAGGACAGGTGAGGAGCCCTGCTGGCCGGGGGAGCCCTCGGTCCACGTGTGGGTGCCGGCCGCCGGCATGAGTCCCCGGACAGGGCCTCCGGCTCCTGCTCCGGGTCACCAGCCTGGGCCCCCCGCTTCGAGAAGGCCCCGCCCAGAGCTCTGGATGCCACCTGCCACCACTGTCCCCTTAGCCCAGGGGACTTCCTGCCTTACCCGGGCTCCCGAGAAAACCCCAAGAGGCTTTTCTTAGAATGTTCAGCAGCCACTGCACATTTGGGACTTGGCGGGGGCCCCGGTGGCCGGAACGGGGAAGCAGATCAGGTTGCGAGGCCTGGAGGCCTGGCGCGCTGGCGGGGAGGCTGGCGGGGCCGGAGTGGTGACAGGCGTGGACGCCGGCACCTGCCGCTTGGCGAGGGCCTGCCGCGGGCCTCCTTCCCGGCTGCTCCTTGGGACCTCTGTCTGCAAGGCGGCCCCTCCCACACGACGACCCTTCCGTCCCCGGCCAGTCTGGGTAAATGGGGACACAGTTTATCTGCTCTGGACACCGTGCCTTGGACGGAACGGAGACTCAAGAATGGCTGGCATCACCACTGTTAGAAAAACAAATACACTGGTATTTGCCGTCTTCTGGGCATTTCCCCACCTTCTCCCAGCTCAGCCTTCCCTACGTGGTCCTCTGTCAGGGGGAAGGGAGACACGTACAGGGCTCCCCAGCTGCGCTACTGACGGCCCCCAGGCTCAGGGCCACCAGCGTGCGCAAGCAAGGTCACAGGGCCCACCCAGCCATCCGGTGGGGTCCCCCGCTGCGTGGCGCAGGGACCCCCAGGTCCCAAACTGTATTTCTGCCCTGAGACCCCTTCTCCCCGAAGACAGGGCCTCTCCAAGGCTCATGGAACAAAACTTGGATATCAGAAGATGGCTCAGTGTCATGGTCCTGAGTGGCAGGGTGGCCCTGCCCAGCAGGGGCCTTGGGGAGTTTAGGCTCCTGATGGATATGGCCTTGGAGGGCAGCAGGGCCGTCAGGCGGGGAGGGGCCCACAGCAAGGACGGAGGCCCCTGGATGGGGGCTGGGAGCAGCCTGCAGCTGTGTGCTGATCTGTCCTGGACAAGGCGGGGATGTTTAACCCAAGAAAGAACTTTCCAGTAAAGCTGTCCTGTGGGGAAGCCGTGAGCTCTGTCATTATGTAGAGCAGGGCAGCCCGGAGTGGGTGCTGGTTGCCATGTTTGGGGGTCTCTGAAGCCTTGAGGAGAGGCCAAAGGTCCCAGAGCTCAGCTCAGACCTGGGGGGGGCGATGGGGAAGGGGGAGGGAGGGGGTGCAGGGCAAGGCGCAGCCAGGGCCCCAGGAGAAGCTGGAAATGCATGTGTGTGGGTCCCGTCTCTTCCTCCCCCAGGACAGCAGCAGCAGGCCACCTCTGTGGGATGCACAGAGGGCCCACAGGTCACCCAGCCTCTTGCTAAATAAGTGGCAGAAAATTCCAAGACATTTTTTAGAAATAATGTACTGAAGTTCACATAACATAAAATCAATCATTTTCAATTGTACAGCTCAGTGGCGTTTAGCACATCTGCAGCGTTGTACAACCAACCCCTCGGCCCCATTCCAGAACATTCTCAGGCCCTCAGAAGGAAACCTTGTGGCCATGAAGCAGTATCTCTTCAGTCCCCTCCCCACAAACAAACAGCAATCTGTCTCCAGCACCTGTGAATTGGCCTTTTCTGCATAGTTCATATCCTAAGCCAGTTTTTAAATTTTTTAAATGTTGATTTATTTTTGAGACAGAGACAGAATGTGAGTGGGGGAGGGGCAGAGAGAGAGGGAGACACAGAATCAGAAGCCAAGTCCAGGCTCTGAGCTGGCGGCACAGAGCCCAACATGGGGCTTAAATCCACGAACTGTGAGATCATGACCTGAGCCAAAGTCGGATGCCTATCTGACTGAGCCCCCCAGGCTTCCCCCTAAGCCTGTTTCTAAAAAGGGAGAAGCGGAGAGTTGGGCCCCGGCCCCAGGTTCCCAGCCGTGTGGGCTGCGGCCCGCTGCTAAGTGTCCCTGCGTCGGCTTCCTCATCTGACGGTGCCGTCAGGGAGACAGAGGCGTCACCTACGAAGTGCGCTGAGTGCCGGGTCTGCCTAGAAGCCTTGGTGCGTGTCGGCTGCTGTTGCTGTGGGCATCCGACGTCAGGGTGACGGGGACAAGGACAGCCTAGAGCAGCAGACCTGCTCTCCACTGGGCACTGGGGACGCACGCAACCCCGGGCAGGCCACATGCCTGTTCCCAGTCTGCACCTGCCCCTTCCTACCTCCGTGACACCGGGCCTCAGTCTCCCCATGTGGAATGGGAAAGCAGACCTCACAGTGTTGGAGGGGAGGGGCCTTGGCATCATCCTGAGGGCGGGGGCGCTCGGGAAGGGATATTCTGCCCGCGAGCAGGGATGCTACGGGGACCGGGGGGACCTCAACAGGAGAGGCCTGGTGGGGATGACAAGGGGCAGGTGCCCAAGGTCACAGCAAAGCGGGGCTGAGGGAGAGCAGCCAGGCCTGAGAGCAGGCAGGCAGGGCCCCCGCTCCTCTGGCCTGCGGAGCCTTTGAACAAGTGGCTGGATGCTTCCTGTCCTGGCTTCCCTCGCGGGCGATCCATCAGCTCGGCTGTTACTGTCCAGAGTCGGCGAGTGGCCATAAATGCGCCCGCCCCCCCCACCCCCGCAAGCGGCCCAGGTTTTATGTTGTAAGAACACTGTGGGGCGTCTCAAACACACCGCTAATGACAGGCATCATGAAGCAATAAAAGTGATGGGGCTGGTGGGAGGGGGCTGGCGGGAAGGGCGGGGGCCACCGGTCCCCAGCTCCCCCGGCGGTGGCGGCAGGAGCTCTCCGAGAATTGATTAGTCTTGGACGTGCTGACCTTTTTGTTCTTGAAAAATTGCTTTTGAGCAGCTGAGGCAATAAAAGTAAATTGATTCAGAGAGAACGGAGGATGAAATTTGCGTTAGGCGGGGAGGGGCGGATAAACGTCCCGTGATGTCAGCACTCGCCCCCACCCCACCCCCAGTCCCTGGGCAACAGGAGGCCAGGACCCCGCGAAGCCAAGGCCGGTGGTGGCGCTGGAGGCAGAGCAGGCGGGGCCTCGCCAAATGTTCAAGCACAGAAACGAAACTGATAGCGGACAGGAGGGGGACAGAGATGAGATACAGTGAGGTGGGGTGGGGGAGGGGAAGGGGGAGGAAATGAGGAAAACAGGGAGGGGGCAGCGTGGGGGGCTACTGGGGAACACACCAGAAGGCAATGAAGACCAAAGAAAGGCTGGGAAAGGAGGAGGGGCTGAGCTTGGCAGGGGCTTTCTTGGCCACCCAGCCCTGCCACCCCGCAAAGCCTTATTTTTGTCTCCGTTTCATAGACTGAGGAAACTGAGGCCCAGGGAGGCCAGGTCACCTGCTCAAGGTCAGCCAGCTGAGATGTGATAAGGCCCAGCTGAGCCGCTCTGAAGCCAGACCTGTTATCGAGTCACTGTCAGCCCCCCCTCCCCCTTGGGAAGCTGGCCTAGACCTAACAAGCCCCCAGACTCCGGGTGGTCACCCTGCATCTGGAAGTGGAGGCTCGGAGAGATAAGCATGTGGGCCAAGGCTGCCTGGTGGGGGTGGGCTCGATGTCTGGCCGTCTTGGCCTGGGCTTCCGGCCCGGAGGCTGGAGCCAGAGCCTTGGGAAAATGACAGGCGCCCAGGGTGCGCCCAAGAACCCGGCCACCACTGGTGGGGACAGGGTATGTGGTATTTCATCCCTGCAGCGGCCAAAGTCCCCTCCACCAGGTCCCCCTCCGGAGGCTCTCCAAGTTCATGGGCCACACTTGCTGATCTGGATTGAGATTAGGGTCTGGACTGGGGGTGGAGGAGGGGGCGGGTGGGGAGAGATGTTGGAATCCCATGACTGTGGGTTGGAGTGTGTGGCGGCGATGGTGCGTAAGCACCAAGTCAGGCCGGTGCAGGCAGAGACCAGTGCTGCACCCCAAGGGGAGAGAAGCCCAAGCCCTGCCAGGGCTCTGTGGGTGACCCTGGGGCCTCAGGAGACGGGTCCCCCATGCTGTCCTCTGCCCCCAAAGACCCCAGGCGGGCCAGTCCTGAGTTGGACATCACCTGGATGCCACTCCCTGACAGGACTCTGCCACCCACGGGCACTGCACGCTGCTGCCCACACCCACACCGCCCCCCATAGTCTCCTGCCTTCCTGCAACTCACCAGGCGCCCAGACTGTGCCCCCTTTGCCCCTTACCCAGACTCAGGAGAAGGCTTAGCTTTGCCATCTCTGTTCCCCAGAGAAGGAAAGGACTTGCCGGGATTCAGCAAAGGCCTGGGTGTCCTGCCTCACTTGGTGCCGGCACAGGGCGGCCCAGGTGCCCCAGCCCCACGAGCAGCTCCAGCCAGGGGCCAACGCGGGTTCCCGCTGCCATCTGCACCCCCCTCCCCCAAGGGGCTCCCCGAGTCGCGGCAGGCCTGGGGCATGCAGGTTGCCCGGCGACAGCGCACCGTTGCCACTGGAGACGCTCACGCACACGCCCCCCAGGGCGCTGGAGCTGCAGGCGCGGGACCCTGGGTGCCTGAGCCGGCTGGGGCTGCGGAGGAGGGAGGCCCAGGGCTCCTCCAGCCCTCTCTCGCATCCTGCCCACGGTCAAGGCCGGTTCCTGGGAGCCCGGTCCACCGTGGCGCCTCCCGGCCTGGCCCCAGGCCCCTCCTCCCCCACTGCAGAGGAGAGCGGAAGGCAGTTGTGACTTCGCGCTTCCCAGCCCGGCTGCCATGCTCCCTGGCTGTTTGCCTGCAAGGGTCCCCGGAGGGTGGAAAGGGGCATTTTTCACGGAGATGAGTTGTTTGTTTCCTTACGGGGAAACTGAGGCTCGGTGCAGCTGCGTAACTTACCCGAGGTTTTGTTCACGGAGAGGAGAGCTGTCAGCCACGGTAGGACTGGAACCCAGGCAGCTTGGGGCCCAGTTTCCGCCACTCCTCACACTGCCCACCCGTTCCCTGGCTGGTGGGCGACCCTGGGCGGGCCCCTCACCCTCCCTGGCTGCCCTCTGGCGACCGTGAAAGGCTGGATCAGAGTGCAGCGCCCAGGGTGCTGGCGCAGGGCCTGGCGCAGGGCCGTGAAGCCACTGCCCGCCCCGCCTCCCTCTGGGAGCGTCCTGGCACCGTGGGCGCATGAATCAGGCCTGGCTGGGCGCCGGGGCGGGTGCGCAGAGGTCAGTGCACAGGGCTGTGCAGGCGGCGTGCTCGAGACTGGCTGCCAGGGGCAGGCGGGGGGTGGGGGTGGCATGTGTCCCTAGACTCCAGGATGGTGAGCTCTAGGAGCAGGGGACCCAGCCAGCCACACCCCCAAGCGGGGGGCAGGGAGTTTATGGAAGTCAAGCTTGAACCCCTAGCTCCCCTCCCCTGAGGACCCCCCCAGGAGGGCTGCCAGCATCTGCGGGCGGAAGTCCCCTCCCCTGTCTTGACGGTTGGTCATGGCCCTGGGGCCACAGTAAGACCCTCGCCTGGGCAGCGTCTGCCAGACCCCCGGAATCCCGTGCCCACAAACACCCGGGAAGGCTTGCCAAGTGCCCAGTCTGTGAACGTTCATTCACCAAAGGTTCATTCAGGACTTCTCCGTCTCAGTGCTGCTATGATGAAAGCACAAATTGTAAAAGTGTCCTGCAGGCCAGGAGAGGTCCTGTCATACTCAGACACGGGAAATGGGACAGAGGCACCCCCCCCCCCCCCCCCCCCCCCCCCCCCCCCCCCCCCCCCCCCCGCAGGTTTGTGACTCAGCGGCAGGGACTCCTCTGGGAAAAGCAGGCCACCCGACCTAGACAGCATACCCAGCACCCCAGGCTGGTGGAAAGGGAGGGCCTTCTCTGTGGGCTCAGCCCCGCGGCAGCCCACGAGTCATCCACACACCACGTGGCCTGTGGCTGAGCTGCCCTGGGGAGCGTGGCACGTGGAGGGGAGGTTCTCAGCCACGCCGAGGGCACCAACCAGCCTCACCGACAAGGAAGAAAGGGGGCATGAACCGCACCATGGGCACAGGCGAGGGAGGGAGGGCCCCCGGGAACACTGTGACCCCCACTTTTCCTCGGCTGAAGGAGACAGGATTTCTCAAGGGGGGGTGTTGGGATGGCCCCCGTCCCTGTGGGAAGGCCTGGTGGGAACAGGCAATACAGGCACTCAGGATTCAGCCGGGAAAGGCAGGCGTTGCTTTGAACCCAGTCCCGGCCTCTGCAGGGGAGTGTACTGTCGGCTCCTGGCTTCTCCAGCCTCACCCCTGCCCACCGCCCACCACCACACAGAGACACAAGCCAGACCCTGGCCTCTGCCCGGAGGTGGGAAGGCAAACGCACGTCACAACCACCTGGGGCAAAACGCAATAAGAACACGAAGGTGCAACGCAAAGGAAATTGTGAAACACTGAGTTGTATCAAGCCTTCCCAGAGATGACAGTAGGCACCGTGGATGATGATGATTTGTGTCGTGCTCTGTTTGTACGCATGCTGTCCCTCGGCAGGCCATCGACATAGTGTGTGTGCCTGTTTACAGCACGCGCGCGCGCACACACACACACACACACAGGAGTAATGTGTAGACGAATGCCTTTCCTTGATGGGTCGGTGATAACAAGCGCTTTGCAGGGAAGGGACTTTCCAGGGACCCTATGGCCCAAACCCACCCCTCTGCCACAGCGCCCCGAGGGCCCCGGCTTCGCTTCCCACAGGGCCCCTGCCGCACAGTCTCCCCCCCAGAACCGGCATTGTGGGGAGACCCACAGTGGCCTGCCATGGCTGAGGGCACTGTGGGAACTGCCTTTGGAGTCAGTGGACAAGTCACATGTCAACCCCACTGCCGTCACCCTGCAGCCTTATTCAGGCTTTGTCTTGGTTTGGGTTCCGATTGCGCAGTAAATTCTCCTTCCAAGCTGGACCGCTCACGTTCCTCCCCCGCCCCCATCTTGGTGTCTTTCCCATTTTCGTCTCTGTCAGCAGCACGTGAGGGTTTCCCGCCAGAAAGCCCATGGCAAGAGCGTTTGCTGGGTTCCGGAAGAGGAACCTCAGGTCCGTCCCGAGCACAGGCAGCGTGTGACACCACACAGGCAAAGGGCAGCCGGCCCTGATCTGTGCGTGACCGGCCAGCGTTTGCGGAGTGCCTGTACGAGCTGACATCGACAAGTTCTGGGGGGCTTGCAGCAGCCGCGGAGAGGCCCTATTCCCGGGAGGAGAGTGCGTGATAACCCACCTTCCCATGGGGTGGCGTGAACAAAGACAGGGAGGGACCCCCCACTCCCCACCTCATCCTTTAGAACCCGCCTCCGGTCTTCCGGTGGGGGGCGGGGTGGGTGGTCCTCCCAAAGCCAACAAGTGTTCAAGTTAATACCCAACAAAGGAGTATGGTGTATGCACAGTTCTGAGCCCTGAGCACCCATTTAATACGAGGTTTCAAAAAATATCAAGATCCCAAGGAACTTTGTGTGATTCCATTTGCAGGAAACGCCCAGAATAGGGAAATCTGCAGGGACAGAATGAACACTCGTGGCCATCAGTGCTGAGGGGAAGGAGGGAGGCGGGGGTGACTGCTCGTGGGGACAGGGTTCTTGGGGGGCAGTAAAAGTGTTCTGGGATTCGATCACGAATCTGACCACAGTCATGGTGGTCATACCACCATGAGTGCACTGAAAGCATTGAATTGTATACTCTCACGGGGAGAATTTGTGGTACATTAATTATATCTCGGTAAAGCTGTGAAAGATCTTAGGTCTCACAGGAAAATGTTCCTGATGGTATAGCCAGTGTGTGCATCTGATTTCATCTTTATAAAAAATACGCACATTTTGAATACCACCCTAAAACATGCACGCTGATTTAGAATAACGGAAAGCAGACCAGCAATCCCCTGAGCACAAGGTTGGAGGGAAACGTCGTCATTGGACGCAAAGAAACTTTTGGGGGTGATGGGCGCGTTCATTACTTTGTGGCTGATGATGTCACGGCTGTGTAGCTACGTCAAAGATGGACCAAACTGCACTTACATATGTCCGGTGTGGGGACGCCCGGCGGCTCAGTCGGTGAAGCGTCCAACTTCGCCACGGGTCATGATCTCACGGTTCGTGGCTCTGTGCTGACAGCTCGGAGCCTGGAGCCTGCTTTGAATTCTGTCTCCCTCTCTCTCTGCCTTTTCCCTGCTCGTGCTCTCTCTCTCTCAAAAATAAACATTAAACGACTTTAAAAACTAGACATGTGCAGGGGCGCCCGGGTGGCGTAGTTGGTTAAGCGTCCGACTTTCGCTCGGGTCATGATCTCGCGGTTCGTGGGTTCGAGCCCCGCGTCGGGCTCTGTGCTGACTGCCAGCTCAGAGCCTGGAGCCTGTTTCAGTCTGTGACTCCCTCTCTCTCTGACCCTCCCCTGCTCACGCTGTCTCTCTCTCTCTCCTAGAGATAAATAAAACATTAAAAAAAAAAAAATTTAAAAAAAAAAAAAAAACTAGACATGTGCAGTACATTGTATCTGCATTACAACTACATCTCAGCAAAGCTTTCCCTTCTGTCATGTACACACAGGTGTGCGTCGTGGGAAGAGCAGGAGGAAGTACTTCACGAAAAGCAGCTTTGTCTGGGGGAAGGGATCACAAAGAGCTGGGCAGGACCCGTCTAGAGTGAGGGCGACGCTGAGGCCCACGGCCAAGCCCCCGGGCCAGCCCGCGCCCTGCCCTGGGCGGACCCCGTGAGTCACCAGCAAAGGCATCAGGCATCAGGCAGCGAGGGGTCAGCTGCTCCTCGGGGGCGGAATGCTGCAGGGCAGGCAGGGCAGGCAGGTGACAGGGCGCGGCAGGTGTGGCGGGCAGGCTGGCCCGGGAGGCCCACCCTGGCTGGGAGTTTGGCTG
This sequence comes from Hyaena hyaena, assembly GCF_003009895.1. Lineage (NCBI taxonomy): Eukaryota > Metazoa > Chordata > Mammalia > Carnivora > Hyaenidae > Hyaena > Hyaena hyaena. Next base: position 4,107,136 of record NW_024080653.1, on the reverse strand, counting down.
GCTGCCCTCAAGGAAACGGACGGGAGAGTCAGGTTGGAAACCAGCAGCAATCACCCCACCAAGCGGGCGGGCTTGGCACCCCTCCTTCATTGCTGAGGAGACAGGTCACCCCCGGCACCTGGGCCCGCCCTCGTGGCATTCCTCAGCGGCAGAGCTGGCGGGGCCACCGGGGCCTGCCCTGCCCTGATGCTCGCACCACATCCCCAGGGACCCCTCAGCCTCCTGAGTTTCTGTTTTGAGCAGCTGGATCCCAGTGGGATCTGCAAAAGAGCTGGCTCGTTAAGTCATGGTGGACGGACGAATGGACAGGTGGATGGATGGATGGACAGGGGGGAAGGTGGGTAGGTAGATGGATAGGTAGATGGATGGGTGGACAGATGGACAGATGGATGGATGGATGGACAGATGGACAGATGAATGGATGGGTGAATGGATGAATGGATGAATGGATAGGTGGATGGATGGATGGGTGGGTGGACGGGTTGACAGATGGACGGATGAATGGATGGATGGGTGAGTGGATGGATGGATGGGTGAATGGATGGATGGGTGGGTGGATGGATGGATGGGTGGATGGACGGATGGGTGGATGGACGGATTGACGGACGGACGGATGCATGGACGGATGGGTGAATGGATGGATGGATGAGTGAATGAATGGATGGGTGGGTGGATGGATGGATGGGTGGATGGATGGGTGGATGGACGGATGGGTGGATGGATGGATTGACGGACGGACGGATGCATGGACGGCTGGGTGGATGGATACAGTGACACAGTGGCCCTGCACGTCACCTCCGGGCTAGCAGGAGGCCTGCACGGCCTTGTAAGGAAACTTCCCTGGGTAGCAAGGTCAGCACTTCAGGCGCCGCCTGAGTCACTTGGTTATTCCTGGCCACAGAGGACATCCAAGGTGGGACTAGGGCTGAATGAGGGGGCTGCCTGGCCTCCGGGAGCTTAGTGAGGCCCATGGTGGGGAAGTGCAGCCCTGGAGGGAGTGCAGTAGGAATGTCTGGGGCCCGGGCAGGTTTTCAGAAAGCCGCTGGGGCAGGCCAGGGGTCCGTGTCCAAATGGGGGCCTGAGTTCCCTTAACAGGGATGCAGACGCCGACGGACATCTTGGTCTGCTCGGAGCCTTGCAGCTGGTCGGCGAGCCCTTCCTCAGGCCCCGCCTGACTCAGGGGACAGAGATGTGACCATGAATAAGGAGCCACAATTAGCCCTCCCTGTCTCAGGCCTGGCTGGTGCACGGCGAGGAAGGGCAGCCGGCGCTCACCACCACCCCCCTCCCCCCCGCCTCCAGAGTCCAGCAGAGCCGAGAGCCCACAGGTGCAGCCAGCCATGGGTGGGAAGCTCACAGCATCAGGGACCCGCCACGGGCTCACCTCAGCACAGAGAGGCTCCTGGAGGTAGTGAGGGGAGCCGGAAACCCACATTCATACCTAGCTCTGCCTCTTTCTAGCTGTGTGTCCTCAGGCAGCTTACCTCACCTCTCTGAGCCTTGGTCTCCTCCACTGTGAAACGAGGTGAAAAATACAGGGTCCTGGGGCACCTGGGGGCCTCAATCAGTTGAGCGTCTGACTTCGGCTCAGGTCATGATCTCGTGGTTTGTGGGTTTGAGCCCTGCGTTGGGCTCTGTGCCGACAGCTCAGAGCCTGGAGCTGCTTTGGATTCTATATCCCCCTCTCTCTCTGCCCCTCCCCCACTCTCTCTCCCTCTCTCTCTCTCAAAAATAAACATTAAAGAAAAATACGGGGTCCAAGTGTCCACACAGGGCTTGATACAATAAAGAAATATACGTAAAGCGTGGCATGTAGATTATGCTCAGCAAGTGATTGCTGTTCTTACCCTATTATTACTCTATTATTAATCGGACAAATGCTAGTTGTCTCATCTTGTTACGGCCCAGGCTTCACAGCTCTGATCCCAAGGCCAGATGTGTCCCCAGGGCCCACCCAAGCCGTTCAGACTCCTCCCAGCTCCAGACACTTAACCCGGTGACTTAGGATATCATAAACTACTGCTATGGATCTACAAGATTTCGCTCCCAGTTCCTTCCTGACTTTGCACAATACTCCCAGTGCCTTCCCAGCCTCAGCCTTAAACTTATCCACTTGCTTCGTGGCCACAGCAGCCCCTTCCCCAGCTTTGGTGGCCTCCAGAGCAGGCTTTGCGAGCACTTGGGGACTGGGACCTTCCCCAGTTGGGAGGGGGTTGGGGGAGGGGGCTCGGGAAACGCCGAGGAAAGAGGAGTCTCGGCCTCTGAGATCAGCCCATCTATTTTTACATCCTTCCAAAAGGAGCTGGGGCGGTAGCCCCGTGGCCGGCTCTCGGTGTGCCTGTGATCCCCGGGGAGGCCGGTGTCTTTGGGAAATTGGATCTAGGCTGGGATGCTCAGAGGTCCTCAGTCCCCAGGGAGGCCCTGCACTGCGGGAGATCCTGGCCTCTGCGGTTAGACAGTCCGGCCCGACCCAAGAACGGAGAAAGGGGCTTGCCCTCTGTGAAATGGGGTAATATCTCCTGGCCTGTGGGGGGCCAGACCCTAAAGGGGGTGGAGCTGCAAGAGAGTTTCTGGGCCGGGATGCGGCGGAGAGCGTCCAGGAGGGGCTGGCCCTGGGGAAGGAGAGGCCCCCCCCCACCTCCAGGGGGTGTGGTGGGCGATGCCGTGGGTCAGGGGTCAGCACACTGAAGTGATCAGAAAAGTAAAGACCTCAAGGCCTGACCTGTGAGCGTCAGGGAGCTTCACAAACTGAAAGTGCCAAGTACTAGCTCCCCCTTCGAGAAGCAGGGGCTGGTTTCCTGCGGCCAAGGGCACAGCCTGCCCAGGGCAGCGGCCTCCAGTGAGCGGCGAGGCAGGAGGGGAAGGGCCGGGCCCCCCACCCCGCTCCAGCAGCCCGGAGCCTCACTCCACCTACAGAGCTCGCCAGGGCCGGCCGGGCCCTCCTCAGGCGGCATCCCCAAACCGGGTGCCTCCTGACCTCATGTCTGCCTCAGAGGACCAGCTGCCTGGGAGCCCACCCTGCACACGAGAGACTCGGCCTCACAGAGGAGGCTGGGTGATGTATCTGAGCCACCAGGGCCTATCCCCCGTCCCAAGAAGAACCGATGCAGACCCCTGCCTCAGTTTCCCCAATAATATAACCCACCTCCAGGACATTTGCAATGGGTTAAATAGTGTCCCCCCCAAGTTCATGTCCATGCAGAACCTCAGAAAAGGTCCTCGCACATGTGACTAATCAGGGATCTTGGGGTGAGAGCCTCCAGGAGTCAAGTTAGGCCCTAAATCTAATGACTTCCACGAACAGGAGACAACACAGAGGCCCACAGAGAAGGCCGGGTGAAGACCGAGGCCCAGCGGGGGGATCCCCAGCCCCCCAAAGCTAGGGTTCTCTCTCAGAGCCCGCGACACCTTATTTCGGGCGTGCGGCGTCCAGCACCGGGAGCGAATCTTTTTCTGTTCTTTCGGGCCACCTGGTTGATGGTGAGTCGTGACAGCAAGCGCAGGAAACAACCTGAGGTCAAAGGCAGGACGGCCCAAGGACACAAGGATCCGCCGTGTCCTGCACAAGCCGCCCCTCCCCCAGAGCTCGGGCCTGGCCACAGGGCAGTTTTATTTTCAGGCCCTTTGGAGTCGACAGCAGGACAGAAGCGGGGTGGGGTTTAACCGGGACAAGTGACTTCCTGGCAGCTGTCACTGACATTTGCTGGAGCGGAAGACGGGACACGGTGACGGTGCGGGGTGACCCCCCGGCCCGTCTCCGCACGGAAGGCCACCGGCACAGGCAGCCCGCGGCCCTGGGCGAGACGGCCCGGTCGGTCGGCCTGGGGGCCCGGAGGCCCCCACAGCACGGTGACGGGGCAGCTGGAATGGCGGGAGAAGGGGGCATCGAGACGGGAAATAGAAACGCGGGAGTTAGTTGTGCGCAGCAGCCCCAGCCTTCCCGCCAACGAGGCGAGTTTGCCGCGAACCCTGAGCTGTGTTACTCCGGGGCTTCTGTGTAGGAGTTAAATGCTCTGTCTAATGCCTGTACTTAAAAGTGTCGTTGCACCTTATCAAGAAAAATGGTAAAATTTAGGCTAACAATTTTTTTAAGTTTGTTTATTTATTTGAGAGAGTGAGAGAGAGAGAAGGGGAAGGGCGGAGAGAAAGGCAGAGATAGAGAGAGAGAGAGAGAGAGAGAGACTGTGGAAGGGAGGAAGGAGAAAGTTGTACATTTAAGTGCCTTTTCCATTTGGAGGGAGGAGCAGTCCACACCTACCTATGCCTGTCTACACCCGCAAAGCAGGAAGCCAGACCAGCCACCATAAGCTGCAGAAGAAGGACCAAAGCTGAGAGGCATGGCCAGGCTGGAGCGGGTGTCCCAGGGAAGGGTGGGGGTACCCACCACATGCGGTGGGAGACCCTGGGGGACACGCCAGTCCCCGGAGCAATGATGGTGCCCGTGAAGGAGGCTCCTCGGCAGGGCGGGGCCGGCAGATACCGGTACTTTGGGGACCCAAAGTGTCATCATGGCCCCCTGGTTAGAATGCAAGCATAGGGGACTAGGTAATGAAGTGTCCTGGGGGCGGCTCCCATCGGCTCACTGGCTCTGTGGGCACACCCCGTGCAGGTTCTGGCCCCTTCACATATCACCCACGGCCACATACCTTGCGGGTGACACGAGCTGCACTTCGGTCCGTTAGTCCAAGAAGAGCGAGCAAGTAAAAGCCTCTGAAAGTGCACCTCTTCCTGCGCTAATCAGAATAAGAGAGAAGTCCATGGGGTGCCTGGGTGGCTTAGTCGGTTGAGCGTCTGACTTTCGCTTGGGTCATGATCTCACGGTTCGTGGGTTCGAGCCCCGCGTCGGGCTCTGTGCTGACTGCCAGCTCGGAGCCTGGAGCCTGTTTCGGTCTGTGACCCCCTCTCTCTCTGACCCTCCCCTGCTCACGCTGTCTCTCTCTCTGTCTCCTAGAAATAAATAAAACATTAAAAAAAAAAAAAAAAGAATAAGAGAGAAGTCCACGCCCTACTGCCCAGGAGCTGGGAAGGCGTCAGGTTTACGCGGCAAAGGAGAAATACAGATGTCGATGGCATTAAGCCTTCCGATCAGCCACCCTGGAGGTGGGGAGGCGATTCTGGATCATCTGACCAGGTCCGACGCCGTCACAAGGGTCCTCAGAGGTAGAGGGACACAGGACAGGGAGAGGAGAGAAGGCGTGAGCACGAAGAAGGCAGGGCGATGCCACGTGAGCGGGACTAGGGGAAGGGGCCACGAGCCAAGGAGTGCGGAGACGGCGAGAAACAGATGGTCCCGCAGAACCTCCAGGAAGGGTCACATGAGACCTGCCCTGGACCTCTGACCCCCAGAACCAAAAAGAATAAATCTGTGCAGCTTCAAAGCACTAGCTTCATAGTAATTTGACGCAGCAGCGGTAGGAAATGACACATCACTGCCCCGGCCCCCAAGGCCGTGTACACAAAGCAGTCTTTCATCCCGGGAAATAGCAGAGGTCAGCACGGCGCTCAGAGACCCCGGGCCACAGCGCTGACGGCCCCCATCGTGTGCCCGCCGGCCAGTGGACTCATCTTAGCGTCAAAGGCACAGACACACCCAGAGGGTGGCAGACACCACTGTTGCCGCTGTTCTGCCGGGTGTGGTACCTGGGCCAGAGCAGAGTGACGCGGCCTTGGGTCTGTGACACGGGGGCCGCTCTTTTCCACCAGGGGAGCACCGCGAGTCTGTCTCCGCGCGGGACAGGTCCCAGTTCACTCTGACCTCGCCCCGGGCTGTGTGAACCCGCTGCGTCCCGCGTCACACGGTCCTGGGGACCTGGACGTCCTGGAGACCACGTCCGGGCCGGGCACTGACGCAGCCTGACGACCTGACAACCGACCTCGTGAGCAAGAGGCGGCCGGCGTTCGCGGGTCTTGGCAAGATGCGCGCACCCCAGAGGGCGGAGGGCAAACCCTGGGCGACGCATAAGGGCCTGGAAGTCTGAGGCCTGCTGGGCCCTTAGGGGGCGAAGGATCGCACCCCGACCCGCCGCCCCTGGGAGGGTGCCTGGAGACCCCTTCCCTACGGGCCGCGCCTTCCACGCTCGAGGCCCCGCGGAGGGCGCCGGCGTGGCGGGACCAGAGCAGCCGCAGGCCCGCGGCGAGGCGCCGTCTCGAAGGCCCCGCGGCCCCGCAGACCCGGCGGGTTCAGAGCCGTGTGTGAAGGAGAGACGCCAGCGTCCCGAGAGGGCAAGCCCCGTGCCGAGTGGCCGTGTAGACCCCTGGGGTTCCGGGGCAGCCCACGTGGGCGGCGGTTCCGAAGCCTGCGCGTCCCGGGCCCCTCCCTGCCGGAGGGGGGGCGTCAGACGTCCAGCCCGCCCCCGGGAAGCTCGGGTGCGCCCCGCTGAGGCCCGTCATGAGGTGGGAGGGGAACACCGGGCGCGAGCACCAGCACGGGGCACGAGCACCAGCATCGGGCGCGAGCACCGCCAGCGGGCACGAGCACCAGCACCGGGAGCGAGCACCAGCACCGGGCGCGAGCACCAGCACGGGGCACGAGCACCAGCACCGGGCGCGAGCACCGCCAGCGGGCACGAGCACCGCCAGCGGGCACGAGCACCAGCACCGGGCGCGAGCACGGCCAGCGGGCGCGAGCACCAGCACCTGGCGCCAGCCTCGCGCCATGGAAGCAACATGCCTCCATTGGGCCAAGGGACCTATCTAATGCAAAGGGGGTGTGAGTGTGGCCCAGGACCATGAGGTCCACTGACGCTGTCACATGCGCCCATTGGAAGCCGCTGGCCTGATACCACGACAGGGTGGCCTTTCCAAGGAGGAGCTGATATGCCAGTTTGGAAACGTGATATCAACCTCCAGGTTTCCAGGCTGCAGAGTACACCCAAAATCAGCAACCGCTGGGGGGGGAGGGGGGCTGTCACCGGCAGGTGGAACGCATGGGTCCGGGAGCCCAGGAGGGTGGGGGTGGGGGGGAGGAGCAAGAGTGTCCCCAGTTACCATCACTGCCCGTGACAGCCTTGGAGAATGCTTGCCTTCCTGCCCCAAGTGGGTCTAGAAGACATGATTCCCAGAAGGAGACGCTTCTGCCAGCTCACACCCAGCTCCAGCTGCCGCTTAGTCACTAAGGGCTCCTGTGCCAGAGGCCAGCAAGCAAGGGAAGGTGTCGTGGTTGGGTCACGACCCTGCTCCGTGGGGCAGATACGGCTGTGGTTCACCAGGGGACAGCGAAGAACATGAGTGGCACCCAGGAAGCTCTGAGGGCGACCCTGTTTGGACAAAGGGTCTTTGCAGATGTAACTAAGTTAAGGACGGAGGGGAGATCATCCTGGTGACAGGTGTCCTTACGAGAGACACGGCCACAGAGAAGGTCATGAGAACTCAAAGGCAGAGACCGGATGGCCAGGGCCACAAGCCGAGGGCCGCCTGGGGCTGTCGGAAGCTGGAAGAGCCAGGACGGATCAGACACGGTGGTCTCAGGCTAGGAGAGAAGTTCAGGCCTCCAGAACTAGGAGAGGAGAGACTGATGTTGAGTTAAGCCCCTCGGGGGCGCTCATCGGTTGCAGCCCTGCAGTCCCCCCGCAGGGACCAGGCAGAGTCCCAGAAGGCGTTCCCGGTGGGTGACCTTGCTCTACAAAAGTGGGTGCCTATGGGGAAGACAGCAGTGGAGGCCGGGATACGCTGCCCCGAGTCCCCCCTCCCCGGGCGCTGTCCTTGAGGGGACTGGTTGGTGGGAGGGTCCAGGGCCAGGTTCAGGGGTCCCTGCGGGGCCGCCACAGCTCCCCGTGGACGTGGTCCAGCCTCGCCCTCTGCCGGCCCTGCTTCCCCCCAGCTGCCCTTCCTGAGAATGCTCCCCAATAAAGCCCCTGCACCCCATTCTTAGTCTCCTATGCCAGGGGTTATTTCAGCCCAAAGACAAAGGGACGCATTGTTTAATAAGTGGTGTTGGGATGGCCAGGGCACCGTCCAGAATAAAGGTTCTATCTGAACCTTAGGCTGACACCAAAGAAATGCCAGATTTCAAAGATTTAAAAAAAAACCTAAGGGCTCTAACAAGAAAGCATTTAAAAATAATCTTTCTACATTCACTCCAAAATCAGACGCCATAAAGGAAAATAATAATAATTTTTATTACAGTTATTATGTGTAAATCTTCAGAGCAAAACCTACCAAAACCAAAGTCAGAAAAAAAATTAAAGACTGAGAAGAATATTTTCAATTCTTCACAAAGGATAACTTTCTTTAAAAATAACAGAATTACAAATCCAGGGGTTTTTTTTAATATTTTTAACGTTTATTTATTTTTGAGAGACAGAGCATGAGCGGGGGAGGGTTAGAGAGAGGGAGACACAGAATCCAAAGCAGCTCCAGGCTCCAAGCTGTCAGCACAGAGCCCGACACGGGGCTCGAATTCACAACTGTGAGATCATGACCTGAGCCAAAGTCGGGCGCGTAGCCGACTGAGCCCCCCAAGCGCCCCATTCCTTTGCCCATTTTTTAATTGGGTCATTTGTCCTTTTGGTTGCCTGGCTGCAAGAGCTCCGTATACATTCTGGCCCCTAGATCCTTGTCACATACGTGATCTGCAATATTTTCTCCCATTCTGTGGTTGTCTTTTTTTACTTTCTTACTAGTGCCCTTTGGTGCACAAAAGGTTTTCATTTTGAAGAGGCCAAATGATTTGTTCTTCTCTTGCTCACACTTTCAGTGTCAGCGCCACGTTTCACAAACGAGAACTATCCCGAAACACAATTTTTCACTTATTTATTTGGCGAGGATCCGGAACTCTGATGATGCACTGTATTGGTGGGTAAATGAGTTCCTCGCGCATATACACCACCGACCTTCTTAAAGAGCATTTTCCAGCATCTGCCCAAGTTACAAAGCTTGATCTGACTCTGAGCCAACGTCTCCAGGTGTACGAACTTGTCTTGGACACACTGGCACATTGGGAAGTTATGTTAAGTACAACTACGTGCTTACGGACCTTATGGCATTGTTTGTACCGATCCACTGTGTGACCTGGAGAAAACCACATGCCCTCTCTGTTTCTGTTCCTTGTCTTCCCTGGGAAAGGAGCCAGGAGGGTCCAACTTGTCTGGAGTTACAAAACACATTCCAGAGCTGCAGGAGACTTCTGCCATCTGGGTCTGTCTGCTCGTGTACCGAGAAACCAAGGCCCAGAAGGGTCAGTCTCTCACAGGGTTTGGGGAGCCAGGGAGAGTCTGCTGGAAGGAAAGGTGGGATTCCAGTCTCAGTCCCTCTGAGGCGCTGGGAGCTGCCAGCCCTGAGAAAGCAGTACCCATCCTGGTCATGGATACTTCTAGAACAGGCTGTCCCCCATTTTGAGGTCTCCAGAGCTGAGCCAACCTGTCAGGCCCTGTTCTGCAGGAGGGCATATGGCCGCCAGAGCAAGGCTTCCTCTTCACGCTCCCGTGATCCCTCCATGGGTCCCCTGCCTGCTGATTCAGGTCCTCACAGCTGACTCTCAGCCCCTATGAGCTCCTGTCCCAAATGTCCCCAGACCAAAGGCCTGGCCATGAGCAAACTGCGAAGGACACTCGGGACCTGAAGGAGTGGACTGTCTGGGCCACACCCAACTCCAGGACACGAAAAAATGTTCAGCATCATTTTCAAGATGAAAAAAAAACAGGCTTGATTCCCCAATGCCGCCTGGAGTTCAAGCTTCCTGAACACCCTCAGCACATCCTCATGTCTGCAAGGAGGCTGCTGCTTCTCCAGGCCTCACGTCCACGTTCTCAGCAGCAAAAGCAAGAGGCGAGGAGGAAGGAATAGCACCACAGCAGGAGAGCAAAACCCTTTCCCGAAACCTCTTGAGATCCCTGCTCACATCTCACCCAGCTGACCTGGCAGCAAAACCGCGGCAAGATGAGGGTTTCCAGCTGAGCACGTGGTTCCCTCTGAATAATCGGGGCTCAGGCAGGTGGGGGGGGAGGTGGGTGCAAGCAGGAGGGGGGAGGAGATGGCATGGACAGGTGGAAGCGGGGAGACGGGTGCAGGCAGGTGGAAGGGGGGAGATGGGTGTGGCCACTAGTAGGTTCCCAAGGCCGCACGGCCAGTACACAGGACAGAAAGACCACCACCCCAGCCTCCACACGGCCGTACGGAGGGCACAGCGGGACCCCCACAAGCCGCCGGTTCACACTCCTCTTGGGCACGGCCGCTGCCTGCTCAACTGCTCCCGGAACCAGACGAAGCCGGGTTGCCCCCGAGTCTGTCAAGTTTACTGTCAGACTTGGTTCTTGGATAACTGTGAACTGAAGAAAGTCACTGCCCAGGCGAAGGGCCGAGTCCCCAGCCTCCTGGCCCCTGGGCAGGGAGTGCCCAGCGCTGGGCTTTGGGGTGCCAGCAGAGCAGATGCTCTGCCTGCCGAGCCCCTTTCTCTCCCCCATCACTCAGGGACAAGGACTAGGCTGGTTGTAAAAGCAAAGTCAGGTCTCAGAGGCACAGGCCCCCCGATGGACCGTGGCTCAGCGCCGTTTTCTACTGCCTGTGGTCGAAAGCCATCTCAGCTGTTCAGGGGGACCCAAAAGTGCCAGATACAGCGCTGGGCCCTGCATCCTGGCCCCGCCGGTGAGAGCACCCCTTCCCTATAGAAAGACCCTCCTTTCTCAGGGAGGGGCCAGGCGGTGCGGGCAGGCTGTGACGGGCCACGACGCACCTGCCTGGAAAGCTGGTCTCCCAAGACCCCACTTAGGAAGCCACCTGGGACGTGCGCGGGCCCAGCTCCCTCCAGCAGCCACGCAGGCAGCACCCCGCTCCCAGGCAGGTGCCGAAGCCCCGATGCAGGTACCTGCGCAGGCTCGCAGCAGTGGGCCCAAGCAGCCTGGCGTCCCTGATGGAGGAACAGATAAACAAAGCGCAGCCTGTCTGCACCACGGAACCGTGTTCAGCCTTCGGAAGCAGTGAGCTCAGACACCTGCCGCCACGTGGGTGAAGCAGTCCGGGCGCGATGCCGGGGACAGAAGCCGGGCACAGAAGGCGCCCCATGGCCTGACGCCCCTGACATGAAATGTCCGGAATCGGCAAACCCCTAGAGACAGAAAGTGGATTAGTGGTTTCCAGAGGCTGGGGCAGTGGGAGACTGGCGGGTGGTTACCTGATGCGGGGCGAGGTCAGGAACCAGAGGCAGGTGGTAGTTCCACGGTCCTGTGAGTACGAAGAATACCTCTCAGTTACAGGCTTTAAGTCCATTCATTTTATGCTCGATTTAGAAAAAGAGCTGCTAGTGGCACTGGTGGTACTGAGTATCGGCTGTGCTGGGGAGCCCCGGCAAGCCCGCGGCTGGGCGGGGCCAGCGGCCTCCGGAGGCTCCGCCCCCACCCGAGGCTCCTCCCCCACCCGGAGGCTCCTCCCCCACCCGGACGCTCCTCCCCCACCCGGAGGCTCCTCCCCCACCGGACGCTCCTCCCCCACCCGGACGCTCCTCCCCCACCCGGACGCGCCCCCCCCGCCCGCCGGCGCGGGCGCCGCGCGCCGGCGGGCTGG